>NC_058407.1:68479476-68570600 GCF_002201575.2 Neomonachus schauinslandi
ACGAAGAGTTTTGTATTTTATTGAATCCTCAAAACAAAACTATGAGATAGGTATCATGTCTCTTTTGCACATATGAAACTGGTGATGCTGAGAAAGTAAGTAAACCGTTCAAAGCTACGCATCTATTAAGTGGCAGAACCAATATTGGAACTTAGTGTTTCTGCTAGATCTAGGCTCTCATATTATACTATAGGATCACTTTTGCTTTACCCTTTTTCCACAGGCTGGCTCCAAATAGAGGCTACCTCTGGCATCCCAGCTATCCAAAGACACATAGAACCATCTTAGGGACCCTAGCCTGCAGGGCAGAGCAGAGAGAAGGAACCCATAACACCTGACATGACCTCTGCTGCAAAAGAAACACATGATCTCACCTCCAAGAGTACAAACTAATCTGTAATTCCACACCCCCTTTGCTTCCGTATTTAGTCCATGGAAGCGGTCTTCTCATCACTGTTGTCTTTGAGTAGATTGGTCTTTTCCTGGGTATTGGAGCTACCACCGCCCTCACTCTGACCCCCAGTGAGTGTAACTTCTGCTGCCCCTTCCTGCCCTCCAGGCCTGGTGGTGAGAAGCAGCCCATCAGAGCTGCTGGCGTCAGAGTGCATGTCTCTCCTACAGAAGGGGCCCCTGTTCTGGGATCCCACACATGCACTGGCTGAAAGGCATGGCAACAAAGCAGATCAAACCCCAAGACTCTGGTTGCACCTTCTTAAAGATCATATTTGGTTTAGTTTCCTATAAAAGCCCCCATATTTGCCACCAAAGTCTGCCTTCCTACTGTTTAATCTTTCATGATGCCATTATCACAACCTGCAATCATTTGTTTTAATCAGTTTTGTGTGCACTGCAGGCAATAGCAGGAAGAAAAGTATATTCTTTGTGCTAAGCCTGCATTAATCATCACCCTCCCTGAGGAATGGCTATTTATAAGACATGAAATAACATAGAACAAATACTCCTCTTGAGTAATGGATTCTAGCTTTGTCCCAAGGAGTAGTGCTGATTCCTGCTTTGGGAGAGAGTGACCACAGAAGCAGCCATTCAAACCCTCATTGAAAATAGGTGAGGCCCTTAAATCTCTATTAAGAGCAAATGAACAGTAGGGAGGGAAGTCGCATCCTATTCTTTTTGAAGCTCATGTGTTGACCACAAGCCTACCCGGGTGTGGGGCACCTTGATCTCAGACAATGTGCTTACAGAGCCAGGCTTGACTAGGACCATTACACACAAAGCTGAATTGTTCCCACCAAAACAGGCCATGTGGCCACCCTGCTCTCAAGGGACTGTGTTTGCTGCCACTCCGTGAGGTGTTTTTTGGCTCACTGCCTTGCTTTTACAAATGGGATGGGACAGGAATTTAAAACAGTAGGAGTAGAGCAAGAATATGGGAGATGGCTGAGACAGCTGTTTGGAAGATTCCACTTGAATGGATACTTCCCTACCATAAAATGGTTGTCTCTCAGGGAGGACACTGGGCCAAGATCGCTCATCCTCTCATCAACAGAAGCCTTTACTAGAGGCCGTGAAACTAGCATGGAGTTCTGGAAATGCTAGAGAGAACTGAACAATAGTTATCACTAAAACTAAGATTGTAAATTTCAAAAAAAAAATGACTTTTTGGGAAAGTGGGTTTGAATGGATTTTTTAATCCTATTCAGAATCTGTTTATCTAATAAATAATTAGCAGTAATACAATGGAATATTAAATAGTTACCTGAAACCCCCCACAGAAACTCATGAAAGCCTTTTAACTAATAAGCAATAGACTAATCATGTTTTGTAAGAATGAAACAATTATTTTGGCTCTTTGCTGTCAATATGGGTACATTCTAGCTCCTTTACTAATGGAATAGGCCAATCCTACCATGCTTCCTTCCTTAGGACAGATTTGGTTGACTAGCTCCTTGGTTTTGTTTGTTTTGTCCTGGGATCTGTGTTACATTTTCATAATCAGAATTATCTTTCATATTATTGTTAGATTCCAAGGAAGGTGATATGTATAAAGCCACACAATTTTAGAAATGGGCTGCCAGGGTCTCCACATGAAATGGAAATCCAAATGATCCATTCCCTTATAACCATTCTCATAGCTACTCTTTCTTAAGTCAGCCTGAAAAAGGCAGTAATTGCTTTGGAGAATTTTGTTTAGCTGATTGGCTAGATGTTGGCTCATATCTTCATTGTTTTTGCTGGACTTGATTAATAAAATTCCAAATCATGAGAAGTCTATTCTGTCCTCAGTATTAAGATCTCAGTGATTTGGGAGTTATTTTTGGCAGGCTTTGAAATGAAATATGGTGGTAAAGAGATACGAATTGTATACTTAATCTTTATATGTACATATAACACCTCAAGAAGACACATAAAAAAAAAACAAGAAATATGTGAACCAGACCATTTCAACAATGTTTCCCTTGTTAAATACATGTCTCCAGAATAACTAAAATCAATTCTTGAGAAAATGTAATATGACTGACCTATTTTTTCCCTCATTTATCTAATGAAGCTTATTTGTATGGATTCAATCATTTAAACACACTCAAGTTTTACATAGAAAAGGGGCAAAAATATAGAACTCTGCTTCTTTTTATAATGAAATACAAAAACCTCAGTTAGAAATTTGAGGACAAAGGAAAACAGTCCAAAAACTTGAATGAGACCTTTGTATTTTTTAAAAAGCACACCAAATCAAAATGGTCTTATTACACTGTTTCAACCTCAGCATTGCCTAACTAAGAAAAAATAGATTCCAGAACTGATACGAGCTCTGGTTATGAGAGCAGATGCTGCGGAGAAGTGAACATCTTTATCGTGAGTCTTTGTTTTCTTCTCCAAGTATCTGAAACAAATAATTTGCCTGTTCCGAGATCTTAAAATCTCCAACTGATCATTGATTTTGAATAAACTGCTATATTCAGCACATTCCACAAGACGGTGCTCTATCCCTAGGAAGAAGAGCTTCCTTTATCTATACAGCTAAACTGCACAATGTTTATGCTCACTGACCCAAAGTGAATTTAAGATCGACTTTTTACAAATGAAACTTCTAAGAAATGAGAAAGCTCTTGAAGTAATTCTAATAAAATTTGTGAGACAATGAAAATTAATGCTTCCGTAAAGTGCAAACGTCTTTAAACTGCTCTCAAAATCAGGGTTAAGGTAACCTGATCAATAGAAACATAAGGATATGCAATTTCAAACATTCCAGCAGTCACATTAAAAAGCAAAAGAAAGGGGCACCCGGGTGGCTCAGTCTCTAAGCGTCTGCTTTCAGCTCAGGTCATGATCCCAGGGTGCTGGAATGGAGCCCCGTATTGAGCCCTGCTTCGAGCCCCGCATCGGGCTCCCTGCTCCGCGGGAAGCCTGCTTCTCCCTCTCCCACTCCCCCTGCTTGTGTTCCCTCTCTTGCTGTGTCTCTCTCTGTCAAATAAATAAATAAAATCTTTTAAAAAAATAAAAAATAATTTTTTAAAAAGTTAAAGAAAAAGTGAAATGGATTTTAATATCTTACTTAATCAATATATCTAAAATATCTCCAGATGTAGTCACTATATATATTATTAGCAAAATATTAAATTAGTAAAATATTTTACATTTTTTCTTTGTATTCATTCTGGTGTGCACTTTCCACTTCTAACACATCTCAATCACACTAGCTTCATTTCAAGTGTTTAAGAGCCACATATGGCTAGCCTATTTCACCTAGCACCAAACTTAATTTCTGATTTAAAAAACTAAACATTCAGCCTATATGTCTTAGGTCACATAACATTTACAAACAAAAATGAGAGTAGATTTTTTTTTCTTCTGCTTAACAATGACACAAAGAAATGCACAAATGTTTTTTGCTATAAGTCAGATGAAAAAAATTGGTTTAAATTATCTTCATCTCAATAATCTTCGAACTGAAGAATTACCTACTGATATAAAATAAAATAAATCCTAGCCATATTAAATAATACCTGTTACTGACACAGCCCAGCATGAAATATATAGGAAAGTATCATTTGACCAAAAGTTGCAACTGTCACGTACATAAGATGGATGGTACGTGTCTCCCATATGATTTTCTCAAAAAGCATTTAAAAAGTGGATTTAATCAGTATCTCATCATCATGGGTCTTGGAATTCTCTATTTAACCAGTTCTGAGAGTCAGAACTTTCAGAATCACAGATAGCAAAATTATAAATGGCCTATTTATCACTCCTGACTCTCTTCATAATATATTGAATTTCTACATGAAAAATGGGAAATTGATACAAAAGCATTCTTCACAAAAATGAAAAGACTTGACTTCTCACTAACCCAGAAGATCCTGAAAGGAGGCTGGGTTTTATTTTTCTTGTCAAGCAGGAGCACAAGTTTAAAAGACACCCTTATTTCTTTTACAAGATGTGTTTATGAGAGCCATGAAATGCAATCCCTTTGAGAAACTGCGGCGGCCAGAGGTCACACCACTCCGGCTTGGTGGGAAATGGCTGGAGAAAAGCATTGTCCCTGGGTCTGTGGACCAGGCTGCGGAGAAACCCGCACCCAGTTCCACTACCTGGCACCACTAACTGAAACTGGGCAACATCACTTTTTCTTTAGGAATTGCACACCCAGAAGGAGCTAGCATTTATCTGTAATTCCTAGTGTTTCCCACACTTCTGCAAAGCCTCACCTACCTAATTCTGCAAGACAACTGAAACTGGACATGAATAACTGAGAGGCTGATTGTTTTTTTTCTGTACAGGAAAAATAAGAGGGATAAAAATTCAAGTTAGTGAGAAATTAAATTCAAAAAAAGTCCTCTAACCATGTAACATGGTTGGTTAGATGTTGTTCTGTTTCAGTAATAGTATGTAGTTCAAGTTATAAAAAGTAATAAAAAAGAAAAAAAAAAAACACATGAAGAAAGAAAACAATGTCTTAGAGTATCATATACACTTATGATTTATAGGAAACTTCACATCCCCCTAACTGTTCGATCCTCAAAAAATTGCAGAATTCAAGTCAGGTGTTATTATTTCATGTTATAAATGAGAAGACTAAGACTCAGAAAGTCTCCTAGTCAAAGCTGATGAAATAAGGGGGGAAAATTCTACTAGAAAAATATTACAGACACCCTCAATGACTCGAAGGAAGCTTTCATTTATATTTCCTACATATGAATCATTCTTCTGTCTTGGTGGAAACAGATTTCCTTCCTAAGGGTCTATTACAGCCTTCATGTATTTTTTTTTTTCCTGGCCAGCTGGAATCACGTTCCATCTTGCTCAAGTGAAGGCAGCCTCTTGGAAGCTTAGCAGCAGCTTCTGTAGCAATGTGGCTCTGTGTGCAGGCTCTCAATTACTCAAGATAACACAGAAAGGCCTGGGGATAGATTACCCCAAAGGCAGCAAAAACAAATTAACAGTTTGCTGAGTTACATAAACTCGAATAATGAATGTCTTAAACTGTGCAGACTGATAAAATACACACTTGATGAAGGCTGCAGATAGGAGTCAGGGCTCTCAAAGCAAGTGGGTACAACATGAAGACTTAGAATCCAAACTCTGTAGAGAAGCCACAGCCCGTATCAGACCCCAAATGAGAAGGAGGCACCTTTCTCAGCTAATAGGCACTGATGCGCTCACCACGCTCTATAACGAAACCATACTTATTTACACTTCGGGACCTGCACTAGGACAGCCTGGAAAAGTCTGCTTCAGAGTGATATGGCACTCCCACTGACCTCACCAATGGGAAGCAAGGGAATTATATACTGAAATATAGGGTGGTCACCAATAACCACCATGGAAATTTTTCATTTATATTTCAACATTCAGTATCGTTGACATTAAATAAAATGTTAAAAAAAATTTGCCTGTAAAGTTTTAGAATATACAAAATAAAGTCTGCCTTATTCATTAATACTTATTCTTTTTTTACATGATGCCAAATACGGAGTGTTTATTTTTTAAATTTTTCATTTATATTCAATTTAGTTCACATAGATTGTATTATTAGTTTAAGGAGTAGAATTTAGTGATTCATCAGTCTTATATAACACCCAGTACTCATTACATCAAGTACCCTCCTTAATGCCCATCACCCAGTTACCCCATCCCCTCACCCACCTCCCCTCCAGCAACCCTCAGTTTGTTCCCTATAGTTGAGTCTCTTATGGTTTGCTTCCCTCTCTATTTTCATCTTATTTTATTTTTCCTTCCCTTCCCCTGTGTTCATCTGTTTAGTTTCTTAAATTCCACATTTGAGCATTAACACTTATTCCTGACATGCTAATACTATACTAAAGTTTCAATTCGGAGACTCTTACAGAAATAGAATAATTTCAGTAGATGCTTTGGATAAAACTATACCTGCATCTAAAATATACCCATTTAAAAATAATATTAACATTATAGTGTTCAGATCCCTGATCTGATAATGTTTGACAAACTTATTTACAAGTTGGTTTTATGATTAGCACATATAATTTAACTCAAATATATTTTATTGGCTAATCAAGTATAAGCACAGCTCCCAGGAAGTCTTTTCAATATTTTCAAAATATCACTGGTTCACATTTATAAACTGATGACCTACTATATTTAAGTTACTGTGTCATCATCTCTGTTCAGGGGCTTTCAACCATCAACATCTTATCCATGAGCAGTAACAGATTTTACTTTTCTAAATAAAGTAGTTACTTTAGTTTCCTAAATTACTAAAATTTCTCATTTTAAAAATGATTTTTGTCCAGTGCTACCAGGCTTTGAAATGTCTAAGACATACGAAGTTTTTTTTTTCTCTTTTAATATTCACTGCTCTCCATTAAGAAGGCAGAAATTTTGATCAAAATCTCCATAAATCTAGTGAGTTACCAAGAGCACACATTTAGCTGTACCCTATTATTTCCACCCTAGTTGATTCTATATTTTTAGCTACCAACAAAGTTTGTTCCTTCCTTTAATGTATTGAAAATTATAGATTATTTCTGAAAACAATTTCCTAAATTGATACACTTTTACTATTTCAACCTCTATTCCTTCTTTTAAAAAATCAGTTGTTTGACACGAACCAGGCCAGGATGTGAGTTGACTATATTTTCAGCAGCCTTTCTGAGAATGATTACCTCTGAGAAGAACATCAATAACTGAGGAAATCCCAATAGCTTAGCTGTTACCTTGTGTAAAATAATATACCAATTAAGTTAACTATAAAAGTCATCCTGACTTGGGGGCACACTCTTCAAAGCCCTGAAATTCCTCTGGGGACTACAGGAAGCCTTCTAGTTTAGGAAAACAGTTTGCAGAAAAGTTAGAGCAGTTTGTAAGTGCTGTGGGGTTTTTTTCTTTAGTTTTATTATTAACTTTTTAATTCAAAAGTAAAACTTTTCCATTGTAGCATGTGAAACAATACAAAGATCTGTTCACATTCAGTGTCTAAGATACAGTTTCAAAAACATGAATATATCCTTTCACAACTATTTATATATTCAAACAAAAAAAATACACACAAAACATAAAGTGTGATTATATATATGTGTGTGTGTTTTTTTGCTTTTTCGTTTTCCAGGAACAGAATCATACCGTGCACATTACTCTGCAATTTGTACTTTCAACATAGCATCATGAACATCACCACAGTCAAAAGATATATCTTTAATGGTGACAAATATTATGTAGTATGGATGATCCACATTTATCCAAACTTTTTATTATTTTTGATTATTCACATTGACTTCAGCTATTTGCTGCTACAAGCCTATGATACTGTAATTTAAATAAGACATATACACTTGGTCTTTGTCCCTGTTAATGGCACGGAGCTCCTACAACCTTTGGAATTTCCTAAGTACTGAGATCAATAAAGGTGTTTTTTGTTATGTTAATAAGGTAACTTTTGGATCCCACCTAAGAACAGGATCTGGTTGAGGAGGAGCCAACCAAGTGATTACAGGACTGGAACTTTCAGTCCCACTTCACTGGCCTCCCTCCCCCACCTCTGGGTGGAGTTCAATCACCCTCCACCAATGATTTAATCAATCGTCTCTATGTAATGAAGCCTCTATAAGAATCCAAAAGGACTGGGTCAAAGAGCTTCCACATTGGGGAACACCCTCTCCCCATGCCTTGCTATGAATCTCTTCCTTCTGGCTATTCCTGAGTTGCATCCTTTTATAATAAACCAGTAAAATAGTAAGTAAAAGGTTTCTGTGAGTTCTGTGAGCTGCTCCAGCAAATTAATTGAACCCAAGGGGGGTAACATGGGAACCTCTGATTCATTGCCAGTTGGTTAGAATCACAGGTAATGACTTGGGTGTGAGGCTGGCATCTCAAGTACATGTGGGTGGAGGGCAGCTCGTAGGACTGAACCCTTAATGTGTGGAATCTAACTCTACATTCGGCTAGACATGTCAGAATGGAGCTGAATGGTAGGACACCCAGCTGGTGTCCAGAGAATTGTTTATTGCTGTGAGGAAACCTTCCCCACACACACTGGAATTGGATTTGGAACCCCAAGTAAAGTCCCATAAATATTTACATACATGTTTATATAAAACCGCTTTCATTTCTATAGGATAGCTTCTCCCAATTAATGGGTCAAAGATTATGGCTGCTTTTAAAGAAATGAGTATTTCTTCAAGTTGAAAATCAAAGTTCATAAACAAATTGGCAATAAATAGCCAGTCAAAAATTTGCATATCCTTTGACTCAGAAATCCCAATTCTAGCAATTTTTCCTAACAAAATGATGGAGCAAACTTTTTTTAATGTATGTACATTGATATTATTTGAAACTTATTATAAAAGAGGAAAATAAGTAAGAATCATCCAAAAATTCAAGAAAATGATTAAATTATTTTCAACACAGCAGAACACTAAGCATACACTAAAATTGAGCATTTCTAAGCATTAAAATTATGAAAATATATATTTATTGACAAGGAAAGATGCTTATAAACTACTGCCAAATAAGAAAGAAAGAAAATACCTGATTGGGTTTGTTAAATAATTTCGTAAAATAATTTCAAAGAGGAGGATAATGAGAGAAAGAATATGCGAAAATGCTAGTAATAGTTATTTCTCTATAATAAGATTAATTATAATTTTCTTCACTTTTATTTTTGTTTGTCCAATGTTTATTTGGCAAACAAAATAAATATATGTATTTGTTGTATATCCATATATCAGGCACTATGCCAAGCATATTGTTTAAAAAAAAACAGTACCTTAATAAAAATTGTTCTAGGTGTCTACGTGGACAGGAGAACAGGGGACACAGGAAAAGTAAGAGGGGCTTTAAGAGGTGAAGAGGGCAGGTCAGTGGCTAAAAAAACATTTGAAATTATATAACTTAATCTTCCTAACAAGCCTCCGAGATAGTATCATGTCCAGTGTATTGCAAAAGTTCTATAAATTGCCTAAGGTTACTGAGTAAAATAAATGTAAAAGATTCAGATTCAGATCTTAATTAAGTTCCAATATTCTCACCCACAGAATATAAGAAGAATATATGCTACTTCCAGGCAGAGGTGGTAAGAAACAAGTATGCCTCCTCCATCCCCTTGTTCATCTGGCAGTCCTTGAAAAGCACATTCTTAAGATCAGCCTAAATTCCTGAACAACCCTAGAGATGACAGGACAATGAATGCCAAAGGAAACCGAGTTGAGAGCTTAAGGCCTGGCAGAAGCCGGCCATGGGAGAGAAGAGGTGGGACACCTCGGGTAGGAGGCAACAACAGATGACCCTGTCAGAGACCCCAAGAGCCAGATCAGCCAGGAAATACCACCATGCCTAACAAAATAAGAGAAACCAAGTCACAAGTGATATCAGCTACTAACCTTTACCATAAATGCCAACAAGACAAACAATAACCAGAATGAAAAAGACAAAGCCACAGAGACCGGATGAGCCACTGGATACCTTGCAGATCATAAAAGGCACACTCTTCTACTGTACCCCCTCCCTGTGACATCTTGGAGAGGGAGAGGAAATCTGACATAATGAGTACTTTACTCAAAGGGAATAAGTCAATCAAAACTACTCTCACAAGATATTCAAGTCTGAACAGACTAAAAGTTTCAGCTGTTCAAATTATTCCATATGGCACTAAATCCAGGGCTTTTCAGTTATGCAGTAGATGCGGCTTGTGGACCCAGACCATTCTGAAAAAAAATAAGTAATAGATAATGCGAAACAGAAAAGAGCAGAACATAAAGGCAAGGCAAAAAGTCCTCAGATTTTTCTCCCTTGCTCATTGTTAGCCAAACCCAGTAACAGGGTGATAATTTGTCATTCTTCATTTCAACAATAAATAAAGCAAGCCCAACATGTTTTTGTTCTAGGCTCTGTCCCAAATTAGATTCTTTGAATTTTAAGCAGCTAGATGATCAATCCAGCCAAAGTCACAGACAGGAAAAAGGGCAAAGAAAATAATCAAGAGATTGAGAAATGAATTTATGAAAGAAACTTTATTGGACATGATCCTGCATGACTTTTAGAATGGAAATGAGAAACATACAAGCCAAGTTGAATTGCTTGAACTACTGAAAACATAAAATGGTAATATATCTCAAAAGCTCAGGCGTGGATCTCCAAGTTCCCAGAAGAACTTGCAAATTTGGTCCAGAGTTCTGAGCACCCAGAATAGTAAGAGACACGCAGCTTCTGGATCTGGAGAATGCAGCCAGTTCCCAGCATAGCTCAGGCACCCCCCCTTTCACTGATCCTCTTGCCCTGCCAGACTCTGACTCCTTTTACACACTCACATACCACATACACACACCCACACACCAGACATGTGCACACGAGCACACACACACACACACACACAGGCATGCACATACACACATCCCCACCATTCTTTCCAATCCCTTTTCCTGGGTTTTAGCAAAAAAAAAAAAGAAGAAGAAGAAGAAGAAAAAAAAGCTCATTTTTTTCCTTTAATTTCTTTAAGGTTGGAAAGAAACTATTTGTATTTCATTTTTTAGAAAGACATCATTTATAAAATAATATGGGGCAACTTATATCTACTAAATGGTTGGAGCTAACTTGTTATTTACTGAAAAGAATAACAGTTTGTATTAACCAATTCAGTTCCCTTGGGGCTCTCCTATTACTTGAGAAACTAGAAAAAATTTATCAAATATCAAATGTTATTTACTAGTGAGAAAATGTAATTCCTACCTGGATCCCAAGAGGGATTTTGGTCAGCCTGGATTCACTCTATCCCACGGGGTCCAATTTGATACCACCATTACCTTTCCAGAAACAAGAGTTGGGTGTATATTTAGATGGTGAAGAAGCTAGTACATTAAATAGTAATCTGAATCAACTCAACTGATGTGAACAGAGCATTTACTGCGTGCCAAGTGCTAACAAAAGAACTGAAGAACAAGTCAAATTAAAAAGAACACTATGAATGCAGAATCCAAGAACCTGTACAGATTAAAAACAAAAAAGAGAGTAAAATATTGAGGAAAACAGACTAAATGAGACGATCTTCCAGGATTCAATATGGTTTTTAAGTCTTTTTGACCTCTCACCCATGAAAAAAGAGACAAATTAAAGTTCCATAATTCCTTCCTATTTATTATGATGGAAAAGCAGAATGTTCCCCTGTCCTCACCATTTTCATTCCCTCCTCCAATGTCATGAAGTAAGAAAGTTCAGTTCTACTAGTCAAAAGAGAAAAATACTAACAATTACCAAAGTGGGAAAAACTAGGATAGGAAAATAAGAGTCAAAGACAAGAAATAAGGAAGTCCAAAGAGAAGACCAGAGGATAGTGAGTGAAAAGACAGATGGGTTCTTCAGCTCAGATTAAAAGCGAGCAATAGCAAAACCAGTTATAACTCACTGTCTGTAATGATAAATGAGTAAAAGATGGTTGGACACATACAAAGAAATCAGAGTGAAAACATCTATATGCAGATAACTTTAGGGTGGAATGAAAAGAACACAAGAAACAAAAATGAAATAGCAAAAACTTAAGTATCAATGTTATAAAAGGCAAGAAATAAGCTCTCAGAATGAAACTGAGGAGATGATAATAAAAGGAAAGAAATAAAAACTAACTGAAAAAAAGGATACACTAAAAATACGTAAAAACAGTAAAGAAAGAAAAAAAACTTTAAAAAATTTTAAAAGGGAGCAAGATTTTTTTTCTTTTTTAATGACATAAAATTAACAAAAATGTTTTGCTGCCTCAGCATAAGCCTCAGAGCTTACCTAATATCCATAGCAAGCAAAAACAATAGCAGATTCAGTATTTAATTACATTTTAATATCAAAAATGATTATGAATTAAGAGCTCCATTAGAGCCATGAACATGCAAATATGTTGGATGAGCTTGATGCCTTTATATCATACATTAGAGTTAAAAGAATTTCAGATACATTTGTAAAATGTAAACACATTCTCATATGCTAAATGGTTTTAAGTAAATTCTCAAATAATTAATTTTTTAAATAATCCCTATGCTGCATAGCACTTGTTAAATGTGCCAGCTTATACTGTACTAATCTTATTAAAAAGAAAAATAAGATTTTCTTTCAGTTTTAAACTGTGGGATAACATTTTGAGAAATCAAATCTATAAAGAATTATCCTTCCATAGAAAGGATAAAATGGAAGCCAGTTTTGATTACAAACTGTTGTCTCTCTTATAACTATCACCACATTTAATGACTCTTTCACTATTTGCAACATCTTTCTTTCTTAAGACATTCATCTCTAGGGAGTATCCACTTCTCAAATTTTCTTTCCCATGACATCTTTGATACTGGTCTTCCTACATCCTCATTGACTATGGCCCCTACATTTTAGACTCTGACTTTATAACCTTCTATTTCAAGATATTTTCCAATGTAGTAAAACATCTCATTTGTATCATCATTTCTTTTCTTCTCTTTGCCAAAAATGAATCAAGAGAAAAGTAGGCTACAATCTGTGGATATTATAGAAATGCATTATGCATTTAGGGATATTGAGAATTCAAAGACTTACTAAATTTTATTTCACGACACAATTTCTTTGCATCGTGGAGCAAGACATACTACTTGATAGCATAGTGGGGAAGCACATTACTATCTTAAATGTCATAACTAGAATATGGGAAGACTCAAAATTACCTTTACAACTGGGGTATTGTCAACGAATCATGCTCAAACTCTTCCAATACGGTATGTCATGTAATGATTTATGATTTTGCATTCTTGAGTAAGCTAATTCTCTGGTAATATTAAAACACACACACAAAAGCTCTGTGATTAAGAGTATTTGGAATTCTCAACTAAAGTTAGCAAATTAGACGCCTAAAAGAAAGTATATTCGAAAAATAATTTCTGTACTTCTTAATATCTGCTGTGTCACTGACTTCCACACAGGCCAAAGAGACACAATGTTTTAGTCATAGGTTTTCTACCGTCAGCGGCAGAGACACTTTTTTCATTTATTTTTAGAATAGTATTTGTGCTTATAATGAGGGTCTATGCCAATACCGCTTCCAAGCCAATCCTTGGTTACCACAGGATATAAGCCAAAAATGGAAAATGATGAGCCTGTGGCTGAGATAGGTAGCTGGTGGTTCTGAAGATAGGGAGCTTTGAAATGCCTTAGTCACAACTCACCCCCTGAAATAGCAGGGACTGCCACAGTCATTCACATTGGTAACTTTAAGCAATTATCATTTAAGATTAAGTACAATTACATAGTTCATAATTAATAAGTATGTTGACTAAGGAATGAAGGAATTAAGATAAGACCCAGAAAGCTCTAAACTGACAGGTTTGGCGCTTTTTTTCTATCAGAACAATACCTGGATGAATTGTCAAAGACCCAACAGGGCCTAGTACTGTACTCTGAACACAGAAAAAAAAAAAAATCCCTCATACATGCTTGGAAAAAGTATCTCCAATTAATCTTTAATGAAACATTAACTTCATGTTGGCATACCTCAATTATCAAATCAAATCAAGTCAATCTATTCTCAAATGTCCCCAAATTGCTCTGTAATAGCTAACATCATCGTATTAAACACGAGCCACCATTGTGCAGATGGCCAAACTAGACTTTTTATTCAGAGTGAATTTCCAGGCACAAAACCATCATACCAGTGAGGAGCAAGCTGAACAAGGAAGCTGCCTCTTCATTTCAACTAACACAACAGACACCTGCCTTGATTCATTCATCTATTCATGGCATCCATTCAAGAAGTGTTTACTAAACCCCTTCGATATGCAAGGTGATGAGAGTTTATACAAAGGCATGTTATCGGGGATAACACCTGAAGTAAAATTTGAAGAACAGGTAAGATTTAACATGGAGAGATGCAAGAGAACCGACAGAAGGAGGCAGAAAGGCAGAAAATGAGGCAAGAACAGGGAAGAGCAAGTCCAGTTGGGCTTCCTATTTCAGGTTTTTAACAATCGTTCTCTATTCTGCATGCAAAGAGAAAATGAGAATCAAACACTGATGGTTTCTGCCATCACAGTACACATTTGCTCTGGGTTGACCACAAATGTTTGCCACCAGTGGGCAGAAAACAGCCAGAAGCATGCAGTTCTGATGAATGTACTGCATATACTGTAGGAAATGGTCATTCCTGAAATTTTCCTTCATCTTGCCATGTCCTTAACACCACACATGTTGGAAAAATAAGTTATCTGTAAAGTGCCTGGGCCACTGCCAGGCATATAATAAGTACAACTACTTATACAAGTGTTAAATCAATCAATCAATCAGTCCTTGCTTCCCTCTTGTTGCTTTGAAGAGAACAACTACAAGTCCTCAACAGTGCAAGAAATGGAACCTAGTTAAGCCAGGAAATTTTTTTGTAGAAAAGTTTTAGGTAATAACTTCAACTTCTATTTAGAAGATAGATAGATATTCAGATGATTTCTTCTTGTGTCAGTTTCACTCAACACATGGTCTATCAGGAAATTTGTCTATTTCTTTTTGGGATTTTGGGGATTTCCTGGCATAAATAAATTGACATTCCCTAGACTTTTTACCTGTTTAGGATCTGTAGCAATATTCCCACTTGAATTCTTAACATTCTTGATTTGTGTTTTCTCTCTTTGCTTCTTGATCAATCTTAGTCGCAATTTGTAGTCTTACTGATCTTTTTTAAAAAATCAGTCTTTGGAATTGTTAATTTTCTCTATTTTTTTCTTTTTTCTTCCTGCTCTTTATTATTTCCTTCTTTCTACTTACTTTTGGTTCAATTTGCCTTATTTTTTCTAACTCTTGAAGATGGGAACTTAAAGCAATGATTTAAATGATTTCTTTTCTAATATAAGCTTTTAAAATATAAATCTACCTCTAAGCACTGCTTTTGCTACATCCCATATATTTTGACACATTATGTCTTCATCATCATTCAGCTAGAAATATTTTCTAATTTTTCTTGTAAATTCTTCTTTGACCAATAGGTACTTAAAAGTGTGTTTTTAAATTTCCAAATACTATGCATTTCGTTTGTGTGTGTGTGTATTGTGTATTTGTTTTTTATTTCTAATTTAATCCCTTATGGTAAAAGAACATACTCGGTATGACTTCATCTTTTGAAATTCACTTTTTTATGTTCCAAGTATGGTCCAAGTATAAAGGAATTCTTGATTCTTCCTTTTGCTTAGAGAAGGATAAACCTTGGTCTATCTTAGTGAATGCGCTGTTCCACTTGAAAAGAATGTATATTCTGATGTTTTTTGGTTTAATATCCTATTAATGTCAAATCAAGGTGGTTGATAATTTCAAAATAATCTATATCCTTATTAATTTTTCTTTCTAATTTAGTTCTATTAATTATTAAGAGATGAACAATGAATTACACAACGATGATTGTGGCTTTGTTTTTTCCTCTCTTTAATTTTGTCAGTTTTAGCTTCTGATGCTTTGAACCCCTATAGTTAGGTACAAATGTATTTACAGTTGTTAGGTCTTCCAGATGAATTGACCCCTTTCATCATTTTGAAATGTCCACCTTGGTTATTTTGTCTGAGATTAACATATTCACATGAGTTTTGTTATACTAACTGCTTATAAGATCTATTCATTTTCCATCTGGTTCATTTCAATTGTTCTATGTCTTTAAAGTATATCGCTTATAAACTGTGTATGTTGGGGGCGCCTGGGTGGCTCAGTTGGTTAAGCGACTGCCTTCGGCTCAGGTCATGACCCTGGAGTCCTGGGATCGAGTCCCGCATCGGGCTCCCTGCTCGGCAGGGAGCCTGCTTCTCCCTCTGACCCTCCCCCCTCTCATGTGCTCTCTGGCTCTCTCATTCTCTCTGTCTCAAATAAATAAATAAAAAATCTTTAAAAAAAACACAAAAAACAAAAAACTGTGTATGTTGGATCAAGCTCTTTTAATTCAGTTTGACAATCTCTGCCTTCTAATTGGAATGTTTAGGTTTCTTGCGTACAATTTAATTATAGGTATATTTGGGTCTAGATCCACCACTCACTGTTTGCTTTACCCTTGTCCCATCTGTATACTATTACTCTGTTCCTGCTTTCCTGCCTTCTTTTGGCATAACAGAATATTTTTTAGTATTCTAACTTACTTCCTATTTATATTTCTCATCTATCTTCTTTGTATTATTTTTCAGTGATTGTCCCAAAGATTGCAATATGTCTCCTTAACTAATCACAGTTTAAGGTTAGTATTGTGCCATTTAGTATAACATAGATCTTGCAACAGTAAAATTCCACATATCTCCATCCTTTGTGTTATTATTGTCATATATATCATTATGTTATACAGCCCCACAATATAATACTATAATTTTTCCTTTAAACATTCAGTTGTCTTTTAAAGAAATTAAAAGAAAGAAAAAGTAGTCTTTTAATGTATCCCCACATTTATGACCTAGTGCTCTTCATTCATTCCTATAGATTTCAATGTCTCCATGGTTTTACTGCTCTCCAGATGAAGAAACTTTTTTTTAGCATTTCCTTTGGTACAGATCTACTGGAGATAAATGTGTTATTTGTCTGAAAAATTTCTTCAGTTTGCCTTCATTTTGAAAACATATGTTTTCTGGATATAGAATTCTGGATTGAAATTTTTATTTCAGTACTTTAAAGATACTTTTTGACCCCCATTGTTTGTGTAAGTTGTTGGCCATCATCCAAATCATCATTCCACCTGTCTGAAATGTGACTTTTAGTCTCTAGCTGCTTTCAAGATCATCTCTTTATTTTGATTTTTCAGTAGTTTGACTACGAAACTACTTTTGGTTTGCTTTGTATTACCTTATTTGCCCATTAGCAATATACCAACATTGCTTTATAGTCCTTGTCTGTTAGGGTGCCTGGGTGGCTCAGTTGGTTAAGCATCTGACTCTTAATTTTGGCTCAGGTGATGATCTCAGGGTCCTGGGATAGAGCCCCACATTGGGCTCCGTGCTCAGTGGGGAGTCTGCTTGAGGATTCTCTCCCTCTCCCTCTGCCCCTACTCCCGCTCGCACGGGTGCTCACGCTATCTCTCTCTCTCTCTCTCTCTAAAATAAATATTCCTTGTTTGCTAATTGACTTCTGGATCATCTAGGTGTTCATTTCTATTAACTACATTTTTCTGGATTATGGGTGACATTGTCCTGAGTTTTTGTTTGCTTTTTTTGTTGTTGTTGCTGTGGGCTTTTTGCATATGTAGTTTTTATACTGGCCATTATGGATGATACATTGTAGAGACTCTGTATTCTGTTACAGAATACAGCTTTAACATTCTTGATTTGTGAATGTTATCTGTAAAGTGCCTGGGCCACTCGAAAAGCGTTATTTTGTTGTCGTTGTTCTACCAAGCACTGAAATTATTTGCTAATCACTCTGAACTTGTGTAGGCTTGAATCTACACTTGGTTAGGATGGGTCTATGTTGGTTTTGTCCTCAGGCCTGAAGCAAATTACATAGCCCTAGGATATAATCTTTATTTCTAAAGGGTAGCCAGTCTGGGATTTCAATAGAAAGCCACTGAAATTTCTGTTCAGCTCTTTCAACTTCCCATCTAGTGCTTCTTCTGGGCTTCTTGAAGTTTCCGCCAAGAGTGTGCAGCTGAGAGTTAGTCAAGGACTTAAACCAAGTTTATACTTGGCTTAATTTTGATCTCCCCACTCTGTGGGGACCCTGTCCTTTCCAGGACTTCCCTCATTACATTCACACTGCTCTACCAGCCCCACTCCATATTCTGAGTCCACATATCAAGAGAACTGTGGCTTTCTACTGGAGTTATGGCTGCTCTCATGCTTCATGGGCCGAGGACTGGCTTCAGGGTTAAAGCTGTCACCAGAATGGCTCCCTTTTATCAGGGCTGAATTACCTCCCACCCCCCACCTGTTTCTTTTTTCTTTAGGTCATTCTCCAATGCCTTCAAACGGTTGTCTCATTTGGGGGGGAGGGGGCTAAGAGGTTATAATTTTTATCTACAAAAAGATTAGTTTGATACAAGTTACTTCATATTTCTAGGACTGGAACCCCATACATACCTAACTTGTATTGAATAAGCATGGGTATACAGACAGGCATTTCAACCTCCATGTGTCCAAAATAAAAACCTGATTTTTTTGTCCCCAAATCTTTTCTTCCCCCAATCTCTGTGCTTTATTACTAGCAACATAATCCACCCAGTTGCACTCAGGCACACACACACGTCCTTAAATCTTCTGTTTATCACACGTATCCAAATCATCATCCAATTCTGTGGGATCAACCTTCAAAATGCATATTGATTCCATCCATTTCTCTCCATCTCCACTGATGCCATCTTGAATCACATCTCCACACCCTCTCCCAAGGACTAACACAGCCATCTCCCAACTGCCAGTCAGGAGTTAGTCTCCCTGCTTTCACTCTTTTCCCCATACAGCCATTTCTTTTTCAGAGCGACCCAAATAGTCACTATAAAAACCTAAATCATATATAATTTCTCTGCTCAAAATGCTAGGGTGTCTTATTCTTAAAATAAAACTTCTTTACCAGGACCTACCAAGCCCTACATCAGTAACTCCTATTTCATCCTCTTTCTTCGTCCTCCCTGTTTAGAAGCTCCACAAACACCCTTGATATTTCTCAAGTGTACCGAATGTATGCACCACTCATGGGTTTTTCATTTCCTATTCCTTCAGTCTACAGTGCACATCTTCCAGATTTTCACCTGACTAGTTCTTTCTCATCGTTCAGGTCTTTGTTCCAATATAAGCTCCTCAAAGGGAGCTAATCTGATTACCCAGTTTAGAGGAGCCTCCACACTAGCACCCCGGCATTTTCTGTCACAATCCTATTCTGTCACAGGTCTCCGTCTCAGTTTCTTTATAGAATATATCATTATCGGGCGCCTGGGTGGCTCAGTCGGTTAAGCGACTGCCTTCGGCTCAGGTCATGATCCCAGGGTCCTGGAATCGAGCCCCGCATCGGGCTCCCTGCTCAGCGGGAAGACTGCTTCTCCCTCTCCCACTCCCCCCTGCTTGTGGTTCCCTCGCTCGCTGTGTCTCTCTCTGTCAAATAAATAAATGAAATCTTTAAAAAAAAGAAAAATATATCATTATCTGAAATTATGCCTTTCTTTTTTTTTTTTTAAAGATTTTTATTTATTCATTTATTTGAGAGAGTGAGAGAGAGAGAGAGAGAGCACATGAGGGGGGGAGTGTCAGAGGGAGAAGCAGACCCTCCGCTGAGCAGGGAGCCCGATGCGGGACTCGATCCCGGGACTCCAGGATCATGACCTGAGCCGAAGGCAGTCGCTTAACCAACTGAGTCACCCAGGCACCCTCTTTTTTTTTTTTTTTAAAGAGTGCTGGGCTTGAAGTCTGAAGAGTTTTGTTTTGTTTTGTTTTTTAGATTTTACTTATTTATTTGTCAGAGAGAGAGAGAGAGGAAAAGTGAGAGAGAGAGAGAGAGAGCACAAGCAGGGGGAGCAGAGGCAGAGGGAGAAGCAGGCTTCCCGCTGAGCAAGGAGCCCGACGTGGGACTCGATCCCAGGACCCTGGGATCATGACCTGAGCCAAAGGCAGATGCTTAACCGACTGAGCCATCCAGGCGCCCCTGAAATTATGTCTTTTAAAGAGTGGGGTTTTGTTTTTTCCATTTCTTTCTCAGTCTAGGCTAGGTTATGCCACAATGACAAACAACTCCAAAATCTCAACGGCTTTAAACGACAAAGGTCTACTTTCTTTCTCAAACTACATGTTCATTAAGGGCCGTAAGGAACCTACTCTGCATCACCTTTACTCTGGGTGAAGCAGCAACGACAGAGAATACTGCTGATGGCTGAGGAAAAGAGAACAAAAAGCCAGAGGATCTTACATGTGCAAATTAAATACTCCAGCTCAGAAATGCCGCACATCAACCCTGCTCACACCTAACTAACCAGAACTAATCACAAGACCGGGAAGTACCATCCCACTATGTTCCAGAGATGTGTGAGACAAATATTTGATGGACTGAGTGAATGACCACATTGTCTATATTTCCCCCACCATAATGTACAACCTATGAGAGCAAGAACCTTGAGTGTTTTGTTATTGCTGCTGTTATTATTATTCACTGTTGCATCCCCGAGGCCTAGAACTGGGCCTCCCACAGAACAGGTGCTCCAGAAATACCTCTTAAACAGATGCATAACATCCATTTTATCAACCTGTCTTGTATATCTAAGGGTGGAATATCTAGACTTGCTTGACTATTGTATCTCAAGCTCTTCTTCCACCCCCTGCTGAGAGTTTTCTGAGGAAGAGTAAAAATATTCTTCTTTCATATTCAATTGGATCTATCATCAAGAATTCAGCTGTTAAGTAAATTCTCTGTCCTGATTTAAATGCTTGGATTGGTAAACGCTTGTGTTCACAAAATTCAGCAGAGGGGATAGAATCCAGTAATCTGTTTAGGCTCTAAATAGAAGCAGGAAAACAACCTAGAAATAAATGGATAGGGTCATTTTTCATGTGGCTAAATTAACAGACTCATGGCAGGAGTAATGAGGAAAAAACACAGGAAGGGCCATAAGCCCCCTCTCTACCCCCCTGCCCTCCAATTGACAGATCATTCACTTATCCCTAGAGAAAGATGCTTTCCTTACCCTCTGGGGGTGATCTGAGAGTCAGAACTTAGGCAACAAACAATTGGGCTCGCCTCCACAACTGCTGCCGCCAGGCCAGCTCCCTGCCCCCACTGCTAAAAATACCATCACAGAATTAGCGCTGCTGTCAGGGATGGGGGACAGGCACGGCTGGGAGACTCTTTAAAATGATCGAATAACTCACCCACCATAAAAAGCAGCTTTCTTCACTTCCAGAGCCCACTGGAGGGAGGGAGGTGGTGGTGAGCACCCCCATAAAGGAGCCATAATGGGAGTTCTGAAGAGCAAAGGAGCTGCCAGAAAGAAAGCCACCAACTGTGCATTATCTCAGAGTGAACTAGGAAGCAGGGCTCAAGGGTTTCACTAAAACACCAATCTGAAGTGCAGTATGTCTGCACTAGAAACTAAATTCTTAAAGTTACCCAGAAGAATTTATCGCTGCTTCCCTTTACTTAAGGGAAAAGGGCTTTTTACAACAAAATGCCTATAATCTTGCTAACCCCGTCCCATCCCCACTTCTACTCTTTTCTGTTCGCTCTGCTCCAGCCATGGGCCTCTTTGCTGTTCATCAAACACCGTAAATTTACTATTGTGTTGGGGATTTTATACTTGCCTCTCCCTTTTCCTGGGTCGCCATCCCCCAGAAAGCTGCTGTCTGTCTGCTCCTTCGTCTCCTTCAGGTCCTTGCTCAAGCGTCCACCTTATCAGAGGAAATTCCCACAACTTCCCAGATGCCGCCCCAGAGTCCTCCTGCTTCATTCATCGTCACAGCCTTTACTGCCCTCTGACATAATATGTAATCACTTATTTCCTTATTGTCCATCTATTCCCACTAGAGTGTAAGCTCGGTCAGGGCAGGGACTTTGCTTTCTCCAATGCTGGAGCCACAGAGCCTAGAAAATGTTCAATATGTATTCACTGAGTGACCAAAATCAAGTCCTATATTGCTGAGGCCCCTCTACTTGGTAAGTGAATTGAGACAAATCAATGAGCATGATCCAAAACAGCGAACAAGTTCAGGCAAACACGAAGCTTCAGAAAGGAAATTCAGTGGCATCAATATCTTCGCAACTTGAGATATAGAATTGTGAACACAAATCTGCTTTTTCTTAAAGTCTCTTAGTGTTACAAATAACCAGAATAATACATTCATTACTTTCAGAAAACTTGGAAAAGAAGGTAAGATGATTTACTGGTAATTCAAGTTTCTATGCCTTATGTTTAGTAAATGATGGGAATGGACTCAGGGAACAGAGTTCTTAAAATGAAGATGTTAATTTTAAAAAGAGAAGAGTGTGCTTGCACTATCAGGTCTCCCTTCACACCCCTGCTTCCTCCCTTCCCCTCCACTCCATCCTCATCGCCACTTCTAAATCTAGCCTCAATCCCTTGAGGTCAGGTGTACCCGAGTGGCTGAGGCACCCTCCCCACCTCAAAGCCAGACATCCTGCATCCATCATCCTACGATATTTTTTTTGATCTTGTCACACTTATGATCCAAAACTTTTATGTTCTCTGACTTCATTCATATAATTTGGGCGTGGTTTGTTTAGTTGTTGTTTTGTTTTGTTCACAACAAGCATGTACCACTTTCAGAATCTAAATTTAAAAAAACAAGGACATGGTCCATGGCCCCCTCTTGTCTTCAGAATGAATTTTAAGCTCCTGAACCTGAAATGCAAGACCCTCCACAATTTTCCTTGAAGCTTCCCTTTCCAGCCTCCAGAAGACCCAAATCTGCCGATGCAGGAAAGCTACCCCACTCCCACTTTACCGCAAAACCAGCCACCCTTTCCTTCCCTACAACTGTGTGCTTGACATTTCTCCAGCTTGGAATGCCCTCCTCCCTCCAATGGAATTCTCCTGGAGCTGCAAGTCAGGGCTCAGGTTCAGACCCAAGAACTCTTGCAGAAACAGTGGTCAGACCCAGACTTCTTAGGAGATGGTGAGTTCACCACTATTAGAGGTACTCAGAGACTGGCTGAAAACGTAACAAGGACGCTCTCACCAAACCCACTCACTGTGAGAGTTCCCATGAACTCCTACTAGAAGGTTTTATTTGACCATTTCTGTTGGGAATGACTTCTTGCCTCCTTCAGAATAGACTGCCCATCCTGCTTACATGGCAATTATCATATGCTGACATCAGAGTCCTATTACAGCTGTATTTTCGTATGTCTGTGTCTAATCTCCTTAGCTCACCACAAGCTCCTGAAAGCCAAGAGTCTCATGGCACCTAACACTGTCCCTTGCAAATGATGGGTACTCTGTATTTGTCAGTGATGGCACAGTTCAAACAGGAAAACACTGGGAAGAACATAAAAGAGAGAGGGGCTAGGTCACGAAGCAGCAAGAAACACTGCTCTGTACTGTTTCATGAGATGGTCAGTCAGGTGTGGCCACAGAGGTTACACAGGAGAGGGGCAGGAGAACGGCATTTCTTATCCTCACTAGTCCTAGAGAGAGAGCCACTGCAGGCCACTAGGGGGCCATGCTGGGGGGTGGGGGGTGGGTAGGAGACGTGGAGGGCCAAGGGAGCAGGCTCAACCAAGCAGGTGGGGAGCCAAGAGAGTAAGAACAGTGGGCAAGTGTCTTTATTGGGGGTCAGGAGTACACAAACAAAAGGTGTGAGAGGATGTCACCGGTGTGTCTGAACGTCACTAGGTCACAGGGGAGGAGGGCAAGACGGGGGACTCGTGCGGCAGAGGCCAGCCTTATCACGCCAGTGCACCTGGTCACCTGGGTGGGGCGCTCCCAGGCTGTTTGTAGGAATGCTGAGGCAGCAGGAAATGCGAAGTTTAAAACTTTACCATGCAAATACAAACTTCCCTGGGCTCCTGAGACTTGCTCCGTCAGGTTTCTGTGTGTGTTTACTTGTCAACTCTCAGCCGGTCTATCCATTTCAATGGGCATGTCCTCAAGGATATGCAAAGTATCTTAACGAGCGTGGACTAGTCCAGGGAAACCTTGATATGTAAGCACATTCCTCATGAATCAGGGGGAAGAAGTAAAGCCCAACACAGAACGTGACCTCGCCGATGGCTGCGAGGGCAGGCAGCACTGGGCTGACGTCTTGTGGGTCAGCCGCAATGACAGGCTTTGTCCTGCAACTGGACAACTGCTTGCTGGGTCCACAAAATGACTTTCTTTACCCGAAAGAGAAGGCCGAGCAGGCGGGAGATGGTGCCAGAAAAAAATCCCCATCACAAAGTGGAGCGAAGCTGTAGGGAGTGGTCTAGCACAACCCGGTCCCGAGGCGGACCAGACTCGACTGCTGGGGGCTCGCCATCTGGGAGGCCTGAAAAGGCACCTGTCTGGGAATCAGGAGGCTTCAGTTTATGTTCCAGTTTTACTGCTGGCTATTGCTATGACCTTGGAGCCGGCCAAATCAATCCTGCACATTTCTGTTTAACCGTCAACAATAAGTCAGGGCCACAGCCATGATAGAAACATATATCAAAACAAGAGAATTGCTCTGACCACCACCAAGCCTCAAAATCCAATACACAGCTTGAAGGCCACCCCTGGAAACTGCTAGTTTGTCTTTGGAGCGGCTACGTGTCCTTATTCCAGCCTGACGCCACCCCCCGCCTCCGTGGACCCCTAGGTCTTCTAATGGCCTGGCTTTCCCTCCTTCTAGCCGGAATCCAGCACAGCAACAGTGATCCTGCACAGTTAGCCACATCAGAACATTCCTATGTTCTCCCACCTCCCAACATGTACCCTTCGGACCTAGATCTCCCAAGGAAGGCGAGTCTTAATATCCTTGTTAGTTCATCCTACCTACCAAGTAGTGTAATACTTTAACCCAGTGAAACTATCTTCAAGAAATAATCTAGTTTTAGGAATTAATAAAGGAGAAAAGAAATCAAACCAGGGAAAACTTTCATTTGTCAGTGTCCTCTCAAATCACACTCCTCTCCCATTTAGGCCTGTTGGCCCTTTATTTGAACAATAAGCCATCTCTATCAATGTGATTTTAAATGAATCAAGGGATCAAGCACTCTTCACTTCCATTGCGACTATATATTGTTTAACCAGCTGTCAAGTTCCACACTGGCTACCTCTATTTCATTCATCAGTGAAGTGGTTTCTCTCGGCACCACATGCTGGAATCTGCCTGCTACAATTCCACTGGATAGTCACTTTCTTTTTTTTTTTTTAAGTTTTTTTTTTTTTTTTTAAGATTTTATTTATTTGTCAGAGAGAGAGAGCATGCACAAGCAGGGGGAGCGGCAGACAGAGCAGGTAGAAGGAGAAGCAGGCTCCCCGCGGAGCAGGGAGCCGATGCGGGGCTCGATCCCAGGACCCTGGGATCATGACCTGAGCTAAAGGCAGACGCTTAACCAAATGAGTCACCCAGGCGTCCCGGATAGTCACTTTCATAAGAAATTTCTACTTTACCTCCAATAGGTGGGAAAGGAGAAGAGGAAATGGAGGCAATAACTGGACCTGGTGAGGAAAGGGTGCCTTCGTCTATGATGATCCATTTATATCAAGCACAGTAAAAAGTATCCAGAAAGCTACCTGGTTAATAATGGCTTAATTACAATCTCTAACCTGAGTTAGTTTTGTGAAATCCTTGAGGTATACTTTTGCAGTGTTTGCATCCTCTGTCCTACGGGAACTGGAGCAGCCAGACGATCCTATCACACGGAAAGCTGCCGCTGATTGCCCTTTCGAGCTCATGGAAGCACAACTTCCTGCACAGCAAACTAATGAAGGCACCTAATAAGGAGGTGCGGGAGGAAATGGCCGCGTGCCTGGCATTTCCAGCCCCAGCTTCCTCTCCTGCTCCGGAAGAGAGAGTGGCAATGCAGCACAAGTTTTTTTGTAAAGGGCTACCGAGTTCACCAACTCTTAGACCTCAAATCTTCCTGTGAAGAGGGTGTTCCTTGGGGATTATTTTAATGCTAAATATCAACCATTTCCCAGCTTACCTTTCTGAACCTCTCATTTCAAAAGC
This sequence comes from Neomonachus schauinslandi, assembly GCF_002201575.2. NCBI lineage: Eukaryota > Metazoa > Chordata > Mammalia > Carnivora > Phocidae > Neomonachus > Neomonachus schauinslandi. The sequence continues at coordinate 68,505,489 of NC_058407.1, forward strand.
TTTGCTTTTTGCTCTCTCTCATTATTTTTCTCAAGCATTGGAATAACATGTTTCTCTCCCTTGAATTCTGCAGTTATTTCTGACTAAAATTATTTTACTTTTCAGAAAGGAATTGTGTGTTGACAACTCAAGTGGAAGAGAAAGGAATGTTCTGGCACTCGGTATACATTAGTTGAGAATGAAGATGGTAATAAACATTTGAATAACGACCCTCATGAATACCAAATACAGTCTTTTGAGAAGACAAAGCTTAAAATTACAGATATTCCCTCTAAGTAGCATTTAGCTACATAAAAGGCATTTGTTCAAGTAATTCCTCTAAGAGGAAGTCCTTATTTGAGAGTACAATAATTAAAATAATCAACTGTTGACAATAAAATGTGTATAATAAATACACATTTTCTTAATGTACTATCAACTATCAGGATAAATTTGAGGGTCATTTATACTGTTCAGCTATTCAGATCCCAAATTAACACAAAAGAGATTGTATCATACCATTAATGGAATACCATGTAATGGCATTCATACCATTAAAGTAATGCTTTTCCTTCCTAAATGTATGATTAAATCTGTTTCTTCATGTTCTGATACTCCTATATCACCATGACTATCTTGCCCACACTTTCCAGGACATCTGAATCTTTTCTATTTTGAAATGATAAAATCATATGCGTAGCTCAAACACAAAGAATTTCGGACTAGACTTAAAGCTAAGACAACAGGAAGCAAACAAGCATTTAGCTTTATTCAATTCATTAAATGGCAGAACATTGTTGAGTTACTTGGTATTTTATGGAAAACGGCCTTTTTGTTAAAATAAAACAAAAGAAAAAAATCATAGAATTTGTCTTCTCAAATTTCTGGATGTATTGAGAATGTTTTATTCAGAACTTCCTATTTACAACTAAAACAGACGTAGGTATACAGAAAATAGCAAACTCGTTAATATTTCTCATAATATCAACACAAGGAAAATCCCCTTTCAGCATTCATTCTTCTTTTATAAATGTCTAGTTATCAGTCAAACCGTTCTTTTTCTTTTTCTTTTGTTAATCACAGGCTTCTAAAAACATCATGATTTCTCTGCAGCTGAATATCTTGGGGGCACCAAACATGTATATGAAATGTGGCTTATAATCAAGTGTAGGTCCATTATCCAGTTTCTGTAATGCTGAAATCCAAAGACTCTCATCTTTGTAACTGATCCCTTTGCAAGACCTGACCAAACCTGAATTCACTTAGCAGCAAAACCTAACCTGAACTGGTTTGAGGCTGTTTATAGTCTTTATTTATTTACACCACTTCATTTGAATACGTATATATCCAGCTACAGTTATGCCAATGTGTTTGATAATGAAGTATTTCCTCAGCCCCCTAGGGCCAGCTACCAAACACAGGCACAAGCATTGAATTCTGAAACATATCTGGTCTCAAGGTTTGGATAAGAAATGGTGTGCCTGGGCGCCTGGGTGGCTCAGTTGGTTGAGAGACTGCCTTCGGCTCAGGTCATGATCCTGGAGTCCCGGGATCAAGTCCCGCATTGGGCTCCCTGCTCAGCGGAGAGCCTGCTTCTCCCTCTGACCCTCCCCCCTCTCATGTTCTCGCTCTATCTCATTCTCTCTCTCAAATAAATAAATAAAATCTTTAAAAAAAAAAAAAAAAAAGAAATGGTGTGCCTGGATTCAGTTCGGCTAACCTGTCCTGTGCTGTTCTGAGCACTATTCAAGGTAAATGGTCCACTGCCAGTGTTTTCGTTACCTCAACCCACCATTTCCTAAATGCATCATCTTCTCAAACTGCATTGTCCTAATGAATTCCTCTTTTTTTTTTAAAATAAAATAACTACTCCCTTAGTCACTCACCCAATCTCCTAGTTACCTGTAACTTCACGCTAGTCTCACCACCTCAATCCCATCAATTGTTGAAGCTTCACAAGGTTCCACATGTGCCCATCCTGTTGCCCACTGTCCCACCCCCAGGCCAGAGTGGCCTGAATGGCTGCAAGAGGCTCCAAAAATACCTTCCTCCTTCCCTTTCTACTCCCCTACCCTGCCCCTCTCCAATTCCCACTAGATCCTGCTTCATTCTGCTTCATGAGAATCTTGTCATCATCCCCCACTGGAAGAGATAAAGTGCAAAGTGTGAGACTGGCACTTCAAACCAAAGAAAGCAGTTAGAATTAACCCACCCTTCTGCTACATCTCCTTCTCCTTCCTAATGCAGACTTTTCACTCCCTTCAAAATGAGCATGACTTCCTCCCCGTTTTTCCCGACTCCAAAAAAAGCTAAGTTGTTTTCATCTCTTTGGCTCACACCATCTACCCCATGACCTGAAATTTGTAATGAATTCTTTGCACCATATCTGACTATTTTCATCCCCCTCACGCTTCAGCCTCAGCTTAGATCCCACCCTGGCAGCAAAGCTTTCTTGCACCTTCCCGGCCCATCATGATCGCTTTCTTGAATTCCCGTAACTCTCACAGTCTGGACTATTCATTTGATACTTGATATGCACTTCCTTGTATTATCAGAGTAATTCATTTTTCATGCATATGTATCCTGTCTCTTTAACCAGATTTTAAACTCCTTGAGAGAGGAGACCCTGTCTCATATTTTATGAATGAACAAATGAATACCCTTTTATAGCTTACAATAAGAAGGCAAAATTGGCAAATACAACATGTAAAAGACAAAGGAGCATTAATTTATTTATTCATTCAAATTTAGCAAATACTGCTGTGTTCCAGGCATTGTTTCAGCACCAAGGATTAAACAATAAGCAACACAACGTAAGTCCTGCCCTCATGAGGCTTCTGGTATAGCTAGGAAACCAGACATTAGTGAAACAATTATACAAATAACTATATACACAAATATGTCTGTTTTAAAAAAAGGAACTGTGAAATACTAACAGGTTCTGAATCATTTTCATATCCTATACCTGACAAGTCATCCTAAGTCAGCCTGCCCCCTGCCCTCCATCCGTGTTAAGAAAATTGCAACTAATAGAGGCTCTCTGCACAAGTTAGGAAACAAGAAGAAAATAGGGAAGACAAATAGCAAGAGCATTTTGTTTAAGAAATACATTTGTCACAATCTTAATGGCCTAAGATTCATGCTTGGATAAAGTTATCTAATCAGAAGGCATTTCTTAGACCCTGATCACTCTGCACTTCACAGAATTACTTTCAGGGAAAAAAAAAAAAAAAAAAAATCAGAGAATTGCTTTTCTGCTTAAAAGTTACACTCTAAACTTTTATGAAAGTTTACTTTAAGATACAAGAATGTGAAATCTATTTCTGCCTTTGCCACTCAGTGTCTCCCATACAAACCAAAGAAAAAAGAAATTCTTTACCAGAATTTAGGGCAAGGAAATTCCAAAATTTAGTGCAAAGAAAGATTCTCTTGTGAAACATGCAATTTCCATCATTTCTAGTATCCAAAGGCTTATAATAGATCACATTTCCCTTTTTGCCCAGGCTCCAAGGAAGCTCGAAACCAACCAGGTAACACCTCATGAAATCAAAACATATTTAACTCTCTCTCTTTTCTGGTTCAAGCATTACCTCCCCTTTGACACTCTTCCTGACTCCCTCCTGTCAGATGTTGTTTTCCCTCCAGCTCCCACTGTGTCTACTTGCAACAAAGAATGTACAGCCAGGTGCTCATTTTCTATTCCTATTGCATTAAGCATATATGTTTTTGTAAATCATTTCAATTCCATTTTGGAATAAAAATGATTTCCTGAGCAAGCTTATTTCTTTATATAAGTCTTATCATCAGAAATATAAGTCTTGTCATTAGAAATCTTTCGATTTTTCTATTCATGGGTTTCTCCAGTGTATAATGTATAATTCTCCAAAACCCTAGGATGCATTATACTTATTTTTTTAAACAATGAAATCATCCACACAATTGGAAGAGAGAGGCATTGGGAAAGTATTCAAATGGAATTCGATTTTCAAAAATCCAAATGTAATATTCACCTCAACAAGATTCAGTGTTACACCTACAGAAATTTTTATGAAATGTATCAATTGTGATTTCCCATGTGTTCCTAAATTACTCTCTACATTTGAGAAATTTGGGATTTGTGATCAGTCTGAAACCATAAAAGTTTAGTGCTAATGTAGGAAAACCAACTCTCTCACGTTATTCCAATCATACAGCAAAGGTGAGATGGGGTAATTTATAATGCATTTAATCAGGGCGCCTCAGTGGCTCAATTGGTTAAGCGACTGTCTTTGACTCAGATCAAGATCCTGGAGTCCCAGGATCGAGTCCTGCAGCATTGGGCTCCCTGCTCAGCAGGGAGTCTGCTTCTCCCTCTGACCCACTCCCCTCCCACGCTCTCTTTCTCTCATTCTCTCTCTCTCTCAAATAAATCTTTTTAAGAATGTATTTAATCATTTGTGTTCCTGATAACATGCAATTTCCAATTTGCAAGAGTCACCATTTTTGTTTGGGACAATTCCCTTTACAAATTATAAATCATGAGGCGGTTTCATGCAGTTAATTCAAAAGCCACAAAACTGTAATATTTATGCCTCATAAAAATAAAATTAACCAACAAAGTAGATTAAATTATGTGCTCATAGATTGATCACTCTTCCTCATTCATGCTTTAATTGGGCAATAAGGTACTGTCCTTCTGGAGTCTACTAGGGAAGAGATTTTCCATAATAAAATAAGTGAGGGAAGACTCACAAGTTAATGAAATGAAAGGGGCAATGAAGGAATAGTGGCATTCTGTTCAATATTTTTACTTGGCATTTCATTGGAGAATTAACAAAAAGGAAGCTGTTTAACTAATCCCGCAAAATGATTCTGATTATTTTGTAAACCATTCCAATTTCTGTAACAAGAATTTCTGTGCTTGCAATTAACAATCCCACCCCTCCCCACATACACACCACCACCACCATCACCACCACCCACGACAAGCTTGCACCTGCAAACTGTTAAAGGTTTAAATATGGCCCCTTAAAAAATTTAATTATGTATTAACGCTGGTTATTTAGGAACAAAGATGGAAACATTTATCACATTCCAGGCCAATAAGAACAATGTTTGTGCTGGCATTAAATTTTGGATTCTTTTCCATAATGCTGTATGGCTGTCAGTTCCCAAGCACCCTGCTGTACATTCTTTGTTGCAAGTAGACACAGTGGGAGCTGGAGGGACGACAACATCTGACAGGAGGGAGTCAGGAAAAGTGTCAAAGGGGAGGTAATGCTTGAACTTGGAGGTAAAGGAAAAAAGAGAAATCAACCAAGTTAACAAGAAGGGGCTTGAGCATGATGCACGAGGAGGGGTGCATATGCAAAGACACAGAGGCATGAGAGAACCCAGCAGGTGTGAGGACCTGCAAATAATTCTAAAAGTGTGGCATGTCAAGAGACCAGGTTTGAAGTCAGGCAGGAGTAGATCATCAAGAGCTTTGGATATCAATCAAAGGAGTATACATTTTATTTTGTAGGTAATAGGAGCCATCTAGCCATATAGAAAAATTATTCCAGTAGCAAAAATCCAGAATTAACTGAAGAAGGACAGAACTATTAGGAGCAAATGATTACCATTTTGTGAATGAAGGAAGACATAATGGCCATGAAGGGAGATGAAGAGAGAGAGAAGAAGACAAGTTTGGAGTTCATTAGAAAATTCAATCCAGAATCCAGTTATCTTTCTACTTATCACCAAGATTTGCAAAAGGTTATCATTCCTTCTCTAATACCCCATATAATTTCATAGATTTTTAGTAAGAAAAAAAAGAAAATTGCCAAATAGAAGTGATAAAGCTAACTATGTTATAGAATCTTTCCTATAGTAAGTAAAAATAAATAAATAAGACATACCTTGGCACTATCTCAAAATAATTTGTACTCAACATATTACTTGAAATCCAGAGTGATTTTTTCAGGGCTGAATTATTTATACCAACAGGAGAATTAAAAAGTAAGCCACCAATGAAATGTGATTTTAGTATAAAACATAAGATTTTATAATAAAATAACTTAACATTAAGTGTAGAAACCAAATGATCTGCCCTTATTATTAATAATACCATGACTTTGACCATATGATTCTCAATCTCAATATAAGTAGATAACTTTTCTCCAAACTGGGTATTTTGTCTAAAGTTTGCCTTACCTTTCTACACTGAGCAAATTTCCTGAATGGATCACAAACACAACCAGTCATTGCTTATAATAGGCACCTAGCATTTTGTCTGCCAGCACTCCTGAACCATTTTTGGAAACTGACCCTCTCCCACTCAGCCCCCACCCTTAACCTCTCCCATCTTTATGAATGTCATGCACAACACCATGCTTGTTCAGTGTTTGGTGGATGGCCCGACTAACACCCAGTTCCTAGATACCCTCTCTGTCAAGACCTGTCTCTGCACTTTACTTGGGCACTCATAAAGGCCACACTGTAGTTGGGAATCACCACTGAAGAATGGCTGTCCTTCATTACAACATGGCATCTCAGCACATCCATAAATCCTTTCCCTTTTCTTAATTCCATTTCACTTGTGCAGTTTTACCCGATCTTCCAATCCATGCCCGCTCCTCCCAGACCATCAATCTTCCTTACCTCCTTTCCATGCCCAGCCAGGCCCCATTTTAATCAAAAGAATAACTTTTTTATTAGAACCCTCCATTTATTTTCCATCCTTTGTTTCCAATACAGCAAGCCTGGGCAGTCCCCACACAGATGAATCTCCCTCGAATTCTGTTCCAGGTGACTGAGCTCTCATAAAGAAAACTGCTCAGCAGTTCAGACTGGTATCATTCAATTTACAGTGGCTAACCCCAACAGCCCTCCGTGATCGTCAGTAACCCTTCTGTCTGTCCCTAGTCAGCTAGCATCTACACTCCATAGGGTTGCTCTTCCAAACCTTAGCCACTTTCTTAAACCCCTTGCATCCTCCAATTCTTCCACCTTTATCTTTAGCTCTTCTTTCTTCAAAGTGAAATACAGATCATCAGATCACCATTTACCTCTCTACTCCTCCACCCCAAGGTACCTATTAGAATACAAACCTTTATCTCTTTCATGACAATTTCTGAGGAACCGGGGTGTCTCCACCTGTCCTCGCTAAGGCCATCATTTCTATCTGTATCCTAAGTCATAAATAAAGCAGAGAGGGGGCACCTGGGTGGCTCAGTCAGTTAAGCATCTGCCTTTGGCTCCTCAGGTCATGATCTTAGGGTCCTAGGATGGAGCCCCTTGTCGTGTCAGGCTCCCTGCTCAGCAGGGAGTCTGCTTCTCCCTCTCCCTCTGCCCCCTTCCCACTATTCGTGTGCACGCTCTCTCTCTGCTTTCTCTCTCTCTGTCAAATAAATAAAATCTTTAAAAAAAATAAAATAAAATAAATAAAGCAGAGAAGCCTTCAGAGATCTCTCCATGTATTTATCTTCATTTCAGTCTAGCTCTTTCCCCCAAGTGTCAAGCAGATAAATTAATCTCACTCCTCAACCCCAGCACCACCACCATCAACAACAAAATCTTTCCTTGGTCCTTCTTACATTTTTAGCTACTTCCCATCTCCTTTCATTTCCTCACCAAACTTCTTGAAACTATGTATATATATAAAAAATATAAAATATGTACATTTTATAAATTTATGTAATAGAAACAGATGACCATAGTTTGAGATTGAGAAGAATATATAAGTAATACTATGTGTGTATATCTATGTTTTTAATTTGTTTTTTCCTTAAGCCATTGCCATCTGTTTCTAACCAAGCTTCTAGAGTGAAAATACCCACACTGTGTCACCTATGATCTTATAATTACTAAATTCAATGTTTTATTACTAAGTTCTCTTTCTAATTGGCCCAGCAGCATTTAAAACTTTCTTTCCCGCCCCACTCCCCCACCCCCAGCATTTACCATCTCTTTGCATATTATACATTAATTTGTTTAGTGTCTTTCTCTCTCCTGCAGGATGTAAGTTGTTAGGAGGGCGTAGACCCTGCTTTTTATTTAAAGGACTTTTTTTTTTTAAAAGATTTTATTTATTTATTTGACAGAGATATAGAGAGAGAACAAGTAGGCAGAGTGGCAGGCAGAGGCAGAGGGAGAAGCAGACTCCCCGCTGAGCGGGGAGCCCGACGCAGGACTCGATCCCAGGACCCTGGGATCATGAGCTGAGCCAAAGGCAGAAGCTTAATGGACTGAGCCACCCAGGCGCCCCTAAAGGACTTTTTTGGGGGGGGCTGCTTTTCACATTTTATTGGCTCAGGGAAGGGGCCTCCTCCATGTAACCGGGGGTGCTCACACGTTCTTCAGCCACTCCAAGCTTGCGCCCTGGGGGTCCTGGGGGTGGCTGGACACGTTAGGCATGTTCCCATTATCTTGGAGGGGCACTGGATAGTTGTAGGGCGTGGCCTGGTTGATCATGGTGGCGTATTTGGTGAAGGGGCTGAGGGTGGGCAGAATTAGAGTGAGGCCCCCTATGGTGAAGGACACGACCAGCACCGGCTCCTTGGCCCAGGCATCCTTGAGGAAGGTGGCGAGTCTCCTGGCCATCTTGGTCGCAGCGGCCTAAAGGACTTTTTTTTTTAAGATTTATTTATTTGTCAGAGAGAGAGAAAGAGAGCACAAGCAGGGGGAGCGGCAGGCAGAGGGAGAAGCAGGCTCCCCACTGAGCAAGGAGCCTGATGCGTACTGGATCCTAGGACCCCGGGATCTTGACCTGAGCCGACGGCAGACACTTAACCAACTGAATCACCCAGGCATCCCTAGACCCTGGTTTTTGATTCACTCTCTAGAATAGTTCCTGGCATATAATAAGTGATCAATGAATATTTGTTGGGTAAATATCACCCATGTCCTGACAAAATCAATTAGGCGAAAGGTGGAAAACACACTCAACCTGGGTCAACATCAGTCTCTTTTCCAAGAGTCTAAACTTTGGGACCAAGAGAGTCAAGCCAGTCTCTCTGAGCAGATGTAAACTGATCTTCAGTGTGAACAGAGAATAAAACAGATACGTTAGAGAAATTGGGACAAAGAAGATCCTGATAGAATTCAAGTCCCAGGTTCCATTTATCCCAATTATCAGAATGAATTCTATCCTTGGTCTCTATGAAATATCCCAGTATCCTAGTAAATTACCTTTTTTAGCTTAAACTAATAGTGTCTTTGTCTATTGCATACTACCAACGGATTCTGCACTAATCATTCTGTGGTTGAACAGGCTCAAAATAAACATCCTAAAGCCATTGTTCAAAAAAAAAGAGGGTAAAAAGTTAGAGTTACCACTCTAATTCCCAGAATGAACAACATATGTAAATATATGAACCGTGGTTAAGTTACTTTAATGAAAATATGGTGTGACATGAAGGCAAACTCTTTATGATAATATAGGGAAAAGAGCTATTTTCATGTCTTCTCTAAATAAGATTACACACACATTAATTTTAGGCCTAAAGCCATTTTTTGAAAATAAGTTTAGTACTAATTTTACCTCATAATTTTCCTTAGGCCTTAGAAAAGTACACCATTGAACAGAGACTAGCGGAAGAACCTAGCTCCAACAGTGCGATGCAAATTAAGGCTAGAGGGCAAACTAAAATGCATCCTAAATTGGCATTTAGAAATAACAGAGCTCTATCTTAAAGAACAGAGTTCAATAATTATCAACATTACATTTCATGGGTACTTACCAAACAAACGTTGATGGAACAGAAATTTGCCAGCTATTAGTCCTATGAGAATGGCCAGTAGCCATAGAAGCACCTTCAGAATCCTCCAGCCAACTCCTCTAGGGTATTTATTTGTTACAAACGAAAAACAGTTTCCAACAACAATAACATTGGCTTCTGTTTGGCTATGAGAAACTGGGTCCTCCGCAAATATTAAGAAGTTAAAGAAGATCACCAAGTAAGCCACAATCATGCGAGACCAGGGATGCTGGAAATAATAACGGAAGTCTTTACCCATCCTTCAAAACTTCAATTCCGTTGTTGACCTGTAGAAGAAAAGATACATAGGGTGAGAGCAGAAAACCAAATAGTCTTCCTCCACCTTTATCTGTTCAGATTTATAACAGCTCAAGAAAGCGGTATTTAGAAAAGATGCTACCTGCACCTACTTATGGCACCAAGACAAGTCTGAGATCGAGGAAAGTAAATATTGTCTTTCAACGCCATCCAGTCATACCTCTGACCACGTGGAGATGTGGGGTAGAAGGAGAACAAAAGAGCAGGGGCAGAAGGGAAATGCAAACACTGTCCAAAATCGGGATGATGACTGAGATGACCTGTAGAGGTCACCTCCAGAGGAAATGCAGAGCAAAAAAAGCAACACAATACTTTTCCTCTTTTAAATAACTATTTTTAGGTTACAATCATAATAGAGAGTCACTTAAAAATGAAAGCAATGGGGGCGCCTGGGTGGCTCAGTCGGTTAAGTGGCTGCCTTAGGCTCAGGTCATGATCCCAGGGTCCTGGGATCAAGTCCCACATGGGCTCCCTGCTCCGCGGGAAGCCTGCTTCTCCCTCTCCTGCGCCCCCTGCTTGTGTTCCCTCTCTCGCTGTCTCTCTCTCTGTCAAATAAATAAATAAAATCTTAAAAAAAAAAAAAATGAAAGCAATGTAGGAGTAAACTGAGCACATATTAACAAAATATAAACATCCTCTTCTGCCCATATCCTTCTCCTCAGAGTTAGGATCCCCTAATAATTTGGTGGGTATACTCTCAGACCATCTTCTGTACATTGTGAATGGACTTTTATAAAAATGTTCATAGTCCAATCGTCAAGTAGCCTCAACATAGACTATGTTTTAGGAAATAGCTAAGTCTATGGTACAGTAGTTGCTTACATGCAGGAGCAATTGGACAATTCTGCTTGTGTGAAGTGAGGAAAAGAGGAAGATTTCACAGAGAAGGACATACTCAAGTTCACGGTTGAAGGATTAGTAGGAATTTTTTTTCCCCAGTGAAGAAGGGAAGAATGCTCAGTCTTGGCATTTGGAAAGGCACAGAGGCATTGCAAAATACATAATATGCCTCCAGCTGTGGGTCCTAACCCGGATGTGCATTCAGAGTACAGAGCTTTTTTAAAATGCTGATGTCCAGACCCACCTCCAAAGTCTTGCTCAGCTCCTCTTTCCTCTTTGGAAGCCAGCCTTCCTACCAAGAACACAAGCCTGCGTGAAGTCCACCAAGCCTGTGACTGGTTGTTATTAAGTCTATCCAATTCTGACATTCAGTTTTGGTGAACCCATTTGGTACTCAGACGAAGCTATATTTCTTTGTTTGCAGCCACAAAGCTGAATAAAAGCTGAGATTTAAAAAATAACAATAAGGGTGGTAATGGCATTGAAATCTGCCAATTCTTTTTTCTTCTTTCTCAATTTGTTTAGAACTAGGAGGGGAAAAAAGGACCCTTACATAGCCTACAGCATGTGACATCCAGGTTCTGTGTTGGATGCCTATGTGAATCAGTATCGCATTTTCACCATAACAACCCTCTGAAATACTATCATCATCATTCCCATCATTTTATTTCACAGGGAGGGAACTGAGGCTCACACAGATTATGTAACTTGCCCAAAGTGAGCCAGCAGGAGAGCTCTGATCTGAGCTTCTGAAGTCAGCCAACCCAGTCAACTCCAGGAATTTTCCTTGCCTTAGAAGGCAGAGCCAGGGCCCAGCCCCAGGGATGTCATCCTTTGACTGCTTCTGCAGACATATTCTTCTCTAGAGATGATTATATTAACTCTATAGTGTATACTTCTACAACCCAGGGAAGAAATATGTAAGTGAAAGAACTCTTCACTAATCCCAAGCACTTTGAAAAACTGATAAATTTCCCATTGATAAATATTCTCATTTTATACATGGCTAAAAGCACAAAGATCAAGCCACAAGCCTGAAGTAACTCTAAGTCAATGGAAGACCTGAGAATGGGCTCCAAGGCTCCCAAGTCCCTGTCCAATAGTCTAGGGTGATGAATATCAATTAAACCCACAATCTAAGTTAATGAAGACTTGTTGTCACTATTTTAGAAAAGCAATGTAAACACACAAAGGACGGGCAGTGTAACTCAGCAAAATGAAGAGTCGCTGTGCCTTGGATTCATAAACCTTCTAAGCAATTTCAAGTCCCTTGTGATCTTTGTGAATACTCTGAAATATCTGTCCCCAGGGGCTGTAGCTCAGATAGCTCAGGAATGGTGACTTTAGAAAGATTTTTTTTCCTAATGTGAGGTTCATCACCTAATACAGCAGTAGTTCGTTCTCAAACCAAAGACAGCAAAGTGGTGAGGAACAAAAATGAGCATCATGCATTTTCATGATATTCAGTATACAAGGATGCCAGAATGGGTTGCCAATTTGGTTTCATGCAACATTTTTAGAAATGTCTAAAGACCACTACCACAACAGAATACATAGAAATCACCTCAAGGGCAATGAGTCGAAGCAAGGAATCATTTCTAGATGCCTATCAGAATAGGAGTATCATTTAAGAAGTTAACAGGTTTCAGGGTGCCTGGGTGGTTAAGTGCCTGACTCTTGATTTCGGCTCAGGTCAAGATCTCAGAGTGGTGAGATCGAGCCCCCTCCCAGCTCTCCCCGCCGCCCACCCCAGCTCCGGTTGAAATATGCGGTCAGCCCAGAGTCTGCTTAAGATTCTCTCTCCCTCTGCCCCCTTCCCCAAGTGCACTCTCTCTCTCTCTCTCCCTAAAAAAAAAAAGAAAAGAAAAAGAAGAAGTTAACAGGTTTCTATGTTGCTTCTCTTACAAGTGGGCAATTCTGGCTTGACTGCCCCACCGCCTCCCTTCCCCCCACCCACACTCAAGCAAGTCGGTAGGATTTAGAACATTGAATATATAAGGCCTTGGTTGTTTTTTTAATAAATGCTTTGTGGAGGGTTAGCATATACTTATTTTACTATTGCTATTTTTAACTTTAGAATGTTGTTTTGTGGGCTATGTAATGCCCACACGCCCAAACTGATTTAGAACATTCAAAAAATTTTGGAGACAGCTGTTCGTCTTCAGTATTCATATTTTTCAAGAGAGACAACTACAGTGTTGAGCAACAATCCTGCCCTTGTATAGATCTGAATTCCCACAGGAATCTATGAATGCTACCATCACCCCCATGTTACATGGAAGTAAACAAAGTTGCTGCTTATTTAATTCACGTATCCGGTAAGTGGAAGAACCAGCATTTGAATCCAAATTCATTCCTAGCCCTTGATCTCTCTAATATATCACAAAGCTAGAAATGTTTCTTCCAATAAAACCTTTCCCATCGGGTTTATAGCTTATTCTTTATTTCTACTAACAGATTCAGTGACTTAGATACTCGCTGAATTATTGGTCTTTCTATTTTATGCCACACATGGCTGATATTTATTCTTGTTTCATATGCCAAAGCTGCAGGGTTATCTTCCAGGGGGTCCCAAATTTCAAGCCCACATAATAATTTGAATAAAACTTCTACATATCCCCATTTCCTGATTTCACCCACAAAGTCACCCAAAGCCTGCCTAGTCATCTCGGGCTTTGGTACCAGGTATCCAGAGCACCAAAACTGTTTTCACCTCTGTAGTTCACATGAAGCTATATGATCATTCAGTGACTCTCATGTTAATAATCCAGGATTGAGCTTGTTCAAATGGACTATGCACAGTGGATATAATCTGCAAACCCTCTTAATTTTTTTAAATTCAATTCTGCCACCATAGCTGAGTTTTTATCTTAAATAAATGTGATTTCTCTTCACACTTAGTATATGACAGTAAAATTATGGGCTTATGTGTATGTCTCCTTCACTAGGTCATAAGGTGCTCAGGGAAGGGCTGTTTACTTCCGGGCCACAGCACAGGGCCAGGCTCAAAGTGGGCAATCAATGAACATCTACTGGATGCGGTGAGTGCTACACTTAGAAAGAAAAGCCTCCTTGTTGTTCAGGCGAGATGAGAAGGCAGAGCAACCTGCCATTAGCTTCCACTAACAGAGGAAAGGAGAAAAGCACTGGGACCCCAAAACGACCACACTGACTCCGCCAGCAGCCGTGATGTGCTCCCACCCGACATCTCATTTCGGCATACCTTCTGCGTTATCACCATTATCACTAGAGCTAACATCTACTGAGTATTTACCACATACCAGACACTATGCTCAGGAGCTTTTCAAATTGTATTAAATTGCATAGCAGTCCAATGAAGAAAATACTCTTATTTTACCAATTTTGAAACTGAGACCTGGGGCTTAGTAACTTGTACCGAATAACAAAAGTTGTCTATGCCAGGGCCAGGATTCAAATCCAAGCCATGAAGCCTTAACACTCTACACCACACCTTCCCATACATAGACAAATTCCAAAATCTGGCCCGTTACATGTCGGTTAGAAAGTTCTTGAGAATAAAGCTGTCTGATATAAAAGATGCGCAGTGCTTGAGGATGAACGAGTCTACTAATACTATTCCAGTGGACCTTGCAAGCATGATCAGAAAGAACGGGTCATGTGACTGATGACAGGATTGCTTGAGTTTTGTTCTTCTTCTCTGAGCATCAGCGTAAGTAGTTGAGTTGATCTGATTGTTCTTATGCAATGCATTACTGATGCTCACTCTGTGATTTTCCAACTATGCCTTCAGACAGCACTGCATCTGAGACCTAGATTAATCCACCCATCCACTTTGCTCTTGTAAGTAATGACATCATTATGTAGATGTTGCTACCAATATCTTGGAAGCCTCTGCTTTTCCACATTATAGCAATGATTGAAGAAGGTGGTAATGACAGGCTGGAATTTTACACAAATCCACAGGTCATCAGTCATGATTTCTAACTCTAGAAGGACTAATATTTATAGTAGATATTAGGGATCCCACACATTTTACTACAAGTCTTGCATGTCAGCTGATACAAAAGGCTCAGAATGGACAGGAATGCAAAGGAAGAAGGAGAAAGAGGTAAGGATACTCCAGTCAGGAGGACACTGAGCAAAGACAAAGGAGAGACCTTCTGGTAGAGAGGTGCATCTCTAGTTCTGGGTGGCTGGCACACAGAGCCTTTGAGGTATCTTGAGAGAGGTCATGATAATTTGGGGCCAATTCAAGGAAGATCATGCAAAAGTGTTGTTCTGTATTTTACTGAATAGAGAATAGAGAATGAAAAGTTTCAGAACTGAAGAGTGATACAACCGATTGGAACAGAGTTTGGGAAAGATTTCTCTGTCAGCTTAGAAAATGAAAAATTGGTATGAGGCATAATGAATGTGGGGAAACTAAGTTTATAGGCAACTTCAACAGTTTAAGTAAAAGATAATCAGGTCCTAGACTCCGGCAACATAAGATGCCCTAATAAATGTTGTAAAAATTTGACTGAAGCAGAGGACCCTCCCTGCCTTCATTACTTATGAGGGCCTTTACAAATAAAGGAAAACACTGAAGGCTTTCAGGAGGGTGAATTCCATTTTTCTCAGCAGGGACCCTGGCTCAGGCAACAGTTCTCACATAATGGCAAATACGATCAAGATGGAGTATATCACCTACATTTTTAACAATTTATGATTGCATATAGAAAAGTCCTTGATGAACTAATACGCTAAGCAAAAGACACTATCACCAGCCAAGCAGAGCATGCTGAATGCACAGTTCTGCTAATGGAGGTCTCAACATCTAGGAAGACCTAACCAGTTACCACAAATAGATCATTTCCATTGTGGAGCACTATCCTAAGATAAAAAAATAATCCAAATTTTTTGAAGCTCCTTAGTATTTATGTCTGAAAATTCACCTGTAACCTCTCTTAGCTCTTATTTAAAGGGTTTTTTAAAGATGACTATGCCAAGTGCATGGACTTTATTTCAAGCATCTTGAATCCAATTTCTTGAAAAAGAATTTTTAAAATTCTTCCTGTACTTCACTTTTTGTGGGATGCACTTAGTGACACATACAGCTGTACTTTGGGCAGTTTTGGGCTGTATTTGCACAAGACAAAGTTAAAGTCTATTTTCGTCAATTACCTAGTTCTATAGTATTATACACTATATGTAAAGTTCTTTGCAGTTCACAGAACACTTCTTACAATCATTTCATTTAATCTCAAGGATAATCGCTTTTAATTTTTTTAAAAGATTTTCTTTGAGAGAGAGAAAGAGAATGAGCAGTGGGGAGGGGCAGAGGGAGAGAGAGAAAGAGAGAAGCAGACTCCCTACTGAGCAGGAAGCCTGATGCGGGGCTTGATCCCAGGACCCAGAGATCATGACCTGAGCCAAACGCAGACGCTTAACCAACTGAGCTACCCAGGCACTTGGGATAATTGCTTTTAAAACTCAAGGTCAAAAGGGCAGACACAGTTTTAAACTGTTTAATATTATTTCCTTAAAAGATAAATAAAGATAGCCGCCTTTATTTATATCACATTTTACCTTAGTGTTTTTAGTGGGCAAAATCACACCATTAGAACAATATTAGAAAGATTCAAAGGAATCAGGAACATCTGTCTTTCAGAAGGCAGCCTAGTATAGTGGGAGGAATATGGTCCAGTTCTACCCGACTGCGACTTACCAGCTCTGTGATCTTGGGCAAAGCCCTAACCTCTCTGAGATTCCATTTCTTCACCGGTAAAATCCCAATAAAAGTACTTCCCTCAGAGCACTGTAGTGAAGACTGGAGGAGATTTCATTGTAAAGCGCCTGCTCACTTCCAGGTACTTCCTACCGCGAAGGCCATTTAAAATACCAGTGAGTCATGGTCATTCCCATTAAAAATGAGCATGAAAGTAATATCAACTATACATTACATTGACTGGAAGATTTTATATGTTATTCTCAGAGTTAAAGGATTTTTAATACAACTGTACAAGGTAAAGGATGAATGTTGTCCTTATTTTACAAATACTGAAAATAAGGCTCAGAAAGCTTAAGCTACCTATCAAATTCATATTTAGAAGGTGATGAAGTCCAGATTTGTTAATTCCATGATAACATTCATCATTCATTTGTTCAATATTTACCAATTGCTTATTTGTGCCAGGCACCGGCTTATGCATGAGGGTTACTAACGGACAACACCCTTGTTGTCTGCCATCTTACCGTCTCATTGAGGGAAAGAGACATTAAGCAGAAAAAAAACCAGGATTGATAATATTTTAGAAAAGTATAAGTTGATGGAGAAAGTTAATAGGGAATGTCAGGAGGGAGGTAAGTTGGAAGAGGCCCCACTATAAGGGGACATTTGAAAAGAGACCTGAAAGAAGGGAGGGAGGCAAGCAGATATCTGGGAAACAGTGATCCAGACACAGAGAACAAAACCTTGCAAAGACCTGTGCTGAGTGCATGATTAGTGAATTTAAGGAACAGCAAAGAAACTATTATGACTGGATAGGGGTGGGTGCAGACCTCATCAGGTCTGCCAGAGAGCATCCCATTGTGATGTGGCCTGTCAGGATCTGGCCTTAAGGCCATCGTATGCATGTGGGGTTTCACCCTGTGTGAGATGGGAAGCAGGAGAGTGGCCCTTGTGGGGGCCACTCTGTCTAATGGTTAGAAATGTATGAACTTCTAGAAAGATTTAAAAGGAAGAGCTGAGATGTGCCTGGGTGGCTCAGTTGGTTAAGCGTCTGCCTTCAGCTCAGGTCATGATCCCAGGGTCCTGGGATGGAGCCCCATGTCTTTGAGCAGGGAGCCTGCTTCTCCCTCTCGCTGTGCCTCTCCCCCTGCTTGTGCACACTCTCTCTGACAAATAAATAAATAAAATCTTTTAAATACATAAATAAAGGAAGAGCTGACAAGAGTTACATGATGGAGTGGATGTGGACATGGCCTGGCAAAAGCCAGAATGGACCTGCCATTTCCTGAGATGAACACCATTGAAGTAGACATGGACAACAGAATAAAAATTAACATTTTTTTAGTGCTTTTTATGGGTCAGGCAAGCGCTTTTCATTCAGTACCTCAATTAGTCCTTATACCAACCCTTTGGACTTACCAATGAAGAAATAGAGACTCAGAAAGGTTATAATCTGCCCAAAGTCATACAGCTGCCAACTGGCAGAAACAGCAGAAGTATCTCTGTATGACCCCAAAGTCAATACTCTTAATAACTACTATGTTCCCTACACTGAGAAGTATAAAATACAGAATAAAGTTCCAATGGGAAGGAAGTAGGAGCATGAGGAAGCAGTTAAGTACTAGGTGATGACTTGCACCTGGTAGGCACTCAACAAATATTTGCTGATGAATTAATAAATGTAAAAAAAAAGTATGGATCATGGTTGGATAACAGACCAGCTCTGGAGAAGAAAAAAAAAAAAAAAAACACTGAAGATTCCATTCCAGGGAGAACAGACTCTGGATAATGGGATATTCAAGTCTGTAAAAGGAGAAATGGCAGAAAGATGGAGAAACGAAATACATATTTGCCTGGACCAGCCCTGAGGTAAGGATTAGTCTTGGTATATTATTTTGAAATGTTAGGTGAAAAGGCAGGCATGAGGAGGTGACATAGAGCATTTTACATAATGTGAATGCTTAATACAGGTTTTAAAAATACAAATAACAATAATAACAGAAATAAAGTAGGAACTTTTTGCTTTTAGTCCAATACAAGAGACCACACAGCCTTTTAAATAAAAAGCAACCTTTTAAGTCAATCAATGAAACCACCATAAGTGGCTTTGCATAGATACCAGGATAGTATTTGTGGTACCCTTGCTAAATTAGAGGATTGCATCCATAAATCACTTCCCAGACTTTCTCTTCACATTGTTTCAACCTTTAAGTGATTTTCTTCCCTCGTTCTTAACCTGCAGTCTTTGGGATAACAAAATACTAAACCATGCAAGTTTTTAAAACAGAGAAGCTGAAGCAAAGTTAGGTCTGGGGTTCTCTCCTAACAAAGACATTAGTTAACTTTTCATTAAAATGGCAAAGTATTTGCGAGTCCTTTCATCTTATAAAGTTGAAAAATATTCACCAATGAATTCTTTACAAATGTTTAGACCTCATTTTCAGTGATATCTGTTTATGATAAAGAATCTCAACACACACCAAAGAAAGTAACAGTGAATGAATACAATAAAATTAATTCATATCTGAAATTATTTTTTTAAGTGGTTGGCAGTTTAAAGGGGCAAATTAAATAAAACAGACAAGTATTGGTTTCTGAGCACAAGGATCCGATGGAGGTGGAATGGGGGTAGGGATAAATACCCGAGCCAAAATTTCAAAATCCATAATTACTTTAAAACTACTCACATTGAGGGGGCAAGGGGTGTTAGAAAGTATGGCATGGCAAAAAATTCAATACTTTACAACAACAATAGTTTTTACAGAGCTTCTACTACTCTTTATATTCAATAAATTGGAAGAACTTTTTTCTTCCTAGGAGTCCTTCTATGGATTTCAAACAATATATCATTTATAACTAGGGGTAAATGCATTTATTCAACATACTTTCTTTTGGTTCATTAGACACATAAATACTAAAATAAGCATGTGATGTTTACTACCATCTTACACACACACACACACACACACACACACAGTTCATTGTTCCACAGAGGGTAGAATGAATAATGGCAGCCCAATGTTATCACATGGGTCTAACACACTTGTGGGCCTATGGCATTTTCAAAAACAGGAATCGACAAAGAGCTTTGTTTAGTCACGATAAAGTTAGTAAACACTTAAGTTTTCTCTTTGGGTTTTTTTGTTTTTAAGGAGAGCACCCCTGAACGGCAACCTGTTAATTTAATTAACAAACAATACGTGGGGCTTCTTACAGAGTTCCCATCCCAGGAATCAGTCAAGCGAGGAAAGTTCAAGGTCTGTCCTGGCGACGTCCCTCACCACCCTCGGAGCCCCGGAGTTTGAGGGTTCCTCACCGCGAGCCTTCCACCTAGGAGTCTCAACGGCCTTTTCGCAGAAGGGCCCGTGCCTCCGTCCCCCTCCCTGACACTTCACCCTGCCTCGCTCGCTGCATGCCACCCTCGGGAACCGAGGCGAGGCGCGGGGGGCACTGGGGGCCGGGGGCCGCGGCCGCTTCCGCACTCGCGGGCAGGGACGAGGAGGCAGCCGGGCTCGCAGGGCTCCGCCGCGGCTGGACCGAGCGGCGGGGGAGGCGCGCCCAGCGCCCGGGCCCGCGTACTCACCGGTTGGGGCCGCGCGGGCGTGGGGTGTCTTCAACACCGGAGACCCGGGCGAGCACAGCCCTCCGCCGCGCCGGCGGCCTCGCTGGGAAGCGCGGCGAGACGGGCCAGCGGCGTCGCTGCCGCCGCTGCTGTCACCGAGCTATAAATACCGGCTCGGCCCACACTCGCCGCCGCCTACGCCGGGCGCCCTCCGCAAAGTCCGCCGGCCGCGGACCCGGCAGCCGGAGCGCAAGGGCGACGGCGCCGCGCAGGTGACCGCGATGGCTCCAGCTGTTCC
Source organism: Neomonachus schauinslandi (assembly GCF_002201575.2). Lineage (NCBI taxonomy): Eukaryota > Metazoa > Chordata > Mammalia > Carnivora > Phocidae > Neomonachus > Neomonachus schauinslandi. The sequence continues at coordinate 68,525,897 of NC_058407.1, forward strand.
GCAGCCTCCGCAGCTGGAGGCATGGCCTCCCGCCGCCCCCGCCCTCCCGCTCCCTCCCCTCCCTCCTGCGCCGCGGGCCGACTCCAGCCCGCGGGCCGCGCGCGCCGCGCCGCGCCGAGCCAGCCCCGGCCGGGCCCGCCTCTGCAGAGCCGGCGGCTGCAGGCCGGGGACCACTTGCGAAGCGGCGGAGGTGGGGGCGGGGGAGGTGGGGTGGAGGCCGGAGCGGGGAGGGCGCGGTCCGGCTACAGGCTAGCCTGTCAGCAGCAGTCCCTTCGTCCTGGGGGAATCCGCAGACTTCTTGTAAAATCCACCATCCTGCAGGGGACCAATGAGGTTCCCCGGTAGAATAGCCTCGAAAGAACCGCAAACTTTCTAATGCAGTCTCAGGTCATAGAGCATCCTTTCTGCTTTTATCAGTCGGTGGTGTGGAGGTGGGGTGGGAAGGGACCGCCCGCGAGGACAGAAGTCTTACACTTACTTTCCAGCGTGCCCGGTCTGACACACACATCCCCACGCAAATATAGTCACATTTGCACACATATCTGTAAGCACGCACACATTCATACACACTTAGAAATGGACACATATATGTACACATGCATATATATCCATACACACATATATAAGCCCACACATACACTCATACATACGCACGTTTATGCATACATATACCAGAAGCACACACATGTGCAATCTTTAGCATTTTCGAAGCTAGAAGCTCTCAGGAGCCTATCATTCTGTAGCTCTCAAATGATTTATCTGCATCATGGTGGAGGAAGACCTTTGACCACATTTGACCAATTCCTGTCTTCCTGATGTAACCTCTTTTCTGTCATGTAGGTGTGTGGCCTTTGTTTTCTTCCACCCCTAAGAACAACTGCTACCTTAGTTTACCAGCTGCTTATAATGTATTAAAGTCTGCTGTCCAGCATACTGATACTCTGTGCTAAATGGGAGTGATCCCTAGTTGGTATCGTCAGATGGAAAATGGGATCGTCCCTATATGCCTACAGTAGCAAACTTATGAGGAGAAAAATAGCCTCTCTCCTGGGTGGCAGCATGATTCAGGAATGCACTGAGTAGCGAGAGGAAGAGCTGAGGTGTCAACAGATTTTGAAATGGGGCAGAGTGGGCCACTCCCAAGGCCGCTGTGTAGCTAATCTACACATGCGTCACTGGGAGTCCACTGCCAGGCTTCTCACTAGCTTTGACATCTGTTCTAGCTTCTAAGAATGACCACATGTATCTACAGTACAGTCATAGTTTGTGATCATCTTATGGAACTCTTAACGTGGTAAGATTCTCCTTAGTGAAGCTTTCACAGGCTTTCCCAGACAGAGCTGTTTCCTATACTAGCCCTTTGCACATTTTACAATGACACTTCTTACATTGGCTGTACCTTTTTGCAATGTCTTTTTCTCCCCCACCAAGCTATGAACTCTTTGAAGGCAGAGACAAAATCTTACTCACCAGTGCATCCTCAACCCCTAATGTAGTGAATTATAAAAACGGCTCAATAAATAGTAGATTAATTCCACAGGCTATTAGAGTCTACTGTGTTTTTATAATTATCATCGGGATTATTTTCCAAAGGATTATTAAACTGTGTAGCTTTTCTAACATGCATTCCATGTGCTATATTTTCCTTGTATCCTCATTTAAAGCAAGGAGTCTTCAGTCTGTTGAAACTGGAAAATATTAAAGCTTCACAAATTATGCAGCATAATACTGAGGTGTATGGCTTGTTAAACAGCATCCCTCCCCCCCCCCAAAAAAACCCAGAAGAAAACAAAACAGAAGGCCCTTTTCCATCATTGAAAGTCTGTAAAACATAGTGTATTTCAGAGGATAGTGGGGTACAAATCCATAAGCAGCTTCTCTTCTGTCTAGTTGAGAGAGAGCACTCCCTCCACAATCAGTTGACTTATGTGGTGTCTACTAGAAGAACTTAAGTTCATCAGAACTGAAATGTCTGCCCTCAGTTACATGGTGTTTACCTTACCTTTGGATCCCTGTCTTCTTAACATATGATCTCACTTTCTTTAATAATAATTTCAAGAATAAGCTCAACCAATGCTTACTCTTTGCTCTTAGTTGAGAGATCTCAAGGTTTAAAGAATATAACTCTCCAGGACCACTTCAGGGCAAAATACTGAAATGACCAAGATTTTCTTCAACTATCCATGCTCCCTTTTTACCACTGACCAAGAAGCTTGTGCCTTTTGTTTTGTGAGCCAGCCAGGATCTCCAGTCCAGCCCTATTTACAGACCAGGCAAGGGAATGGCCTCTGCACTTAATCTTTGTCACAATAACATGTAGTGATAAAAGCTCACCTTTTTGAAGGCTTGTCCTCTACCGGTCCACTCCATGTATCCAAATGTTGAATCTCTGCAATAGATCTGTTAGATAACTGTTATGAGTATCACTTGCATGTTTACCTTCGAGGAAAGAGACACATGAAGACTGAGTAGTTCATGCAAGACCTCATGACCAGCCGGAGTGGTGGAGTAAGGACCAGGAGGTTGGCAGTGAGACTTGCTAATCCACTTTTAGCTCTATCTTATATTTCCTCCCCATGTACCAGGAAAAGGAGGTGGGTTTTACAGTTAGAAGACCCAGAATAGGGATTATTGGTGTGAATTCTGTTCCATCACAACCCTAACTACAACTCCTATAACATTTCAGTAAGAATCCCTAGATCTCCCTTTCTTCACCATTGAAGTGGTGAGATATTAGATCTAGATATGGACGTAGGGGCCCAACGCAGGTCATTTGGCATGTTCAAGGACAGATCGACTCAGGATTAGGCTATTGTGCTCCCCATTCTGCAATCTCTTCCCATCACAGTCACAACCACACAGACCTGTTGGGAGATTTAAATGTCCTAACGTGTGTAAGATACCTATACAGTGTCAAGTACATAATAGGTGGTCCATAAAGATCATTCTTCCTTCCCATTAATGTTCTAAGAAAACTTTTCTCAGGGCCAAAATCTGTTGGTCTGGTACACAGATGGTGATTGCTTACTCACAGAAATTAGCCATTTCTCTAGTGTTGACCAGCAGTGTTAGAAACGGTATGGATAGAAGCCTCAGGAAGAAACCGAGATGGCAGAGCTTCAGATCTCCCACTCAACCCATCCATACTGTAACCCAAACATTTTTTTTTCCATTTATCTTCCATAGAGGAGATCAGCAAATTTGCCACAGCTTCAGACAGTATCAGGACAATGATAGGAAACTCCCAAATCACACTATCCAATCATCTGCCCTACTCCACCTCCATGTACAAAGTCAACCCTGCGGACAGGCTTAAAAATGGGTCTTGTTTAAATAGAATTCCTTTGTAAAATCTGACCCCAAAGTGCAGAAATCAGAAGGAACCCCATGAGCTGATGTATGTTCACCTCACATATTCCAGTAGGTTAGTAATACAGTTATACTCTGTGTTTTTTATTTTTTTTATTTTTTTAAAGATTTTATTTATTTATTTGAGAGAGAGAGCACATGAGAGGGGGGAGGGTCAGAGGGAGAAGGAGACTCCCTGCCGAGCAGGGAGCCCGATGCGGGACTCGATCCAGGGACTCCAGGATCATGTCCTGAGCCAAAGGCAGTCGCTTAACCAACTGAGCCACCCAGGCGCCCTATACTCTGTGTTTTTTAAAAAGAAAAAGACAAGTTCAATATACATTTCAAAAATAGGTGAAAATGATGATTATGACCAAACTGTATCCTTCTCTAAATGGCAAAAGGAAGCGATAGCCAGAAGTATCAGTAATCTCTACCAAGTCTATCAGGAAAACTTTCATCAGTGATTTGGTGGACTCTAAGCAAAACTATTTTTAACTTCCAATAGGTCAATCAGGATGATGCTAATTGCACACTCCAAATATAAACAGCATAATTTCCTTATTGCCGAGGATGCATGAATAGAAATTTGAACATAATTACCTTCTGGTATTTGAAGGCCAGTGACTTACTCTCAGCATTTGCCTCAACAGTCCTAACTGCAAATGTCCAGTTCCATTTTATCCAATGTGGACTAATATATTTCAGTCCACATGTCCTGAATTTTTCTTGGGAAAAGATGCTCATCGCATGTCTGCTGCTTGGAATATTAGATCCTGAGCCCCGGAACCCTGGTTCAGACACACACCTCGTGGCAATGTGACAGTAAGCAAATTACCAAACGTCTCTGTAAATTAGCGACACACGCCTCACAGGGTGTTAGAGGGATTAAATAATACGTGTTACCCTTTTAACATTTGGTCTGTCCATGTTAAGTTCTCCATAAAGGTTCTTTTTACTATCATTGCTCTTCATCTCATCTCTGCCCTCTAATATTCTACATGTCCCACAGTTTCTTTCACCAAAGGACCAATTCACCTGGCCTTCCCTTTACCCTGTAGGTGGCTGGACAAAGAGCTTTTTCTGTACGGTTTCTAAAGCAAAGGAGTCAAGCAAAGAGAGGATGAGAGTCGTAGCAGAAGTTGAGCCGTCACCTGCTTGGTAGCCAAGATCACCCCTGATTCACATACAGTCCTGAAGAATCCACATAAATGCAATAGTTCCTTCAAAGAGCCCTTCCTCTTATGATGATAGAGAGGGGCAACTGTTTCACTGCCCACTCCCTTCAGTTCCTTCTTGTTTTCTCCTCTGCCCCCCAACCCTCTCTTACACACACCAAGACCCTAAAGACTGGCCAGTGCCTCACTCCCAGGGGGTAGTGATTGCTTGAGACTAGTGATGATTTCATCCACAGGAATGTGACTGTTGGTTTTAAATGGCAAATCGGCCTTTGGACAGTTTTGAGCTGACCTTTTCCTTTCTGCCTGCTTGGTTTCTCCTAAAACAAATGGTCTTTTTCCTCCTTCAAGCTGTTTCCAACAGACCCACTTAGACTGGTTTGATAGACCCAGCCCAAGGGGAGGGGGCTTGATTCGAGGGAACACAAAAATATATTGGCCTTCCGGAGCTCCTGATTTCATTTGAAAGTACCAAATACGCCGCCCAATCAATAAACATATCCAAAGCAACTAGACCATCAAAGCACTGCAAGGTGCTGAGGTTTCAAAGATAAATACAGTGTGTCTGCTTCCTCAGGAAACTCATGATCTAAATGAGCAGACAAGAAATGGCTTCTATTCACCATAAATAGTAATACAAGGGACATATGACTGGGGCCAAATGCATTTTACTGACCATAAGGGCTATAGAAATTTGTAAAGGAGAAATAAAACTGTCCTTAGAAGTTGCTGGAGAAGACCAGATGGAAGAAGAAGCTTGAGGCAAACAATGAAGGATAAGGAGAATTTAGACAAGTGGCAAAGAGAGAGAGGAGAAATTCCCGGCAAATGGGACAGCCCAGAACAGTGCTCATTACCTGGAAGGTTTGCAACAACTAAATGTTGAAGCAGGAGAGAAAGACAGGGAAGAGGGTAGCAGAGAAAGCAGGGAGAGGGGCTGAAGAGAAGGAGCTGGAGTGGGGGAGGAGGAGAAGGACTGCTAAGGTCCCTTCATAGGATCAGGGGGTAGGGGACAGTGAAATATGTCATTTGGGGAAGTAGGGAAAGCCAGGTTGTTGGGAAGGGACTTCTTAGTTCCAGCCCTTTTAGCAGTAAAGGGGGTGGGGTCAGGTAGACAGGCTAAGCAGGAGTAAAGGGAAGGTCAGAGAAATACTTGGCACCAGGAATTTTAAATTATAAGAAATGAAAATGATTTCCTGTTGTATTTGAAGAGAACGGTAGTATTTTCATGTAGCCATGAAATGAGAAGCAGTAAGCCTCACCCTCCACCCACAGACTGGAAAGGCTGCTCTCCCGGCCTCCCTCATGGATTAGAGGGAGCAAGTCTCCCCAACTTCCACCTCCCTGGTTCATAGGAAGAAATAAGGAAGGGGCTTGGACTGCTTTCTTTCAGTGTCTGGGTCCCCTCCTCCACCATAGCTTCTCAGCTTGGAGGCCTGCCTGGCCCACTCCTCTGAGTTTTAGGATGTCATTTAGTTTCACAGACAGGATCATCTGCTCCAAATTAGTACTCATAGCTGTTAGGTGTTACAATCCTTAACTTCATAATATTGTGGACAAATGGACCATCCTCCTACCCACAAGGAAGCAAATATCTCCTATACTCACTGTATTCATTTCTTAGGCTACCAGAACAAATTGCCACAAACAGTAGCTTACAACAACAGAAATGTATTTTCTCACAGTTCTGGGCGTCAGAAGTCTGAAATTCTGTTTCAGACTTCTGTTCTGAGGGCTCTGGGAGAGAAGCCTTCCTTGCCTCTTTCAGCTTCTGGTGGCTCCTGCTGTTCCTCAGCTTAAAGATGCCTCACTCCAATCTCTACCTCCACCTTCACATCATCTTCTCTTCCATGTCTCTGAGTGTCCAAATTTCCATCACCCTTCTCTTATAAAGACACCAGTCATTGGAGTTAGGACCCACCCCGTATCCAGGATGATTTCATCTCAAGGTCCTTAACTAGTTATATCTACAAAGACCCTATTTCCAAATGAAATCAAATTCTGAAGTTCTGGGTGGACATGAATTTGGGCGGGGAGGGGGGACACTGTTCAAGCTACTCTATTTATATTTGTAAATAAGCAAGTATCCCCTGTCTAAATGTTATAATTTTACTTATGGCAATGAGTTATTCCTTCCATATAGGATCAAAATACACTGGAGAAGTCATTTACTTAATGACAAAGATTATTTTTGGTAAATATCCCTTCAAATGGTATTATCCAAATCTCTCACATCGAGACTCCAGCCTTGCACAACACAGGGTACTTATTTTGCTTTCCTTTGTGGAGGTACATCAAGCCTCCAAATGCCAGGGTATTGTCTGTTATTGAAGCTTCCATTCCAAATTGCAAAACCATCATTTTCAGGAAGCTCTTCTGGGTCAGACACTTCCAAGTGCTGGCCTTATTGTGGTGAAAGCCACAAAGCCTCTGCTCCCACATAGATTATTCTAAGTGAGTATACAGATGGTAAACACAAAAATGCATAATGATAGAATTTCAGACGGTGAGATGTTTGATTAAGAAAAGTAAGTAGAATTACAGCATCAAAAAAAGAAATGGGTCAAAATTTTAGAAAGGGTGGCCAAGGTGAGCTTCTTTCATGGGACATTTGGGCAGAATAATTAAGTTAGCTCTAGCTGTCACAACCTTGTATCTATTGCCTCTACTGTATTTTTGCTAGAGGTGCTAAATAGGACATGTATCGCATTCAACATTACCATCCTATAATATAACCACAGTTTTTTATGTCAAAGGGTATTCCGATCATTGCGTTGCCAACCAGCCACAGCCTGACGCATCCTTCGTGTAGCCATTCACAGTTACTGCACCCCAGGCACATACAGGAAATACACAGCCCGAAATCCCAGGATCATGTCACTCTACTAGGATGGGGCTTGCGTTCCAGCATTAGACCTGAAAACAGAAAACTCAGGCTTGATCCTCAGTTCTAACTCTCACTCCTTCCTTACCTTTAACCAGTCACTTTACGGTTCTAGGCCTCAGTTTCCAAGTCTATAAAGTAAGGAAATTGGACTAGATAATAGCCAAATGCCCTTCTGATGGAAGCACTCTACTGTTTGAGTGTAGGCAGCAACCTGATTTACCATAGCTAAGGAGACATGTTGAATGCGATTCCAAGTCGGGCAACCATCAGTATCCCTGGAATCATGAGCAGAAAACAACAGCAGGGATCCTAGATGCTGGGGTCTGCAGTGAGAGGGGTGGTTTCACAGCTGGAAGATGAAGTTATCGATTCTGAAGCAGAGGCCCCAGTGGCAAATGGAAATAAGGGGGCGAGATCTAGCTTCAGGGGATACTGAGCTGCCAAAACACAACAGGGAATTCAAGGGCTTCACAAAAATTGAATTAAGGCATGTGAAACACTTAGAAGAGTGCCTGACACAGTCAAACTCAATAAATAAGGCCATTGTCATTATTGGTTTGTCCCAGAAGAACTGGATTCCACTTAGAAAGCCACGGTAAAATAACTAGACAGACATGGCAAGACCTGGCTAGGAAAGCAGCTACTTGGTAAGGCATGCTGGTACCTGCTACATACTCCAAACTAGTCCCCACCCACCATAGGTGCAAACGCCGATTTCTGGCTTGGGCAATTAAGTGGATGATGATGAGTTTCAGTGAAATAAAAAATGTAAGTCTTTGCAGGCTTTGAAGGACAACAACACTTTGGATTCAGACAATGGGAGGTCTGAGCTATCCAGGGAAAGATGGTAGACATTCCCTACAGTAGGTAGTCATAACTACAGATCTAGAACTTAGGCAAGAAGCTAGAGCTGGAATAACAGATGTGTCAGTCACAGCATCCATGATGAGTCAGTGTTTCCAAAGTGTGGTCTCCAGACCATCTGTGTTACAGTAAACTAAGGTGGGCGTTAAGAGCAAATTTCAGAATCCACTTACTGAATCAAAATCTCCCACAGTAGGGTTTAGTAACCTCCATTTTAATAAGCTCCTGAGTGATTCTTATGCACATCTAAGTTGGAGAAATGCAGGTAGAGGGAATTTTTGATGTTGTGGACTCTACAGATAATGTTGTGTAAGGAGAAAAGGCAGCCAGGGAAGCCTTGATGATATGGCCCAGTGGTACCTGGTATCCAGTCACTTCATACCACTTACTCAGTAGGGTTCAACCTAGACTTCACATTAAGATAATCTGACACTTGCGGCCCAACCCAGGCCAATGAAATTGGCATCTCTTAGGGGGAATGAGGTAGCCCTTTCCCTCCAGAGTCCCAAAGAGCTGCCCTACACCAAAGCTTGCAAATGGGGGGGTGGGGGGGAGGGAGGGGCAGTTTGGCCTGTGGATTATTTTCTTTGACTTTCTCACGACTTTAAAATTAATTTAGTTGTAAATATTTAAAAACCAGTACATTTCACAATTAAAACAATTCTAATGTGTAGCTTCTCATGAAAATTTGAAGAACGGGCCTTGCTGGGCCTACATTCTTGAATTGCAAAATGGCTGCTCCAACTAGGCCCTTTGCAGATCTCTAGGTTACCCACCGGGCCAGGGCCTCTGAAAGCATTTGAGGCCTCTGATGCACACTACCAGGGGGCTTTATTGTCTCAGCTGCCCTCACACCCTCCCTGCGTCCCAGTCTCCACACCAGCCTCTCTTGTCACAGATCCTGTTGAAGAACAAAATTCCAACTGAGTAAATCTGAAGATCCAATTGGCTTTATTAAGCAATTCATGAATTAGGTAGCATCCCATCCAGAAAGTAGAAGGGAGTTCTGAGGAATTATACAAAATGGAAGGTTTTTAAAGGAAGGAAAGTGGGGCAAGGAAGTTATTAACAAAAGAAAAGGATTGTTCAGGCAAGGTCACCTCCCCTTAGTGGGAAGGCCAGGGGGGTCTTCCTTGGTGGATTACCTCCTCTTCCTTTGGGGGAGGAGGAAGGAGAGGGCCCATGTGACAGATTACCCCATTGGTGCTGACCAGAAAATTCCTGACTGACCAGCGAAGACCACATTTCTGAAGGAGGTTGAAAACAGCAAGTAGGTTAAATATTAAGCCCCAGTGTGGTAGCTCAGCCTGGCATAAGTAACTCCATCATGGGTCTGTGGTTTTCTTTGTAATCCGAAAGTCCCCCTCAGCATGGCACATAGTTCGGGGAAACCATGTGAGACAGGCCCCAGTTTGTCTGCTGGATTTATCCTGTGGTTCCAGAGCCCATTTCTTGGAGCCATGGTTGCCCATGTCTCAGGGCACATGGAGAGAACCAGTGCAGCTGCCGGGAGCAGCACTCCCCCCTGCCAAGGTGCCCTCTTGCGCTAACACAGATACTGCTGCATTCTACCTACAGGGCTAGGTTCTTCTCCAACCACATCTCAGCTGGACACCAGGGTTCCCCAGAACGAGCTCCAGCAAGCTCCTCACCTCAGTGAAATCACCCTTTTTTGGGAGGGAGCAGCACAGGCTTGTTTGACCAGAATGCTTCCCTAGGTCTGTGGAAGGCAGGATTCTAAATGTGAATTCGATGGACTTATTTGAGGAGAAGAATTTGAGTAGTGTGCCCCTCCCTGTAATAACGAACTTCCTCATGTCTGTTCTGTTTCCCTTACATCCACAAACCTTAGCTAATGGGTTGATCACTATTTTTGAAAAATCAATGCCAGACATTTGCATCTATTTCGTAGTGTTTTAGTGCTCTGAGAATGTATATATGAATGTAAGTAATTTGTCACTTAAAACTGCAAAACTGGCGCAGAATGTTTCTTATCTGCAGTAATAGGAAAACAACTGGAATTGGCACTTGAACTGATTTGGAAGGTACTCCAATTAATTCACTATCAGCATACAAAAAATTTTTTTTAACACACATAATGTTTTTTTTAAGATTTTATTTATTTATTTGACAGAGAAAGACACAGCGATAGAGGGAACACAAGCAGGGGAGTGGGAGAGGGAGAAGCAGGCTTCCCGCCGAGCAGGGAGCCTGATGCGGGGCTTGATCCCAGGACCCTGAGATCATGCCCTGAGCTGAAGGCAGATGCTTAACGACTGAGCCACCCAGGTGCCCCAACTCACATAATTTTTTGATATGGTTTTAAGCCTTACCTAAAAGAATGTGGTTATCCTTTTCTTGATCATCTTATCTTTTACCTTGAGTAGATGTGTAGTGTCCTGGAAAGAAGGTAGACATTTTGGAGTTAGACATGCCTGGATACAAATCCTGATTTGCTATGAACTCTGAGGCAGATAACCTTGCCTGAAATATTTGGCTGATGATACATACCTTCTGGACCACAGTGAAGATTAAATGTAATAGTAGAAGTATCACACCTGATATATCCTGACACATTTATTTTCTTCTTAATAGAACTTTAAGTTTCATTCTAGTAGATAACTGTTCTAGTGAAAGGCCTCACTTTTTTTTTTTCAAAGATTTTATTTATTTGAGAGACAGAGAGAGAGAGCACAAGTGGGAGGAGGGGCAAAGGGAGAGGAGAAGCAGACTCCGCACTAAGCAGGGAGCCCTTGTGGCCTCAATCCCAGGACCCCGGGATCATGACCTGAGCCAAAGGCAGACGCTTAACTGACTGAGCCACACAGGTGTCCCAAGGCCTCACATTTTTACAATAAAATTCCTATACTTCACCACAATTTTAATAGAAAAATATCATCACACCCTCTGGGTCCATGACTTTTACTCAGGATCTTTTAAACATATTATGTGGATTCAGTTTGTACAATAGGTCTAATATTGTTAGAATTACTGCTATTAAGTAGAATTCGCTGAGAAAAATATTTTTGAATTTCAACAAGTTGGCACTTACTTGAAGCAATATCTAATTCATCCTTTCAACAGTCAATTGCCATCTACCATAGGAACAGCTAAGAGAACATCATCCCTGCTCATCCTGTAGAGAAAAAGACAGACAGGTAAAAACATACCATCATTATACTACTGTATAGAAACTAAGGAATAAGTATCCTATGAGAACACAGAGTACTGAACCACTAGTTTTGCTTAAACACATGGACGGATTCACAAGAGTAACAGGTAATAAACATGATTACTATGAAAATAACTTTTCCCATCACAAATAGTGTTTGTTTTAATGGCATTTTACTTGTGTATTGCTTTATATTGATTTGTGTTCTACTCTATGAACCCACAGATTTCTTTGTGTATGAACGCCTTGTTCCAAAATAAGTATAACTACCTTTAAGTGAGATACATCCAGAGAACTTAAAAAAGATTTCTGTAGGGGCCCCTGGGTGGCTCAGTCTGTTAAGTGGCTGCCTTCAGCTCATGTCAATGATCCCAGGGTCCTGGGATTGAGCCCCTTGTCGGGCTCCCTGCTCAGAGGGGAGTCTGCTTTTCCCTCTCCCTCTGCTGCTCCCCCTGCTTGTGTGAGCATGCTCTCTCTCTCTCTCTCTCTGTCAAGTAAATAAATAAAATCTTAAAAAAAAAAAGATTTCTTTAATTCCAAGCTATCATGATAGCATATAATTTTTTCCTAAAATATTTGTGAAACATAATAGAAAAAGTTAAGGGGCTTCTTAGAATGTCATAAATACGAAGCTATAGCCACTTATAAAATTATTAACATTAATTTTGTCACATAACTGACCCATGTTACAATACATCATTACTGAAAAAGCATTAATTATGAATTTATTTGAATCTACAAAACAGAAGTTTTTATTATTTCCTGAGAATTTCTTTTCAAGATTTAACAGCAAGAAAAGAAAAATCTTGGGGTGCCTAGCTGGCTCAGTCAGTAGAGCGTGTGACTCTTGATCTCAGGGTTGTGAGTTTGAGCCCCACATTGGGTGCAGAGATTACTTAAAAGTAAATCTTAAAAAAAGAAAGAAAGAAGAAAGAAAGAAAGAAAGAAAGAAAGAAAGAAAGAAAGAAAGAAAGAAAAGAAAAATCTTATTTTGATACAGATGTTGGGTGATTATCTGGGCTCACACAAGAGCCAATTATTTTCTTGAAACTGGTGTTTCATAGAAGCCAACTCACATTTGTGCCTAAGTAAATACACATAAGCACAGGGACTGAATTTTGGGTGCCCATAGAGAAGTCTGAAATCTTGAATATCAATTTCATGCCCAGAAATGGCTGGATGTCCCGAAGTTTATAAAAATGCATTGAGGTCCATCATCTTGGACTTCTTTATCGTTGTTCCCATGAAAAAGATAATCAAGGTCATAGGCCCACATCCATATGGCCACACCCACACCTAGCTCACCCAGTGTGGTGCTCTCTGCCCTCATGGATGACACTCTAGAAATGTGCAGAATAAAATAAAATACCGTAAAAATGTATCTTTCTAGAAGGGGTCCAAATCCCTCCACTTCCCCACTAAAGAAACACAATGATTTAATAATTTAGGAGCTTTGAAAATAATCTCTTTTGAAGTATAAAAAAAGAATGAAAATGGGAATCAGGAAAGGTAGGTTTTAGTCAGCTCTGCCACTGCCCATCTGTATCATCTTTGAGGAGTTCATTAATCTCTGTACCTTCAGGGTCCCAATGCATTTTTGTAAACTTTAGGAACTCCAGGCATTTGTGGGTATAAAACTGATATTCAAGATTTCATGACTTCTCTTTGGGTACCTAAGTTTCACTGCATGTACCTCTGTGTCATTTTACTTAAGGCACAAAATTTCTTCATGTGAAAAATAACAGCATTGGACATACACAAAATTAAGTCTATTTAATATCTAAAATTTTATGGTTCTAAATAATTTATATCAAGTGGTAAGGAATGCAAATTTTATTCATTTTGTGTCTTTATACTTTTTATAGAGAGACAAGTTTGGTGAAGATTTAACTCATTTATTTGTCTCTGTGTGTTCGAGACAAATTTGTCTTATATTTTGGAGTGAGCAGGGCTCTTCTTCCTGCTCCCTTATGATGATGAGGACAATACAGTGGGCAAGATGTATGAAATTGCATGTCTGCAGAATAAAGAATGCTTGCTTCATATTTTTCTACAGCAATGCCTTGATTCCATTTGGAAAATACACCTTTAATTACATGCTGGTAAGAACTATGGAGCTAGAACATCTGAAAATTACACAGTGGATAATCATAGGTTTTCTTTTTCTGTCTTTTTTTTCTTCTTCTAATTTTGTTTTACCGTATTTATTCAACTGCCTTTATCTGGGATATGTAAGCTTAGATCATTTCCATAGAGAAAAGGACCGCAAAATTATTAGGATGGCATTACAACTCTTTCTTGAATTCAGCATCAGCCTACAGAGTTACGTGCTGTAATGATGCATATTTCAATTTAACCACCCATTCATGACTATGGTAATTGAGAAAATCAATGCTGTTGGGTCAGACACCCCTTCTAAAATATCATAAGGGGAAATGCAATACTATTCTGAGAAACAAGATAGGGAAGTTCATCTTACGGTGGAGCCTACCACCGATCAAGCTTTAGAATTGAAAATCAGAAAAATCTGCAATAAATAGACTCAGGGACAGGCAAAGTTCCCCTACTCATTTTTTTCCTTTAGCAAAACTAAGGAACAAGAAAGCAAGTAAAAGCTTGGCACAGACTGTGTCTACATCATTCCATAGAAAGTGAATTATCAGGTGAACAATCAAACAACGGGTTCAACAAGCTCTCCTCCCCCCACGCAGTTAGTGACTCAATCAGTACGCTGTGACCTCATGTTGCTTCTCTCTCTACAATTCGAGGTCTTTAGCTTCTGAAGTTAACCCTGTGTTCTCAATTTATGTAGCACAGCACAGAGAATTATGGAAACCTCGTCAGCTTCGCTAGAGTGATATGATGCTGAGAGTTATTTCCAGTTGAGAGCACAAATGACAAGGAAGGAAAAAGAAAGTGATGGAAATAAATAATAGGTGAAGAGGTGTTATGAAGGTATGCAGCTCCTTTAAAATGTTATAGACATACAAACCTTTTCTAATCTCTATTTCTCACTCCATTAAAAAAGATATCAAAATCTGAACTGAGACCATAAGAGCGATATCAAAATGTTAAGATTTAGGGAGGAGGCACAAAATTAAAAAATAAGAGAAGGCTAGAGCAGGTGGGTGAGGGGGTAGAAGTGCAGATCACTTGTAAATTAGAAAACAAACATTCATGTAAAAGTTCATTTTATTTTCCAGTAAATAAAATGAAAAAATATGTCAGCACTTACTTTTACGTACTTTCTGTCCCCCACAGGAAATTTGATTCACTCAAACACTTAGGACCAATCATACATACATGGATAGAAGTGAGAATCTATTTGTAGAGCTTTATCTTCAAGTTTTAGAGTGTATGTAGGAAGAAAAACACCACGTTTTTTTCCCCAGTATTTTTTTCCCCAGTAACGCTGTGAAGGTGCACTTAAGATTCTACAAACTCATCTGAGAGGCATCCTTGAAAAGAGAAACCTTCATCCCTATATTTTCAGGCTACTAACTAAGTGCAAGCATCTACCTATTCTATCACTAAATACACATTTTCAAGTAAGATAAGTCAAAAGTGGACAAAAGTTTCCTTGCATCCCTGTTTTTCAAAATAGCACCATCACTCATGAGATAAACTAAGTGGCTCTAAATTTAGTTCATGAAACTAATCTCTTGAAGAATAAAGTTCTTATGCTTGCATTAATGTAGCTGATATAAGTAAATTTTATGCTAGTGGAGAATAAAAAAAATAATTCACAGTCTGAGCCTGAGCTTAGGGGAAAAACGTATATTTTTATTTATTCTGCATTGCCACCGAGTGGAATCAACCAATGTGAACAATTGTGTCCCTTCAAAGAAGAGTGTCCCTTCGGAAATACTCTATGATAATTGTGCTCACATGTTAACATAATTTATAGTCTGAAAAATAAAAGGTGCTTTTTTTAAAAAAAAGTCAAAAAAATGATGTAGTTCCTTGTCAGTCGATTCTAAAATAGTTAGTTTTCCCTGCTTTCAGTAGTAGAAGCACTTCTTAGATGTTATCTAAATTTATAAAAATCCTAAGCTCATTCCAGTATTCCAGCCATTTAAAGCCATAAATTCAAATTTTTCTTTTGTCAAGTCAAGACACCAAATGGAAATAAATAAATGTACGCATTCTTCGCAGTCATACAAGGGGAGTATCTCCTGACATCCTCATTCTTCTCCCAAGGGGAGTTTTTGTATTCAGTCATTACATCTTAAACACATAACTCTTACTAACAGGAATATATTCCCTAACCCATTTGTTATCTTTTCAGATGAGGTCAATACCTTTGATGGAGATCCGGGAAGATTACTTTTCTAAGAGTAGATGAAAAGGCACATTTTCTGACCAAATTGTTTTTCCTTACAGTTGAAAACCATATGAATTTTTCTTCAAACCCATCATTTATTCTTATTAAAAAGGAGCACATTAGAACCAGTATTTATATTCATTTAAATGTGGGCTTTGGAAAGTCCGTTTATCTACTCAAATGCTGCAGAATTCAGTATGTTCCTTGACGGCTGAAAGCGCTAGGGCAGCTAGGATATTTCTGTGTGCTTTCTTTTTTTTTTTTTTTTTTTTTTTAAAAATTTTTTTTATTTATTTCAGAGAGAGAGAATGAGAGAGAGCACATGAGAGGGGGGAGGGGCAGAGGGAGAAGCAGACTCCCCGCCGAGCAGGGAGCCCGATGCGGGACTCGATCCCGGGACTCCAGGATCATGACCTGAGCCGAAGGCAGTCGCTTAACCAACTGAGCCACCCAGGCGCCCTTCTGTGTGCTTTCATAGCTCCTGCTTTCCAAATAACTTTGATTTGTTCTAAGCTCATCATGGACTTTAGGTTATGTGAAATTTTAATTATACCATTTTGCATAAAACTAATCTGTATCAGATGTTGGAGGAAATAATGCTAGCATCACATCATAGTTTGGGTCTCAGGTAGTTTATTTTCAGTAACTTTGTTAATATTAATATAGCACTTTAAAGAATATTTAGTCCATGATGGAGAAGTTATTTTTTAAAAGGTGATAATCATAGTGCAGTTAATTTCAGAGGCCTAAGAAATTTGGTAGATTCTGCTTAAATCAGATACTGAAGTGAAACACTGGCATCTGATGGCTAAGTCTTTTCTTTCTTTGCACCTATTTCCAAATCCAGGGTTTATCAAAACCCCTGCTCTCTGCTGCTTTTTTATCTCAACCATCTCTCCCGAGTTTTAGGCTGGTAAGGATAGTGGGCAGGAGGTGAGTATAATAAGGGGAAGGAAGTGTGGAGTGGAGAGGAGGGGGTGACATGGAGCATGATGGAGCAGAGCCAACACCATGGGATCCTGTCCCTCCCAGGCCAACAGCGTTCTGTCTACCTCTCCTTCCTCCCAAGCTGACCAGCTCAGACAACTGCTCAGATGCATGTGAAGTGGGAGCCCCAGCCTTTGAGCTCACAATCCTTTCTGACTTGCACACAAAATCAGTATTTCAAAAAATTCTTATGACACCCAAACATCCTATAATAGCAGAAAGTCTCTTCCATGCACAAGACTCTGCAAACAAGCAGATGTTTCATGTAGGCTTGCTGAAATTCGACACATTAAAATCCGGAGCCATAAACATTTGAAAAGCACAGCACACATTCCGGTGACAGACAAAATCAATGGACAGCTGTATTCCCACTTTCTCTTGAGTGGCCCTCCTGCCCTTGGACATAACCGGTTACTCGTCTCTTGATTTATCATTGTCTTCTATGTTCAAGATGCTGCCGCCGAAGGCTGACGGCATCGTTCTGCCTGTGTGCCAGACTAGCCGGCCGGCGTGTGCAGGAAGGCAGCCCTTTGCTTTACGGCTGCTGCTGCCATTTTCACAGCCTGTTACTGTTATGGCTCTGGGCTCTTCACCTAGTATGCTACCTGACACCTTGACTCCAAACAAGTGACCTACTTTTTGCTTCATGGTCTGCTGTTGCTGTTCCCTGGCGTTTTATAACCAGGCTGCCTGATTTGAAAACGTACCTCTGTGTATCCTCAGAACACCTCTCTCGTGTCTTCAGCAACTCGCTCTGCTTGTCTTTCTCAGACAGCCGATACTTGGGTATTCTAGTGTCAGAAACGACAAGGACTTCCCTGACTCCCTAAACGTCCCACACCCCCAGTCATTAGACTTAAAATGATTCCTCAGTAAGGCACTGGCAATTCACAAAGTTGAAGCATTAAAGATGACCATAAATGATCTATGGAAAGGGTGACCAATAATATGATAGTCACTACTAATTTAACATCTTCTAGGAGCTAGTCACTGTATATCATTATCGTTAAAACCCCCAAACTCCTGCATTATTATTGTCCCCATTTCACAGATGAGGAAACTGAGATTTCCAGAAGGGTGAAGTAAATGTTTCCAGGATGATATCCAGCAAGTGACAGGGCAAGATTCAAACCCAGAACTGTTTTGAGCCCAAAGTGCAAGGTGATAATGCAGCCAAACGGCCTTGGTCTGTCATTCACACCAAGCCCAGGAGCTGAGGGACTCGATAAATATTTGATGAGTCCATGCTCAAGACAAGTGAGCTGTGGTAGGAGGCAGAAAAGGTGCCTCCCAGAGCCAAGGGTCCAAACACCAGCAGGCTGTAGAGACACACCATCCGGAGACACCAGAGAAAAATCACAGAACGACTCTAATGTTAGAAGGATGGCAGTGAGGAGAATAGAAAGAGACAACCCAGTGGAGATAAGGAAGTAGTGGGCTAATAGGGTTACTT
Source organism: Neomonachus schauinslandi (assembly GCF_002201575.2). NCBI lineage: Eukaryota > Metazoa > Chordata > Mammalia > Carnivora > Phocidae > Neomonachus > Neomonachus schauinslandi. Next base: position 68,544,110 of record NC_058407.1, read on the forward strand.
CGAGATGACCCCCCTGCTACCATTTTTCTTTCCCCTTTTACCATCTTGCATTCAGCATCACACAGGGAGGCAGTCATGAGAGGGAGATTAAAACCTGGAGCTTTTCCCTCTGGGAAATACAGCCTCCCATACACACAGGCAGACTTTAAATTCTTAAAAGTGTAATTTGCCTTACTTTGAGCTGTATTTTTCTCATTACCCATTACCTCAAATGTATTTTGACTCCAGACTTGAGCTGTAGAACAGAAAGATCTGTATCCTTTCCAACACTCACTCCAGCACCATTATAAACATCTGAGATGTGCTGCAACAAAAAGAATATACCTGAGAATCCACTGGGGATCTCTCCCCTCTGCTCCACTTTACTGTTAATGAGCCATAGTTACAAGGAAAATATCAGGGCACTGACCATGGTGGTGGGAGGAAGGAAGGGAAGGGAGGAAGAAAGAAAGGAAGGGAAAGAGAGAGGGAGGGAGGAAAGACAATCTTTAAAAACAAACAGAATCGGGCGCCTGGGTGGCTCAGTCGGTTAAGCGACCGCCTTCGGCTCAGGTCATGATCCTGGAGTCCCGGGATCGAGTCCCGCATCGGGCTCCCTGCTCGGCAGGGAGCCTGCTTCTCCCTCTGACCCTCCCCCCTCTCATGTGCTCTCTCTCTCTCTCATTCTCTCTGTCTCAAATAGATAAGTAAAATCTTAAAAAAAAAAAAAAAAAACAGAATCAAAGTTAAAGTCGACAGGAGTTTACCAAGTCTACAGCCAGGGAAAGTGAGCTGTGATTTAAGTGGGCTTGTGCTATCCTTCCGTGAAATAATGGTTCAGGAAGAAACAACAGCCAACGAGTAAGGGCCTTGGAATGAGCTTCTTTGATCAGAAGTGAAATTAACCGTGACAAGGGAAATGGGAACATGAGACCCACATGAGCTGGCCACACCACAGGGCTAGAGTGTGAAGACATAATCTGTGATGCTATTTCAGAGAAAAGAAAAAAAAAGAGAGAGAGAGAGAGAAAAGGATCAGGATATGAATGTTAAGAAGGGAAACCAGGGGCGCCTGGGTGGCTCAGTTGTTAAGCATCTGCCTTTGGCTCAGGTCATGATCCCGGGGTCCTGGGATCGAGTCCCACGTCGGGCTCCCTGTTCGGCGGGGAGCCTGCTTCTCCCTCTCCCATTCCCCCTGCTTGCGTTCCTGCTCTCGCTATTTCTCTCTGTCAAATAAATAAATAAAATCTTTAAAAAAAAAAAAAAGAAGGGAAACCAGTTCAGAAAACCTGAATGAAACAGTCCCTGCCATCATCGGAAGGCTGGTAAGGGTACTACTATCAGGGCAACTGGGATGGACCCTCTCAGTCTGTGAGTCAGGGGACTCCAAGCAGAGGAATTCTATAGTGAAGCCAAATGGAATTGGATCTGGGATCCGTAGTGACAGACTCAACTTTTTCTTAATGAGAGACCCCAGTGTAGTCATAGGATCAAAGTCAACTGGTTTAATAAGACTGATCAGAAGTGCCAAGCGCAAGGGTGAGTGATAGACTGGGAGGTAGGAATGAAAAGTACATGGAAGGGTCTGAGTAACTCGTGACACCTTTGCCAACCTAATAATTGAGTAGCACAAAAGCAAGAATTTGCCATTTCTTTCATTGGTGTATGTTCACTTTCCACTTACAGTAATAAATCCAGGGTGCACATTATTGGTATTAAAATGTGAACTTGCGGGCGCCTGGGTGGCTCAGTTGGTTAAGCGACTGCCTTCAGCTCAGGTCATGATCCCAGGGTCCTGGGATCGAGTCCCGCATCGGGCTCCCTGCTCTGCGGGGAGCCTGCTTCTCCCTCTCCCACTCCCCCTGCTTGTGTTCCCTCTCTCACTGTGTCTCTCTCTGTCAAATAAATAAATAAAATTTAAAAAAAAAAAATGTGAACTTGCCACTATCTTGTTACACACAGGGAATGTACAATATCAACTAGCTGCCATTTCACCTTTAAACCTACCTGTGTCCAAATTCTCCATAATTGCTATCCAAAATTCAAGAAACAAATGAATTTGGAGGACATAACATCTCTTAATTTACAAGCCTGCTATCCAAGCTCTCTCTCTATAAACTAAAGAGCTGTGTAATAAGAAGTATTTATACATAATGGTTTTGGTGAGTGAAATGTCTCTCTTATGAAATATATTTGGCTGTTAGTAGCAGAGACTGGAAATAATAGTGGCTTAAATAGGATGGAAGTTATTTTTCTTGAATGCAAAGAAAGTCTGGAGGTAGGTATGTCATGTCACAGTCAACATGGACCAAGTTTCCTTTCATCTCTCTTTTCCACTATCTGGTGACTTTTATTTATTTTATGTGCTCACCATAGCACATAGATTTTATTTATTTATTTGAGACAGAGAGAATGAGAGAGAGAGAGCACATGAGAGGGGGGAGGGTCAGAGGGAGAAGCAGGCTCCCTGCCGAGCAGGGAGCCTGATGCAGGACTCGATCCAGGGACTCCAGGATCATGACCTGAGCCGAAAGCAGTCGCTTAACCAACTGAGCCACCCAGGCGCCCCCAATATAATTATTTTAATGACTTTTGAACAATCCCTTTTCTGGGATTTATTGTACTACTGTTCCCATCATTAACATCTAAAATATATGAGTTAACTCCTTTATTGGCAATCCCTAAATAAAGGCCACCACACTAATCTAGCCTACCCCTAAAAAACAGAATACATACATTGAAGCTGTCATCTTTTTTTTTTTTTTTTTTTTTGACACACAGAGAGATAGAGAACACTAGCAGGGGGGAGCAGCAGGCAGAGGGAGAGGGAGAAGCAGGCTGCCCGCCGAGCAGGGAGCCCGATGTGGGACTCAATCCCAGGACCCTGGAATCATGACCTGAGCCGAAGGCAGATGCTTAACCGATTGAGCCACCCAAGCGTCCCTGAAGCTGTCATCTGAAGTCTTTGTTAGTACTTAGCAAAAGGTTAATCTATTTTGGATTTCAACCATGTGACTAAGGTTTATAGGCATCTCCAAAGGGTAGTTTAGGATGAGGATGAAGGGATCTTAACTCTTCCATAATCTTGCTTAGCTCCAGGTGCACCCTCCAAATTATTTGATATGAATGATTTCTCAAATTTATTATACACACACACACATACACACATGCACACAAGCACAAAACCCCCTGCTCTGTAAGCTCAGCTTCATAGTCCCCTTCACACTGCTTTCCAATCAGATGCAGATTCTAGTCCTAAATTCCTCTAATATAGAAACGCTAGAGTTGTCTCTCTTGTGACTACAAAGATACTTAAAAGACAAAGAAGGTTGCACCCCATCATAGACTCAGTATTAGGGAGGCTTTGCTGTACATGCTATTTAAACGTCAGAGGAGAAAGTAAGTGTTAATTAGCATCACTAGAAAAGACAGAGAAACAAGGAAAGAGAGAATACTCTATTTTCAAAGTGGCTTGCAAATATCCTCATTAGCCATTTAACCATCCTACCCACATGAAGACCTTAGAGATCATGACAATGAGGTTCAAGATTCTGTTGCTAAGGCCCTTCTTCAAACCAGGGTGAAAATCCCATTATAAATAGTACATTAAAAAGCCGGTTGCTTTGTGCTTTCCTGCACTTTTATTCCAATATGCATCTTTATCATTATCAACAACTCTTTTGAACGAGTGTTCCCTCTTCCTTTCATTAGAAAGTGCACATCACTTATTTTTTATTGTTATGTTAATCACCATACATTGCATCATTAGTTTTTGATGTAATGTTCCATGATTCATTGTTTGTGTATAACACCCAGTGCTCCATGCAGTAGTGCCCTCTTTAATACCCATCACCAGGCTAAATCATCCCCCCACCCCCCTCCCCTCTAGAACCCTCAGTTTGTTTCTCAGAGTCCATAGTCTCTCATGGTTCATCTCCCCCTCCAATTTCCCCCCCTTCATTCTTCCCTTCCTGCTATCTTCTTCTTCTTTTTTTTTTTTTAACATATAATGTATTATTTGTTTCAGAGGTACAGGTCTGTGATTCAACAGTCTTACACAATTCACAGTGCTCACCATAGCACATACCTTCCCCAATGTCTATCACTCAGCCACCCCATCCCACCTACCCCCACCATTCCAGCAACCCTCAGTTTGTTTCCTGAGATTAAGAATTCCTCGTATCAGTGAGGTCATATGATGAGGTCATATGGTACATGTCTTTCTCTGATTGACTTATTTCACTCAGCATAATACCCTCCAGTTCCATCCATACCATTGCAAATGGCAAGATTTCATTCCTTTTGATGGCTGCATAATATTCCATTGTGTGTGTGTGTGTATATATATATATATATATATATATATATATATATATATATACCACATCTTCTTTATCCATTCATCTGTCGATGGACATCTTGGCTCTATCCATAGTTTGGCAATTGTGGACATTGCTGCTATAAACATTGGGGTACATGTACTCCTTTGGATCCCTACATTTGTATCTTTGGGGTAAATACCCAGAAGTACAATTGCTGGGTCATATGGTAGCTCTATTTTCAACTTTTTGAGGAACCTCCATACTGTTTTCCAGAGTGGCTGCACCAGCTTGCATTCCCACCAACAGTGTGGGAGGGTTCCCCTTTCTCCGCATCCTCGCCAACATCTGTCGTTTCCTGACTTGTTAATTTTAGCCATTCTGACTGGTGTGAGGTGGTATCTCCTTGAGGTTTTGATTTGGATTTCCCTGATGCCGAGTGATGCTGAGCACTTTTTCATGTGTCTGTTAGTCATTTGTATGTCTTCTTTGGAAAAGTGTCTGTTCATGTCTTCTGCCCATTTCTTGATTGGATCATTTGTTCTTTGGGTGTTGAGTTTGTTAAGGTCTTTATAGATTTTGGATACTGAACCTTTATCTGATATGTCATTTGCAAATATCTTCTCCCATTCTGTTGGTTGTCTTTTGGTTTTGTTGACTGTTTCTTTTGCTGTGCAAAAGCTGAAGCAAGGGCAAAAATGCACATCACTTATTAAGATGACTTCAGCCCAGATTTCACTCAGGAGAGAGTAATAAAGAGATATAATTTGCTTGAACTGATCTTTAACCCAAACTCTTTGTTCTCTTTCTTCAGTGACTCATTCAAACACCACAGAGCCTGAAATGAAAGAATCTTCTGTGATACATTCTATTGTTTTAAAGATCTTAGCAACTTTGTCAGGTATTTATTACAGATTGCTGGGGATTATAATTACGTTCATATAAAAATTGCTTAATGCTTGATATTTATTTGTTTATGACCAAGAGTTATTTTCCTTATTTGATGCTTTACAACTCGAAGAAAATGTTAAATAAGACATAGCCATTAACAGTGACACTGCGGTTTTATAACCTATACAAGAAACCAACCTTAGGGGCGCCTGGGTAGCTCAGTCGTTAAGTGTCTCCCTTTGGCTCAGGTCATGATCCCAGGGTCTTGGGATCGAGCCCCACATCGGGTTCTCTGCTCAGTGGGAAGCCTGCTTCTCCCTCTCTCACTCCCCCACTTGTGTTCGCTCTCTTGCTGTGTGTCTCTCTGTCAAATAAATAAATAAAATCTTTAAAAAAAAAAAAAAAGGAAACCAACCTTAGATCATTGCTATTGATGTTTGGAAATTCAGTCTAACTTTCTTGCCCTGTTTTTAATGACATACTATTTTGAACACACTGTATTATTTTGGACTTAATTTTAACTAGCAGATATGAAGCCTAACATACATTGAACACCTAATACATGTTAAAAGCTTTATAAAATCATATCTCACCTGATTTCCATGACAAAAATGAGACACTGGTATTGGCATAAGAGAAAATTAAGGCCCAGGGATGCCTGGGTGGCTCATCAGTTAAGCGTCTGCCTTGGCTCAGGTCATGATCCCAGGGTCCTGAGATCGAGCCCCTGTCATGCTCCTTGATTGACAGGGAGCCTGCTTCTCCCTCTGCCTACAGCTCCCCCTGCTTGTGCTCTCTCTCTCTGACAAATAAATAAAATCTTTAAAAAGAGAGAGAGAAAATATCAAGGCCCAGAAAGGTTAAAAAATTTAGTTCATGGTCATATAGCTTCTAAGTGGTTTTTTCCTCCTATAATAGGGTTTCTTCTTTAGGAAAGCCTAAAGCAAATAGTATAGCTCTCACAAAGTAAAATGAAATGGTTCACTTTCATCAATAGAGATTTTCATAAAATCCCAATTCTGAGTTCATTTGAAAATCAGAAGGTTTACCCTGAGCCCAAAATCCCAAGGAGCATCTATAAGCTAGAGTTGAGTAGTAGCAGCTCCCTTTAGATGGAGCCTGTGCTCTTTCTGGGTGCCATCATCCCCATCTGTCAGCTTCATTCATTTATGTTATTTAACTGCCCTTTTTATATGTTAGAGTTAGTGACTTACAACTTAGGTTCTAAGAAACAGTTCCACCAAATTGTAAAAAAGTAGGAATTCTAAGCCTGTTTTCCAACCCTAAGGTCCATCTCCCCTCCAGTGGTAATTGCCTTTCATTGATGGGGTAGTGTGTGTACTGGGTAAGCCAGCCAGTTCCATCAAGGATGATTTGACACATGAGCCAGCAGGGTAAATCACATGCTCTCCTAGGAATTTGGAACTTGGACTTACAAACAATTATTGAATCTCTGCACATGGCTAGAATTGTGACTGTCAATTTGGGAAGTGTAGGGTGGCCACATTCTGCCATGACACTGTACAAGTAGAAAGATCCATTCGGAGAGGGAGAGAGAAAGAAGGAAGCACAGATGAAGTCAGGCCCTTGGGATTTGTGAGTTTCTCCTGTACCCTTATAATAAATCCTGTTATTTGCATACATTGTCTTCAAATGATTTCTGTCTCTTACAAACACTTGTCCTAGCCTTGAAACTTGCCGACTTCCCCTCTCTATGCCTCAATTTCCAAATCTCTGAGAGTTAAAAAATAAAACCTGATAATATTTCATTCAGCAATGGATTCACACATATAAATAATAGGAAATAATAATACCTAAGTTAGTAGGGCCAACAGTAAGGTGTTAAATCAGCTTATTCTTAAAGAAAGAGGTAAGGGTTAGAGGATGTAATTTTAATAACTGAGCAGTCACTTCTAAAAGCATAATTACCATAAAGTTTTTTTTTAAGAAAAATCTTACAATGCAGATTTTTCAAAAGAAACTCAGTTTAATTGCATAAACAAATCAGAAATATTCCCAAATGGTAGCTTTACTGAGTAAATATATAATCATTTTAATGACCAAAGAATCATCAACTTGATAACTTAAAAAAGCATTCTTTTTTTTTTTTAAAGTTTATTTATTTATTTGAGAGAGAGAGAGAGAAAGAACACAAGCGGGCAGAGGAACAGAGGAGGGGAACAAGCAGACTCCACACTGAGTGCAGAGCCCGATGCGGGGCTTGATCTCACCACCCTGGGATCATGACCTGAGCCAAAGGCAGACGCTTAACCATCTGAGCCACCCAGGCGCCCCTTAAAAAAGCATTCTTGAAAAACCATTCAGCACTCTCATTTCCTAGTTTCACAGAGGATGAGTGACTTCGCAACATCAATTCCCATGTGCAAAACAAAAATCATCAAGCCTTTTTAAATTCCAGAAATATTTTTGGAGCACTGTGATCATGATTATACCCCCAATTCCAGAACACTTAATATATGGAATGAACAAATGAATGAATGACTACTACATGCATATGAGATGCAAAAAGAAGCAAGAAAAAGGCCCTGATATCAAGGACTACACAGTCTGATATGAAGACTGGGCTAAGTTTATGTACATCTGTGACCACAGGAAAGAGTAAGGGGGGTGCTAACATAGACACACAAAATGCTAAAGGCATTTTAAGAAACAAGATTTCATATATAATTGATAGTGAGGAAAGACTTCATGGAAGTTGCTATGGCTCCAAAGGATGGCCTCAATATTGAAAAGCAGAGATAGCAGAAAAAGACCTGGGGATATAGCTAGGAGAGTGAGGATTTGTCTTCCACATTAGGAAAACAATATGAGAAAGACAATATTACTGTCATTTTTAGGAGTGATTGTGTCAGTTTGATTGAAGCACGGGGCACAATTGGGAAAGACATTGCAGAGAGTCTTGGGTGCCAAGCTGAGGAGTTTATGATGTGAAATGTTGGGGTTCAGGAACAAACACAGTCAAGAAAGAATTCTTAAGATGTCTTCAGTACAAAAAGGGTGGCTTTATTAAAGCACAGGGATAGGACCTGTAGGAGAAAAAGGTGCATCAGGGTTATAAGAAGTGGCTGATTATATACTTTCAAGTTGGGAGGTAGATTTCCAGGACCTTGAGGAGCTAGCTGTTGTTGGGAAAAGGTCATTTACTACTGTCTAGTAAAACCTTAGTCATGATATCCTTCAGATGTATATTGGTGGGCTATATGCCTGGAGGATGATTGCTAACATATATTTTGGAGGGGTAGAGATACAGGAATTTTCCAAGGGGATTTTTTACAGGATCGTGGGGCTCCAGCTAATGTCAAGCTAAGGTTGCCCTTTGCCTCTAGCAAAGTATTAACATCGAGGTAGCTAAAGCTCCTTGAGGAAGGTCACTCTGCCTCTCTTAAGTACTTGTCAATGGGCTATAAGTTCTAAGGAATTTTTTTTTTTTTTTTGTCTTTTGTCTTTGTTCTCCACATCACTTGGACCATATTTCTGTAGGTGCTGGGGAGGCTTTAAGAGTCAGCATGCAGGGGACTGGCCAGTTAGAAAAAGATTTCAAGAAATGAACTTGACAATTGAGTATGGATTTCTCAGTGTGGGGCCAAAAGAGAAAATAATACAAGGTAAGGTAAGAAGAGTAGAGCAACAAGACACAAAGAAGGAAACCTAAAGGAGGTGTTTGCTTTCAGAAGCAAAACCAGTTGAATCTATAAGATTTAGAAAGAAAGAAAGAAAGAAAGAAAGAGAAAGAGAGAGAGAGAAAGAAAGAAAAAGAAAGAAAGAAAGAAAGGGAATTGAATAGGGAGATTTGAAATAGGCATAAGTGAGAGAACTGGGTACATGAAATAATTTGTTTTATGGAACATTAGCTGCCTACTCTTTTTAATGCCTCATTGAATTCTGCTAAGTAATTGGGAAGAGTTATTTACTGAGTATAGATTGAATATAGAAGAGTTGAGCCTCATGGTTCTAAAATCAAGCATTTTAATCATCATCTATGTTACTTTTACATCTGACACTAGAAATGTGGTTAATATAAGCAAGTCCTCCCAGGTCTGGAGGCAGTTGTGTGGCAGATTAGAAGGGCCTGTTTTTAAGTGGTGATATCATATAGAGAGACACTGACTTCTAGAGGAAGGCTAGTTTGCTAAAGAAAAAAGGACTTCATTTTTTACATATGTTAATGAAGTGAGGTAAAGAACACAGAGAAGCAGTTAAAGGGCATTAGTCAGGATTCTCCAGAGAAACAGAACCAATGGAATGTGTGTGGAGAAAGAGAGAGAGAGACTGATTTTAAGGAATTAGCTTGGGCAGTTATGGAGACTTGGTGAGTCCGTAAGAGGCAGAGATTGGAATGATATGGCCACAAGTCAAGGCGTTCCAACGGCTACCAGAAGCTGGAAGAGATAAGGAAAAATACTTCTCTAAAGCCTCCAGAGGGCTGGCAGCTATGCTGATACCTCGGTTTTGGATTCTGGGTTCCAGAACGATGAAGGAATACATTTCTGTTGTTTGAAGCTATCCAGTTTGTGCTAATTTGTTACAACAACCACAGGAAACTAATAAAACATCTGAGAATAAATATAATTGATTTTGCTATTAAGAAGGACAACACTGGTCACATTCAAGAAAATAGTTTCAATAAAGTGATATGAGTAAAGCCACATGCAAAGGTTGTAAGGCAGAAGTTCCCAAACTTTCCTAGTTTATGGGGCCTTTTATATCTCACTAATTTTTTTCTAGTGTTCCCAGGTCAAAAGAAACACTGAACAGTTTATTAAGTAGTTAATTCCAAACAACTTATTCAGTATTTACATACTAGCAACTTAGTAGCTATTTGAGAAAATAATACATAAAAATTAAAAGAAAAAAATACTTGATTTTAGTTTCTCTTCTTAAAGATTTTATTTATTTATTTGAGGGAGAGAGAAAGAGAGAGAGTGAGGGGGAAGGGCAGAGGGAGAGGGAGAAGCAGACTCCCCACTGAGTGGGGAGCCCTACATGGGGCTCGATTCCAGGACCTCAGGATCATCACCTGAGCCAAAGGCAGACACTTAACTAACTGAGCCACCCAGGTACCCCTGATTTTAGTTTTAAATAATCACAGTTGCTAATGGGATGCATGCACCTAATACACATTACACAACTTCCTAAACTTTGGAATTAGATCGACACCAGCCACTGTCATTTCCTGTTCCTCAGTGATTTTCAACCTCTAGTTGCCTTTTATCACAGCAACTACTGAAAATCCAGCTTTTCAAACATATGACATTATGGAAGGGAATGTAGAGCTATATAATGTTAAAACTGAACTATCTCAAGCTAATATTTTGTGTGTTATCAGAAAGACATCAAACACTATTGTGTTTCCCTAAAAAATTTACAGTATCCCCCAGGCACTGTCACTGAAACCATGGATTTAAGGAGTGAGAGGTGAGAAAGTGTATATAGAAAGTGCAGATGATATATGACAGTAAAAGCTTAGGGAAGAAAAGCTAGAAGATTAGCAAAGATATTCTAAAGTTAAAGGGAGAAACAACAAAAATTTTTAAAAAGATGTAATAGACTACATCAAAATTTAATACTTCTGTGCATCAAAGGACACAGTCAACAGAGAAGGAGAAACCTATAGAATGGGGGGCACCTGGATGGCTCAGTCTGTTAAGCGTCTGCCTTCAGCTCAGGTTGTGATCCCAGGGTCTTGGGATTGAGTCCCACATTGTTGGGCTCCCTGCTCCACAGGAAGCCTGCTTCTCCCTCTGCCTCTCTCTCTCTCTGTCTCTCATGAATAAATAAATAAAATCTTATAAAAAAAGAGAAACCTACAGAATGGGAGAAAATGTTTTCAGATCATATATCTGATAAAGGGTCAATATCTAGAATATATAAAGTACTCCTACAACTCCACAACAAACAACCTAATTTTAAAATGGGCAAAGAACCTGACTAGACATTTCTCCAAAGATACACAATGGCCAACAAATATATGAAAAGATGCTCAATATCACTAATCATGGAAATGTAAATCAAACCCACAATGAGATACCACCTCACATCCATTAAGAAGACCTCCATGAAAACAAGCAAAAACAGAAAATAACAATTGTTGCCAAGGATGTGGAGAAACTGGAACCCTTGTGCAGTATTGGTGGGAAAGTAAAGTGGTGCAACCATTAGGGGAAATGGTATGGAATTTCCTCAAAAATACTAAAATAGAATTAATTACCACATAATCTAGCAATTCCACTTCTGTATATGCCCCAAAGAAGTGAAACCAGGGACTCAAATAGATTTTTGTACACCCACATTCATAGCAATATTAGTCATTATAGCCAGAAAGTAGAAGCAACACAGATGCCCACTGATAGATGAACGGATAAACAAAATATGGTATGTATATACATACAATGAAATATTATCCATCCTTAAAAAGGAAGGAAATTGCACATGCTACAACATGGACAGATCTTGAGAACATTACGCTAAGTGAAATAAGCCAGTCACAAAAAGAAAAATATTGTATGATTCTACTTACATGTGGTACGAAGAGTAGTCAAAATCATAAAGACAAAAGTAGAATGTTGCTTGTCAGTGCCTGGGGACTGTGCTGGAAGAGGGAGTTTTTTAATGGACACAGAGTCAATTTTGTAAAATAAAGAGTCCTGGTGATTGGTTGCACAAGGTGAATGTATTTAACACTACTGAACTGCTTAACACTACTGAACACTACTGAACACTACTTAACCATTTAAAAATGGTTAAGATGATAAGTTTATGTTATATGTATTTGATCACAATTTTTCAAAAAGTTAAGGCAAGAAGTCATGACTGCGATCAAATTAAAGATGTAAGCAAGAGAGATTAACCAAAGGAACAAGATTTCTACTACAATCTGTTTGCCTAGGTAGGTCAAACAGATTGTATATATTCAATATACTATTTCTCCAAAGTTAGTACAATGCCAAACTTTAACCCAATCTGAAATAAACATCATACATAGTAAATTAGTGACATTTAAGTGTATAGTCAATATGGCCCAGAAATATTTTCATAAAACATCTTATGAAAGCATTAAAAATCCATTTTCTTTGCACATACATAAAAATAATCAAATATAGGAAATTATTTAACTATATGTGGAAACACTGATGGGGCAGTAAAAATGATCATTTTGGCCATGCTTTTTATAGCTTAGCAAATATTTTCCCTTCTCAGATTCTCTGTTTTGCTCAGAGGAACTCTGCTGTTTTGAAAACAATGCACCCAAGGTCTTTGTAGCTTTGAAAACAATGCACGGAGGCCCTTGCAGTAGTCAAACTACTGTACTGACAGAAAATAAGCACTTTCTGGTGCATTCCAGGGTGGTCCTATCCAACTTAACTGGGCTTTCGTATTCTTTAGAGCTGATCATACCATGGTCTTTTCTAAGCATGAACATGGGACAATTATTTTTTTCTTATCAGTACTTTTGAGCAATGCCAACTTCTTAGGCAATTTTCCCTAGTCACTAAGATGTGAATCAGTCAAAAAACTGAAGATGAACTCTGCAATTTTCTCTCTGCTCAACAAAGCAATCAAAACTGGAAAATTAGAAAGAACTGTTGTGTCAGGAAGAATTTGGTTAGAATGAAACTCTCCCTACATTTCTTAAATCCAAACAAGTTACAAAACTCAGACTAAATTTTGCTTATTCCATAATATGAGGATCTGTTTGAGAAAAAAAAGTTTAGATAACAAGGAACAAAACATAGCAACCTTCTTTGCTGTGATCCTGGCAGAGAAACATAATTGCAAGCCTGATAGTTAATGACTAGTTAAAAATACATTGTATTTGAAGAGTGATTTTGTTAATTTGCGTTTATATTATTGGCTGAAGAAAGTATTTGTTGATATGCAGATTGTAATTTTGTATATTTGTCAGTTCAAGGCCCTAAAAACAAAAGACCCAGTTTTCTACCTAGGGAACCATAATCTAGGAGTGATAGAAAAGCAAAAAGTATTAAAATTACCTTTGAGAAGGAAAATACATGTTCTTAACAGCAGAAAATGGAAAAGAATTTTTAATAATATCTGCTGTTATTTTACATTTATCCAAATGAATCCTGAATAATTACTTAATTCAAGAATTAACGAGCAATCTAAAGCAGAGCGGCAATCATAGTTTGCAATGATAAAATTGACCACAAAGGAGTATTCAAATCAGCTAATCTCACTTTTAAAGGCTGTCTCCTTTTGGAATGAAGAGAAAGGAAAACTTGGTCTCTAAATGTACCCAACTGAAAAAAAGAAAAGTTAACAGTGTGAGATTAATTCAATTTAAAAAAAGTGTGGGAGATTTTGATGGGAGACCACCTATACATTAATCCTCATTTTAAAAAAACAGGGCAGGGAGTGACCCTTCACATTGTATAGATTACCGGAAGAGTGAACTAAGAAAAATACTGTGTACATCTTTTTAAAATTGAAAATACATGTTCAGTAAAAATGGTCATTTACATTTTTGAGCATCTTTTTGCTGAACCAGCGAATGGCGGCGTCTGCAGGGTCGCTGGAGGGCAGACACCAAAGGACAAAGCCATCCAGCTGGCTCTGCGGGGTTTCACGGTGGTGGGGACGGAGCAGCGGCGGCCAGTGCCAGGGCAGTGACCCCCGGCGAGAGCTGGAGGAGAGCGCCGGGGGAGAGCGACTTTGCCGCGCTCCGAAGAGCGCGTGGGGGGATGGGGGGAACCGGGTGAGGGGGCGGAGGCGACAGGGGCGCGCGAGGACGCTGTCGGCCTAGCCGGGCGGGGCGGCCGCGGGTCGCAGGCCGATGACGCGCCGCGGCAGGCGGAGGAGCCGCTACTTCCTGGAGGCGCCGGTCGGGGCCGCTCTCAGCACTTAGCGCCGGAGCCGGGAGCCCGCGGCCGCCGCCATGTCCCATCAAACAGGCATCCAAGGTAACGGCGCCCGAAGCGGCGCGCGGGAAAGGGGCTCTCGGGAGGCTCCGGCCGAGCCGGGCGGGCTGCGGGACTGGCAGGGCTGGAGTCGGGCCCGGAGGAAGGGAGCCGGTCTCGCGGGGCACGCCGGGCCTCTGCGCCTCTCCGAGCGTTCTGGTCCCGGGCGCTCCCGGCCTGCGTCCCTCCTAGCCCGGCCCGGCCGCCGACACGTTACAGACTGACCCGAAATTCGCAGAAGCGGGGGAAATTCGTTTCCGAGGAGGCCTGGGTGAAGGGGGTGTGCCTTCCAGCGCCCCTGACGATAGCCCAACTTTCCCCCTTTTTATCCGGTAGGGGAGACCTGAAACAGTGGAGGCGACCGGGGCTCCTCTTGCTCTAGAGAGACGGGCGAATTTTCCTTTCACAAGTGCGAAGGAGATTGTTACAGGATTTTGATTATAAAACGAAAGATACTGGAATCTTTTTCATTCCCAGTAAAGGTGCTTCCCAAACTCTTCAGCACTTTCTTCCAAAATGGAAACATGAATTTACGTTCTGAGAAATCCTGAGTATGGGGTGTTTTGATTTTTTTCTTAGGTACTTCCTCAGGGAACTGAAAATTCTGGTCTTTGTGGCTGTATTCGATCATACCGTGAAGGCAGTTCAGTGTGCAATTATATCTGACCTCCATTATTTCTTGGTTTGAAAATGGGCAGTCTGGAAGCGCTCACCTCATCAGAATCAAATAATATATCCCGGGGTTACTCGCGATTACTTAACGAGTGCTAATATAAACCCACGCTCTTCCTGTTAATAGACCACGAATCTTTCCCAGATGAACATTTACTTGTGTTTTGTTCGTATGAGTCTTTGACCACCCCACACCTCTCCCTGCGCACACAAACACAAGCAAAATACTCTCAAACCTAAAAGCAGTTTTGTTTGTCCGAGTTAGACACTTAAATTGGTAATTATTGATTTTCATGTTTGAGCCTTATAGCAATCACTCCTTAAATAGTGGTTCTTGCTTTCAGTATACAACCCAAGGATGAAATCAGAATGAAATTGAAGCTTTAATGGGAACAGAAGGGTTATTAAATATATATTTGCTTAGTGAACTTAACTCTAGCTTTTTGAGAAATACCAGTTAGAAAAATATTACCGGAAGTACAAGCTTGAATGCATTTTATTGACTTTTTGTTTAATCGGGATAGGATATCTGATATTTACTGTTGTTTTTAATGTGAAAATATAGAAATGAATTGAATCTTTATTATAATTTTGAAATTGGACTAGAAGAGAATGAAAGGTTTTCAACAATTTTCAACCAAGCAAGAGGTGTTTTTTAAAATCGTAATTTATTCATTATTGGATTTGAATAATTTTAATATTTTCACTCCCAGTGTTATTTCTGTTTTGGAATTATCTAGTTAAAACAGATTAGAATTAGTAGTAATATACTTTTAAGCTATATTAATATTTCTTAGCTGTGTACAGTGTCTGCTATGTTATACCTTTAAGTTTTATAGTTTAAATTACTGATAGTAAAGGGATGCTACATACTCAAGATTTTTTCTTCTATTACAATTCATTTCTCCTTATTTAAATAACATTTGAAAGTATTAACACATAAGTATAAAAAATGGGTTTACTTGTCTATCTTTTTCCACAGCAAGTGAAGATGTTAAAGATATCTTTGCCAGAGCAAGAAATGGAAAATACAGACTTCTAAAAATATCTATTGAAAATGGTTAGTTATACATTTTTAAATATTGTTTGTCCTTAGATTATTGAGTGTTATATTTTTAAATTTCTAAGTCATGGTCAGTGATTGGAACTGTTAATTAATGTGAAGCAAGTTCAAAGCTTGCCTTTAGGTAACGTGGATCCTGTACATTTGGTCATGGCCCATTGGCTGCTGCCTACCCTCTGAATTCTGTAGTTGACTATCAGGGAAACAGAAAGATATTTTTTTGGTGTGACATCTTCCTCTTTTACTTTTTGTCTCAGTTTTTGTACCATAACCCATTTCTAATGTTAGTGCTTCTATCTCTGGAATGGAAATCAGTAAACAGGTGTCTCTCCCAACACCCCCCCAAAAATTACTTGAGAATTGTTACTCAGTAAAGTTAGTTTTGAAGTAGAAACAAAGGATTTCAAACTCCCATTTTCTCCACTTGATTGTAATTTGTGCTGAAGAAATGATTCTCCCCTTTCTTGTTTTGGGACAAAGTTCTAAGAATGTAATAAACTGTAAATTGATCCTTTCAAAATAATTCTGTAGCAGGGAAATTGGGTGGGAGAATCTTTTAATGTGGCTATATTTGAATTTGGACAATTAATATTCTTGCAAATGAATGTCTTAAAATATTCCATTGGTCTAATTTCTTAAATACCTGGAAATACTTTGCTTTGGAAAAATAACTTGTTCTTTTATAAACTGGAAGTAAACTTAATTTGCTTTCCATTTTCTACTTATATATTAAAAATACCAGAGTAGTTTGAAAAGTATGCAGTTGTTGTAAATATATATTGCCACACTTGATAGGAATAAACATATACTGTAAAGCAGCATATTTTAGGAATATTGAGCTAAATTTTAAAGGCCATCACTTCCTAACTGACTAGTTAAGTGACTAAAATGGAAAAGTTTGTCTAACTAGGATCACTACAGAAGGAAAATGACACTCTTTCCTAAATCATCATTTTCTGATCTTTTTGTTTTGAGGAAAATTTTTAAGGAAATGAAAAGGAATAAAAAAAAACAACAAATACTTCGATCTCCCCTTAATGACTGCTAATATTTTATCATATTTGCTTCAGCTTTTTTTAAACTTAATATTTTTGTGATATAAGGGCATCCCCTTTAAACAGTTTCACTTCCTGACCTCCTCTTCCTGAAGCAACTATATTAGGAGTTTTTATATTTCTGCAGTTTTTATATGTATTCCTAGATAGCTTATAGTGCTGTTTTGAGTTTTTAAGTTCATGTAAACTGATATCTTATTCTGCATCTTTTTTCTGTAAACATTATTTTTGTAATTAGTTTTGACAAAGAGCTCACTATTTTTAAATATGAATTCATCATATAACTATGCCACATAGTATGTGATCATTCTCTTACTGATGAACACTTAGGGTACTTGCCGCTTCCACTGTTCTTATATAGTGCAGTGAACATATGTTTAAGAGATTTTCTTTCTTTTTTTTTTTTTTAATTTGTCTTCTAGGTTTTTTTTTTTTTTAATGTAAGAGATTTTCTATGCAGAGAACATTCACAGTTTTACTTGATTCTGCCAAATGGCTGCACCAATTTATGCTTCTGGACAAAAGTTTTTTATTTGTAGCATTATGGCCAAGTAAGCACTAAACCTGGTTTTAATACTTCCTTTCTTTTCTTTTCTTTTCTTTATTTATTTGAGAGAGACAGAGATAGAGAGAGCTTGAGCAGGAAGGAGGGGGAGAAGCAGACACCCCGCGGAACAGGGAGCCCGATGCGATGCGGGGCTTGATCCCAGGACTTTGGGATCATGACCTGAGCCGAAGGCAGACGCTTAATGACTGAGCCACCCTGGCGCCCTTTTCTTGTGTTTATTAAATATAACATTTTAACCATGCTAGTCATAAAATCTTCATATTTTTTTTTTTTTTAAGATTTTGTTTATTTATTTGAGAGAAAACACAAGTGGGGGGGAGGGGCAGAGGGAGAAGCAGACTCCCCTCTGAGCAGGGAGCCTGATGCCATGCCCAGGACACTGGGATCATGACTTGAACCCAAGGAGATGCTTAACTGACTGAGCCACCCAGGTGTAACTTCTTGATATGAATAATAGTAATAGGAGATGACTGTATTATTAGTTTATTCTTTTCTTCATTACCATTTGGTATTTAAAACAATTCATGTGTCTTTTAAAAATTGTTCTTCATAGAGAAACTTGTGATTGGATCATGTAGTCAGCCTTCAGATTCCTGGGATAAGGATTATGATTCCTTTGTTTTACCCCTACTGGAGGACAAACAACCATGCTATATATTATTCAGGTTAGATTCTCAGAATGCCCAGGGATATGAATGGATATTCATTGCCTGGTCTCCAGATCATTCTCATGTAAGTAATTTTTTTGTAACTTGTTTAACATTAAATGCTAGAAATTTTTTTTTTTCTGAAATAGTCCTAGGCCAAGAGAAAGTTAAGAAGCAATAGTTATTTCCCATTGAAGGGAGTGATCATGAAGAAAATCCTCATATTGGTAATGTAGAGTCGGGAGTAATATACTTAGATTCAGAAGTCTTGCCCTTGAAATCAACAGAATTATTACTGATTTTAAATTTAAATATCTTTGTCAGTTATATATAAATGACTATGCTCTGAAAATAATACTTGGAATAATTCTGAGACCTAATTGAATGTTATAGTAAATATTCTTAATAGCTACCATTCAAATGATAGGCATACACACAAGTATTTCTTTTAGGAAAGTTAGAATGATTCAGATTACTGGATTTGACGATGCAGTATTATAAAACTATTTCTATTGGTTGGCAGTTATCTTTAGTAGTTTTCAACAGTTGCTATTAGATTCTTTTTTTTTTTTTTTTTTTAAAGATTTTATTTATTTGACAGAGCACAAGCAGAGGGAGAGAGAGGGAGAAGCAGGTTCCCTGCTGAGCAAGGAGCCCGATATGGGACTCGATCCCAGGACCCTGGGCCGAAGGCAGCCGCTTAACCGACTGAGCCACCCAGGCGTCCCTAGATTCTTTAATAATAGTTTTTATTGTAGTTGTTTTCATCTTTGTATTCCTCATAGAATGGTATATGCCATAGGTATGCCATAAACATTTGATTCTTAAACAGCTTAATTAGTAACATCTGATCTTGATTTGCTTGGAGTAAAATGTCAGTATCCAGGTTACTTTATTTCAAGTGATGTTTTCTTCCTCATATCTTAAAGTAGTATTTTTTTTTAATCACCATAGACATTTATTTAAAGTAATACATTTGCAGTTCAGATAGTTCTAAATTGTACATTTCAGGTTTATTCAACTTCTTAAAAATATTTGAGGGCGGCTGCAACCACAGATTTCAACTCCATCATTATTTCTTTGCCCATTCTTCTCTCTCTTTTCTTTCCCGAATAACTTCTTTCAGATATGGTTCAAGGTAGAATTTATCCTCCTCATATTTTGTCCACTGCTCTTTAGGCAAGATCTGATGCCTCATGGTCAGGTCCAGTGCTCTCTTAATGCGAAACATCCTGTCGTTATAAAGGTTCTCAGGAAGCCTTCTTATGGCCTCTTTCACATCATCATTCTCATATATTGTATCATTTCTCATTAACCCCAGTTTATTGAACCCTGCAGCATTGTAGTACCATTTTCGAATACCCTCCAGCCACCGGCTTGATGGTGCAACTGCAGGCCTACTCGCATTTTGACCCGAGGCTGCAGCGTTGCCCTTAAAGTAGTATTTTAAGTAGTTTTTTTTTTAATTCTTTTTTTTTTTTATTTTATTTTTTTATTAAAATTTTTTATTTATTTATTTGAGACAGGGAGAATGAGAGGGAGGAGGGTTAGAGGGAGAAGCAGACTCCCTGCCGAGCAGGGAGCCCGATGCGGGACTCGATCCCGGGACTCCAGGATCATGACCTGAGCCGAAGGCAGTCGCTCAACCAACTGAGCCACCCAGGCGCCCCTTTTTTTTAATTCTTGAACTCCTTGTATACTTTGAAAAGTGAGTAAGTTTTTAAAATTTAGTTTCCCAATTTTTGTAAAATATGACATATTATAAATTGAAATCTACCTTAATAGATGAAGTGTTATGATGGCTACTTGTACACATATACTTTAGCATATTACAGCCCCTGGACTTCAGCTTTATGTTTATGTTTAATGTGCTTGAAGATTTTAATACATTCAGAAAATACTTTCTTTTGTAATGATAGTTTTCGTCTATAAACTGCTAAGTAAACTTACACAACTTACTAGGTTCGTCAGAAAATGTTGTATGCGGCAACAAGAGCAACTCTGAAAAAGGAATTTGGAGGTGGCCACATTAAGGATGAAGTATTTGGAACAGTAAAGGTACAAAACTTATATTTATATATATGTGGATTCCACGTGTTGGAATTAAACCAATATAAGGACTTCTAGGTAATGGGTAATTGATATGAAATCAAACTAATGAATCTGTAAACATAAGAATAAGAGAAAATATTACTATATTTCATATGATAAGCAAGTTAACTAAAACATGTACTTACCCTTTTAAAATATGTTGGAATATCCTTTGTTAGTCTTTAGAAACTACACGATACCTTAGAGATCATCTAGTTTAACCCCTCATTTAGTTCAGCCTTTTCACTTTAAGGATAGGGAAACAGGTTCAAAAAAATGAGAGACTACTTGAAAGAGATGTTAATTTTTAGATATTTTGGGCATTTATACCCATGTAGAAGCAGTAACTATGCATATTATTTAAACCAGGAACATTGAGGCAGGTAAATTGATTGATAATTAATTGGGATAGTTGATTAATACATTTAATTAGTAAATTATGATAAGAATTTACTTTGTAATAAAAATTATATGGTAAAGAGATATATTTATACATATATACACAAATTAAGAAAAATGAAATATGTTTTGAACAGTAATATTATCTAGTGGATAGACCACAAGACTGGATGGGAATATTTTGCTTGTTCACCATTAATTGTGAGGTGGCCTGTTTTCTCAGTTCTTTCTATTCTCATTCTTTCAAATCACAAAATTTTGATGAAAAAGTAGACCTCTTTGGAATATTTTATTCTTTTAAATAAGAGCTACAATCATTTTCTATGAAAAACTATAGAGAAATTGTATAAATCAATATAATAGAGAATTCAGAATCTGAATGTGTTGATTATTGAATAGTTATGGGCCAGACTTCCCCAGTAAGTTAATTATAATCGTCCTGTAGACTTGAACATGACCAAGTTCATCATTTGACTGACATCACCACCACCACACTCATACCCATTAGTAATTAGAAAACTTTAGGGAAGCTTAAGGAAATGAAGAGTAAGTACTCCCCCTTAAATTTTTTTGAAAAATTTTTTGAAAGAGGATTTTTGAAAAATAAGAAATAGTAAAATTCTTGATACTATTTTTCAATCAAAATGTTTTATGTTAAATTAATAATTTTGTTTTTCCTAAAGTGACTTCATGGAGGTTTTCTAGGGAATAACTAGTAACAATCCATTTCTGTGTTTACAGGAAGATGTATCATTATATGGTTATAAAAAATACTTGGTGTCACAATCTTCTCCTGCCCCACTGACTGCAGCTGAGGAAGAATTACGGCAGATTAAAATTAATGAGGTAAATTACAGTTTTGATACTCTTGCAAGATTTTAAGTGTTTGAAAAAATATTTTTAATTAATAGATGTAGAGGTAACTAGAGAATAAGTAAGTTAGGTAGCTTGCATTTATTCTGTATAGTTTAGAGACAAGACTGTGCTCATTGTATTTTCAGGAAAAAAGTTAACAGTAAATATTAAAATTTGTATTAATTTCACAAGTAACTTCCTCCTATATTTGTAACGTATGTGACGGAATAGTAAATCTTCCTGTTGGAAGTACAACTTTTTTTAACTTGAATACTAGATAAATGGGAAAAATGTGTGTTACCCATTTTGGGCAAAGAATTCTATCTAATGAGGTTGCCGAAGCAGGTTTGTTTTGTTACATTCTATTGTTTTGTTAAATTATTTTGTTTGGTGACTAAAGAGAGTAAAATGTAAATGCTATAAGATATTTAGTATTTCTAGAAGCTCTATAAATTAACTTCTCTGAACACTACTTGGATGCATATGTATATATGGGAGATGGTGTTTTGAGTACTTGTTTAGCTCAGTTATATTAGAGTCAATAAATTTCGTCCATATTATAGTTTATCATATTTCTAATGTGTTTACTGCAGCTGTTCTAATTACAAGTTAGAATAGTTACTATATTTCTACTGGGATTTTATAGGAAAGAACAAGTAGCAGAAACCACTATTCACTAGTCTGAGTAACCAACTAATAGGAATCAGTCTGGAAAGTGATTTAATATTATTTAATATTAACCTGAGAGCAAGGATCTATCTTTATATTATTTTAACTCAAGTTATTTGAGTAAAGATTTTTATGTGATTTTTTTTTTTTTTTTTGCAAGTTTGATAGTTTGTTTTATTCCTTGCAATCAGAACCCAGAGGATCGTATTGGGGTATGCATTTGCATATGTTCTATGATGTTTTCATTATCCAGTATCATTTATGCTGTAGAATCTCCATTCGTTTTTTTAAAAGTAAAATTTCTATTTGACTTTCTGTTGCAACACTGCAAATGAGACCCTATACTAGCTATCATTTGAGTATAAAAGTCTTAAAACATGTACATTGAAAGCTTTCTTAAAGTACTCATCTAGTATTTGCACACCCATGTTCTTAGTAATGAAAGCTCAAAGTCTGGAACTTCTGCAGTAGTATAATTTGTTGAGCTGTGTTGTGTCTTTGTATATTGTTCGTACTCCTTTCAATTCAATGCATGGTGTTTGTGTTGCATTTTATGTCTAACAGAACAAAGTAAAGTTTGATACATATTGTATATATATCACACTGTTCATAAATTTTATCAAGTAAAATTTTATAATTAAAGGTGTAAACTGAGGACACTTGAAAGAACTTATGAAGTTCATTGCAAATGTGCCAAACCAAACATATAAACAACCTCCCCCCCCAAAGCCCCACTAACACTGCATACTCACTCAAATGTTCACTCCCAACATTTCATAAAGATGTGTCATGCACTCTGCATGTCGACAGAATGCTAGCAGAACATGAACAAATGTGAAAAATTATTTGCTTTTTAAGTTCGTAATATTTTAAATGTTAATTTTACTTATATTAAAATGGGCAAGGGTGGAATGACACTTGATAGAGATTGGGTTTTCTTATCTTTGCCGTATGACACTGCTAAATGCTAAAACTTCATCAGTAAATTAAATCTGTCATACTTAGGTACAAACTGACGTGGGTGTGGACACTAAGCATCAAACACTACAAGGAGTAGCATTTCCTATTTCTCGAGAAGCTTTTCAGGCTTTGGAACAGTTAAGTAACAGACAGCTCAACTATGTGCAATTGGTAAGAGACATATGATAATTATGAACTGGCTGCTGTTTTTGGTGGCTCATGGCGCATACAAGGTTTATTTTTAATGGATTTAAAATTGTTTTGTTTCCTGATTTTTTTATTCATTTTCTTAAAATTATGAGACAATATATGTTCATTGTGAAAAGTCAAACCTGTGTAAGTTTCCCCTTGTCTCCTAGTGTTTTTTACTATAAATTTTAAATTGCTGTGTATCTATTTTAATGAATGTATTTCTTATTGACAGGAAATAGATATAAAAAATGAAATTATAATTTTGGCCAACACAACAAATACAGAACTAAAAGATTTGCCAAAGAGGATTCCCAAGGATTCAGCACGTTACCATTTCTTCTTGTATAAACATTCCCATGAAGGAGACTATTTGGAGTCCATAGGTAGATAATATATTGTTTTAACATGTTATTTTCATTTGGTGTATTGATTTTTTTAGCACTGTATTCTTACTTCTTGCCCAGAGGACTTAGTTATAGTTCTGTGAGGCTTAGTATTTGCTTTAATTGATGTATTGCTAATTGTATTTATTATTTTAACTTACAGTTTTTATTTATTCAATGCCTGGATACACATGCAGTATAAGAGAACGGATGCTGTATTCTAGCTGCAAGAGCCCTCTGCTAGAAATTGTAGAAAGACAACTACAAATGGATGTCATTAGAAAGGTAAAATTACCTATCTATTTATTTTAAAATTTCAGTTTTTGTTAGATCTTTATTGTCTTTTCCGGGTAGTTTGTGATGTATTATGATTTATTAATGAAGGTATTTTTTTCTTGTTCTCACATAAATCCTTAGGGTCTCCTCTACTCTAAGTGCTTGAGGATGATCTATCATTACTCCAGTCTCCCCTTATAGATCTGTACTCTTTAATATGTAGCCATAAGCTACATATGGCTATTTAAATTTAAATATAAATTAAAACTAAGTAAAATTTAAAATTCAGTTTCTTAATCATACTAGACACATTTCAGGTGTTCATTAGCTACTCGTGGCTAGTGGCTACTGTCTGTATTGGACAGTGCAGAATTTAGAAAACATTTCCATATTGCAGAAAGTTCTGTTGGACAGTGCTGCTAGAGCTACATACTTGTGATTGTCTCAACACTTGATATTAATAAGGAACTACAGTCTCCATTTATAACTGAATCATGGGATGGTTGAGAATCTAGTTGTTGAGAAAGGGAATGGGCATAAACATTTGAATTTGGGGAGCTAAGCTACCAATTTTATTAAATTTATTTTCTTACATGCAAATGAGGCACGGGGAAAGATGTGGTTTATTCTTGAGCCCTTCAACTCATTAAAACACAGGTCCCTAAAACTACCAGTGTTCTAGGTACTGAACCCTTCAAGCTTTTTAAGTTTGTAAGGTATAGCAGGGACTGGCTGACTTTTTTATTAGAAGAGCTGATAGTAAATATTCTAGGCTTCACCAGGCCACATATGGTCTTTGTTACATATTCTTGTTTGTTTTATTATTTTATGTTTATAACCCTTTAAAAATGTAAAACACACTCTTAATTCGGGCTAAAGTTGGCCCTGTTCTAGAGTGATTTCAAGTGACTCAGGTAACAGAGGGGCCAGTGAGTAATGTTTCTTGAATATGTATATTGTACCAAAGCAGAACAACTTGAGAATATAGTAGTGGCTTCTTATGCATTAAATAGGAGAAGAAAGAGGGACCCAAATAGAAAATGATTATTGCTGATTATGTATTCAGGCAATGCACTACCGCCCCGCTCCCAAAAAAAAAGGTGAAAGTGAAACTATTTACATATGGTCCTTGATACTCTCCTGCTGGAATGGGTATTATGTATTTATTTGTGAGCATTCACACCTGAAAACTGGCTCCTTGCTTGTATTAGGTTTTGAATGTTGTCTTTTTCATACAGGATCACACTTAATTCCATCTCTTACAGATTGAGATAGATAACGGGGATGAGTTGACAGCAGACTTCCTTTATGAAGAAGTACATCCAAAGCAGCATGCACATAAGCAAAGTTTTGCAAAACCAAAAGGTCCTGCAGGAAAAAGAGGAATTCGAAGACTTATTAGGGGTCCAGCTGAAAGTGAAGCCACTGCTGATTAAAATCATTATATTAAGCGTTACAATACTAGTTTTTTTAAAAGTCCAGCTTTTAGTACAGGAGAACTGAAATCATTCCATGTTGATACATAGTAGGGAAAAAAATTGTACTTTTTGAAAAATAGCACTTTTCACTTCTGTGTGTTTTTAAAATTAAGGTTATAGAAGACTCATGATCTCTATTTTTAAGTTAATGCTAGAAAAGGGTTCGACATAGTGATGTTTAATTTTGTCACACTGTTTTCACAGATTAATAATGATTCCATACTTTCACACACTTCTTAAAATTTTATACAGTTGGGCCAATTCCAGAAAGTCTGATGTCTCAAAGTAAGATACACTCCTTACTACTCTTTAGTGAGACATCAAGTTTTTTTCTTGAAGGGAGAAAGACCTTAAAATATTCATACTACTCAATGAATATGTTAAGGACCAGGTTAGATTATTTTCTCAGCTGAGAACTTAGTGTGCCTAGGTAAAGGTGAAAAGTTGCTGACTCTGAGAAGCAGTGCTTAGCTCTCAGATGATGGGATCATGTCTGCAACTTTTAGAAACAGTGCTTTATTGCAGCAGTCTTTTCTAGTTGACTTTTTTGGTTTTTTAAATGGCATTAAAATTTCAGAAGATCAGTTCATTCTGAAACCTTAAAGGTACCAGATATTTTCTATACTGCAGGATTTCTGATGACGTTGAAAGACATATTAAACAGCTTTAGTAAATTCTCTTTCTAGTGCTTTAAAGTTTCCTTTTCAGAAGTAACTCATTTCATTCTAAGTAGTTTGAGGCTAAATATCTATGTTCAGATTGAATATTAAATTAACATCATTAAAAAGAAAACAAAACTAAAGTCAACAGTGTTGAAAAAATCTTAAACATCAAGATTGATTTTTCTCCAGAATCCCAGAACCATATATTAATAGGCAAATTGTGTTCTTTATTTTTGAGGAAATACTCATTTAATAAAACTGAAAGTCCTAGTACTTATCAGCCTAATACAAATTAAATACTTAAGAAACTTGTTTTAATTTATATCTTATTTCAAAGCACATTTAACTATTTAAAGCTTTGCATTTTCAGTTACAACCTACAGAAATTTTGAGCCT
>NC_058407.1:68570610-68846687 GCF_002201575.2 Neomonachus schauinslandi
TAAATGGACATTCCAGAATATAGATGTGATTATATAGTCTTAAACTAATTATTATTAAACCAAGATTGCTGAAAAATCAATGATGCATTTGTTATAGAGTATAACTCATTGTTTACAGTATGTTTTAGGTGATATCATCATAACAGTAGAAGGTGATCAAAGTATTCCAGGTAAATTTATATAGCAGTGAAGAATTACATGCCTTCTGTGGACATTTTATAAGTGCATTTTATATTGCAATAAATCTTTTTCTCTTTAAATTGTGTACTAAATTGTTTTCTAGCATAAGGTTTTTTTAAAAACGTTTGGATAATTCTGCATAATGCAATGTCTGGTAATAGGCTAGAAATCCCATTGATCTATGCATTTAATTCACCTATCTAAATCAAGGATTTTAAATATTTTGTAACCTAGGCAAATTGTGCTTAATTTAGATTAGAACTTTCCTACTGCTGCAGCAATAATGAAAATGCCATGAGTTATACAGTCCTGTGATAAAAGCTCCCCCTGTACAATAGAATGACCAACATACTTGACGCTAAACTCTTCACATACTTGCCACCCATCCAACAAATACTGAATGCATTCCCGTGTACAGTTCACCACCAGACTGATCTTTTTCTAAGGCCAAATTACAAAAGATGGAGAGTTGTCTTTAAAGGGGCTGATTTTAGAAACTTAAGAGTTAAAAAAAAAAACTCTTTAAGGTATTTCTACTCAGAACTATAATGTGCCTGAGACACATATTGTAGTTTGGTATATATCCTTTGCATACACAGCCATACATTATAAGGATGAGAGGTTCTTTTTTAAAAAGTACGGGTTCTGGGGCTTTATATACAGAGGTTTTGATAAAATAGGTGGACCCAGGAATTACATAGTTTCATAAATGAGTCATGTGTTGCCATGACTGGGTACAGTTTGCCTTATGATACAAATTTTTTTTCTCCCCATTCAGTCAACAATCTTCTTTAGTACTGTGTACTGGTATATAGTAGTTATCAATAGAGGTAACATCTCATACAGAATAAAATCTAGTTCTTACTGTTTGTTGCCCATCAGCTTCTGCATGACTTGGTTCATGGCTCTCTTCCACCTCGGTCAGTTGGCTCCAGTTCATTAGCTGCTTGCTGTACCTCGATAGACCAAGAATGCTGCTGCCTCAGGAGGACTGAATGCACTGTTCCCCACACTGGATCACTAATCCAGTATCTACATGTGGTTCCTCCTTCACTTAACTCAGGTCTCTACTCAAGTGTCATCTCCTTAGAGAAGTCTTCCCTGACATCGAAATCTGATTGTATTCCCTGTCCTCACCTTAATCCTGTCTTACTTTTCCTCAAAGCACTCAGGAATTATCGATCTATGCATATTGTTAGTCTCTTCCACTAAAATACAAGCTCAGGGGGAAAGGACTTGGTTTTATTCACTGCGGCATCCTCAGCACCTACAGCAGTGTCTAGGACAGTGGATACTTTATTTGTAGAATGAATAAAAGAATGAGAGATTTTACCTTTCCTTGAACAGTGGGGAAAAGAGCACATCCCAGCAGTGGTTGGTGTAGCACAGAGGCTACACACTGCATCCTGGCCAGAGCAAACATCACTAGTGCAGACAGAGCCTCTTGTCCTCTGGACCATGGTTTCTACCACAAAAGACGAGTATCAACTCATTCCAGAGCAGCAAGTGCTTCCGGTGGGGATCTTTATTCAGCAGACTGCTCTGGAAAGGCCAAGACCAGCCTCCATTCAACTGCCAGTGCAGCTCTACCACCATTAGCATTTGCTAGGATTCAGCCAGGCTGTGGGAATTCCTGGATGCGTAACGGGAAGAGGCAAGCTATGCAGGTTAAATTGTATTTCTTAGTTTCCAATTACCAAGCTGTATGGATGAAACAGCATGGGTCATTTGTGTGTATGTGTGTGTGATGCTGCCACTTACTGGCTAAATGACGGAATTGGTTATGTATTCTACCATACCATAAACTACCTCCAATATTTAGTGGTTTAAAACAACAGCAGTCATGTTCCGCAAGTCTACAGTTGGTTGACCTCTCATATAGTCACGGCTGACAGGTTGGCTGGTCTAGGATGATGTTACCTGAGATGACTTGTCTCTCTGCTCTGCATGATCTCTCAGCAGCAGCACGTTAGCCCAGGCTTTTCTCATGGCAGTGGCAGTGTTGTGAGAGAGAGTAGCACCCAAGGACTCTTGAGACCCAGGCTAGGAGCTACAACATCACTTTTGGTGCATTCTACTGAGTAAAGCAAGTAACAAGGCCATCCTAGATCTAAGAGCTTGGGAAATAGACTGTACCTCCTGATGAGAAATATTGCGAAGGGCATGTATGTAGGGAAGAGTGGACTATTGCAATTTAATACAATGAACATTAGGAAGAAGTTACTTAACCTTTGGGGGCCTCAATTTCCTCAATAAGGAAAAGATAGAATCTACCTTATAGAGTTATTAAATGAGATCATGCTCATAACACAATGCTTGGCACAGCAGTTAGCTCTCAACAATAATAGGGAAGATGATGATTAGACGATGACATAGAGTACAGTGGTAAAGGTTATAGGCTGATGTCAGATGCCTGAGGTAAAAATCCAAGCTCTGCAATTTCTTAGCTGCATAACCTTGGGCAAGTTACTTCACTTCAAGTTCCTCATCGGTAAAATATGGATAATGATATTACCAAATTCACAGGTTTGTTATAAGCACTTTGAGCAGTGTTCATAATCATTTAATAAAACCAGTGTACTATACAACTTTTTAAAAATTACAAGTTTATAAATTAACATTATTTTTAATTGTTAATGGGGTACTATGAGAACCCAGAGGAGAGGCTACCTTTTTCTATCTGGGGAATCAGAGAAGACTGTGGAGTGGATACTTGCACTGAATCTTAAAGAACTGATATGTGTTTGCCAGGTGGACAAAGCAGGTCAGAGCATTTCAAGCAGAAGAAAAGAATGGGTAGTATGCATAAATACACAGATAGCCATGTCATGTTTAAGAAATTCCAAGAAGTGCAGTTTGGTTGGGAGAAAAGCATATTTCAGACTGGGTGGCTAATGAGAACCAGAAAAATCTAGTCATCTGCATGTGGATGATATTTGAAACTCCGTAATTGGACAAGATAGGTATGTCCAGTAAGAAGAAAGAGTTATCTAGGACAGGATCATCAATATTAACAGGGTATGAGGGGGGCAGAGAAGTATTCAAAAGAAACTGAGGAACAGAGGCAGGAGGAAAACCAGGAAGCCAAGAAAAAAGTTGAGAAAGAAGGGATGGAATTCTCTCCAAATTGAAAATGAAACCAGGTGACTGCTTTCACCAAGAGCAGAGCAGGTAATTCAGATCAAACCTCCTCCTGAGGAAAACTAGGGGAAAAAATCTGCTCGAAGGCATCAGAACACTCACAAGGTAGTCAAGAAATATAGAGCAAGATCTAGGAAAAGATAGAACTCTAAAAAGATGAATCCAGCATCTGGGGACTGCTATTTCTCTGGGGGTACTTGCCATTTCTGGAAGGAGCTATAAATAGGCCTGTATATGTATTGAGCATCTTTTCATATGCTTATTGACCACTTGTACATATTGAAGAAATTTCTATCCAGATCCTTTACTCATTTTTCCATTTATTTTTTTATTGAGTGGTAGGAGTGCTTTCTACATTCTGGATAGCAGATTCTTATCACATATATGATTTTCAAATACACCATTCTATGGATTGTCTTTTCATTCTCTTAATAATGTTCTTTGAGACACAAAAGTTTTTAATTTTCATTAAGTCTAATTTATATATATATATATTTTTTGGTTGCTTGTGCTTTGGGTGTCATCTAAGAAACTGTTGCCTCATTCAAGAAGAAACTCTGTTCTTTTAAGAGTTTCATAATTTCGCTCTTATCTTTAGGTATTCCATCCATTTTGAGTTTATTTTAGTATATAATGTGAGGTAGGGGTCCATCTTCACTCTTTTGCTTGTAGGTGTTCAGGTGTCCCAGCACTATCCGTTAAAATGACTATTCTTTCTCCCTTTGAATGGTCTTGGCAAGTCAATTGACCATATATGTGAGAGTTAATTTCTCAATTATCATCTTTATGCCAGTACCACGTTGTCCTGATTACTGGCTAAATGTCTTGATCACTGTAGTTTTGTAGTAAGTTTTGAATTCAGGAAGTGTGAGTCCTCCAACTTTGATCTTTTTTAAAGATTATATTGGCTTTCTGGTTCCCTTACATTTCCAAGTGAATTTTAGGATCAACTTGTCCATTGCCGCAAAGAAGCCAGCTGAGATTTTGCTAAGGATTTTACTGAATCTGTAGATCATTTAGAAAATACTGCCATCTTAACCCTAAGGCTTACAATCCATAAACATAGATGGTCTTTCCATTTATTTGTCTTTAATTTCTTTCAACAATGATTTGTGGAGTTTAGTGTACAATCTTGTAGTTCTTTGACTAATTTATTCCTAAGTATTTTATTCTTTTTGATGTTGTAAGCGAAATTGTCTTAGTTTCCTTTTCGGATTGCTCATTGCTAATGTATAGAAATACAACTCATTTTCATGTGTTGATCTTGTATACTGCAACTGTGCTAAATTTATTTATTAACTCTAATAGGTTTTTTTTTTTCCCCTCTGTGCATGTGGATCCTTTCGAGTTTTCCATTAATGAGACATGTCATCAGCAAATATATAGTTTTACTTTTTTTCTAGCCTGGATTCCTTTCCTTCCTTCTCTTCCTTTCCCTTCCTCCCCTTCCTGTGTGTTACTCCCTCCTTTCTTCTCTCTTCCCCTTTCTGCCCTCCTCCTCTCCCTTCTCCTGCTTCTTCTTTTGTTTTGCGTGATAGCCCAGCTAAAATCTCCAGTACAACATTGGACAGAAAGGGAAGAGAGGACATCCTTGTTGTGTTCCTGATCTCAGAGAAAAAGCTTTCAGTCTTTCACCATTAAATATGATGTTCTGTTTTTGTTTGTTTTTTTATGGATGTGCTTTATCAGATTGAGGATGTTACCTTCTATTCTTTATTTCTGAGTGAATTTATCATGAAAGAATATTGAATGTTGTGAAATGCTTTCTCTGCATCTATTGATACGATCAATCATGTGGGTTTTGTCTTATTCTATTTAAATGATGTAGTACAGTTACTGATTTTTGTATGTTGAACCAACCTTTCATTCCCAGGATAAATGCTACTTGGTTTTGGTGTGTAATCCTTTTTATATGGATTTTTGTGTTTACAATTGGGCACTGCTTTTGCTGCATCCCATAAGTTTTGTTGTGTGTGCATGTCTTTTAGACAGAGAGAGAGAGAGCGCTGTGGGGAGTGGGCAGAGAATCTTAAGCAGGCTCCATGCCCAGCGTGGAGCCTAACACAGGGCTTGATCTCACAATCCTGATATCATGACCTGAGCTGAAATCAAGAGTTGGATTCCCAACCAACTGAGCCAGCCAGGTGCCCCTGTTGTGTGTTTTTCATTCATCTCAAAGCATTTTATAATTTGCCTTGTGATTTCTTATTGGCGCATCATATTTTTAGGAATGTGTTATTTAATTTATACATATTTGTGAATTTCCCAAATTTCCTTCTGTTATTAATTTCTAATTTAATTCTTCTGTGGCTGGAGTACAAGTTTTGTATGATTTCAATCCCTTGAAATTTATTGAGACCTGTCCTATTTACTGGAACTGGTAAATGTTACTTTATTTGGTACATGGGTCTTTGCAAATGTGACTAAGCTAGGGATTTTGAGACCAGGAAATTATCCTGGATTATCTAGGTGGGCCCTAAATATAATAACATGTATCCTTTAAGGAGAGGCAGAAAAAATTTGACTACAAAATTAAGAACAGAAGCTAATGTTAAGATGGAGACAGAGATTGAAGTGATGTGGCCACCAGCTAAAAATGCTGGCAACCAATCAATGCTGGAGCAAGAAATGGATTCTCCTCTAGAGCTTTTGGAGGGTTTGCAGCCATGTCCACACCTTGATTTTGGTCAACAGTATTGATTTTGGACTTCTAACCTCTAAAATTTTGAGGGAATTAATTTCTATTGTTTTAAGTCATCAAGGTTGTGTCAATTTGTGACACCAGCCACAGGAAACTAATACCCTTCTTTTATGGACTAACATATGGTCTATCCTAGAGAATTATTCATGTGCAGCTTAGAATAATGTGTATTCTGCTTTTGTTGGGTGGAGTGTTCTATAGATTCTGTGAGGTCTATTTGATTTATAGTGCTATTCAAGTATTCTATTTCCTTGTCATCTTCCACCTAGTTGTTCTATCCATTAAGTGTGGCATTAAAATCTGCAGCAATTATTGTTGAATTGTCTATTTTCTTTCTCAATTGTGTCTGTTTTGCTTCATGTATTTTAAGATTCTGTTGTTAGGTGAATATCTGTTAGTAATTGTTGTATTTTCTTGATAGTTTGACTCTTTTAGCATTACAAAAAGGTTCTTTGTTTATAGTAAGAACTTTAGCCTCAAAATCTATATTGTCTAGTATTGGTAGAGCTACTCCAACTCTCTTTTGGTTACTATTTGCATGGTATATCTTTTTCAATCCATTTACTTTCAACCTATTCCCATCTTTAAGTATAAAGTGAGTCTTTTTTAGACAGAATACAGTTGGATCATGTATTTTTGTCCATTTTCCAATGTCTCCATTTAGTTGGAGTGTTTAATCCATTCACATTTAATGTAGTTACTGAGAAGGTAGGAATTACATCTGTTATTTTGCTATTTATTTTTCTATATGTTATGTTATTTTTGATACTCATTTCACCTATTACTGCCAATATCAGATATATTTTCATGTTCTATTTTAATTTCCTTATCATTTCTTTTACCATATTTTAAAAATTATTTTCTTACTGATGCTCTACAAATTACAATTGACATCTTATAAAAGTCTAGTTTGGAGTAATATCAACTTAATTTCAATAGTTTCTGTATAAGTCTGTGCCCTGTCCACTTCTTTGTGCCATTATTGTCATACAAATTATATCTTTAAACACATGAGATGCCCACCAACACAGATTTATAATTATTGCTTTATTTACTTATCTTTTAAATGAGATAGGAGAAAAAGAGCCACAGACAAAATATATATTTATAATGTATTCTATATTTACCTATTGCCTTTACTGGAACTTTTTAATTTCTTCCTATGGATTTGAGTTACTCTTTAGTGTCCCCTGGTAGCAGCCACAAAGATTAGGGCACCAGATAGGACTTGAGCTCTTTTCTGGATGACAGCAATTATTACAATACCATGGGGCCAGGAACACAAGCTCCCCTGCCTCCAGAGCCAGTCAGTTCCACAGGTGTATCCTGGGCAACAGCCACAAAGATCAGGGCACCACACATGTAAAAGCTCCCTTTTGGGGCTACTGGTGCTCTGGAGCACAGAAAAGGGAGAGCATGAAGATGGTGCCCACCAGTCTCTGTCCCTGAAGAATGTTCCAGCTGGCTCCAAGATGTATTAAATTAGATACTTGCCTCTCAGGCCAGAGCTTTAATATAAGTAGGTGAGCTTCCTTCACTTTAAGTCTGGGTGGGTACAATTGGTTGCCTCTGAGCTGAGACCTGGGGTAGGTGAGTCCAGGTGCACAGAACTATAAGAGCTATCTTCCTGATTGCTACAATCTATGAGTCTAGGGACAAGCCCCCTCTTTTTTTCCAGAGCTAGATGTTTTGGGGGCTCATCTCTAAGATGCAAGCCCTAAAAGTTGGGGTGCATGATGGGGGTTCACACCCTTTGCTCCCTGGGGAGAAGCTCTGGGTTTTGAGCTTTCTCCCGGTTGTGGGTCTCTGTGCTGGGGGTGGGGTTTTTGGTGAAATGTGTCCCCACCTCTCCCACCTGTTTTGATGTGGCTTTCTTCACATTTGCCTGATGTGTAGTTGTCATTCAGACAGCCCTTAGGTTTGTTTTTTTTTTTAAAGATCTTATTTATTTATTCATGAGAGAGAGAGAGAGAGGGGCAGAGGCAGAGGGAGAAGCAGGCTCCCCGCAGAGCAGGGAGCCCGATGCGGGACTTGATCCTAGGACCCTGGGATCATGACCTGAGCCAAAGGCAGACGCTTAACCGACTGAGCCACCCAGGCGTCCCTTTTTTTTTTTTTTTTAAAGATTTTATTTATTTATTTGACAGAGAGAGACACAGCGAGAGAGGGAATACAAGCAGGGGGAGTGGGAGAGGGAGAAGCAGGCTTCCCGCAGAGCAGGGAGCCCAATGCAGGGCTCGATCCCAGGACCTGGAATCATGACCTGAGCCGAAGGCAGACACTTAATGACTGAGCCACCCAGGCACCCCCCTTTAGGTTTTTTAAAGAGGAAATTGTTCCATATGTAGCTATAGACTCAGTGTGTCCGTGGGAGGGTCCTATGTTGCCATCTTGAATCTGGTTTTCATGTTTGGTACCCTCGTTTTTACAGTTGGCACCCAGGGGATGCCTCTTAATTGCCTAGCTCTGATTGGCCATGGGTCTTGCATTCCTGGGTCCCATGGAACTGTGGCAATTGGAGAGATAGTTCTTAGCAGGTTGCCATTCCCAGGGCATTGCACAGAAAGGAGACTGAGGCACACTCCCCAGTCTTTCTGTGAAGGAGGCCTCTGGTTGTCCTGGAACTTTAACCTAATGATCAGGATTTAGGTTTATCACACACCTAGTAGACCATGAAGCTGCTCTTAAGGAACATGGGCTGTAGACACAATCTTGGTACTCTCCTTTTGCCTTGCTCCAGCTCACTAGTATCTCCGAGAAAAGAACTTATTCCCTCATCTGGAGCCCCAATTTTTGTGACTGCTGCCCAGGGGATACTGCCAGATTGCCTAACTAGTGGAACTTACACCTGTAGTCCCACAACACTATATATATTTGCATACTTTTAAAAGCTGCTGCCTGAGGGCCTGGCCTCCAAATAGCCTGAATCTACATGTTGAGATGTTCCTCTTAGGGAAACTGACAAGTGCTGGCAGGCATATCATCAACTACTGGGAGCTTTTAAAAGTATAATAGGTTGCTTGGATGAGCACAAAATTTTGAGTGATGACAAAGAGTTGGGTCAGGTTTGAATGACAAGGTTTGGCTTCTATACAAGGACACTCCTTCATGACTGGGAGAGATGGTTGTTTCATCTACTGTAAGAAATCAACAGAGAGTTAAGCAAAATGAAGAAACAGATGAATATGTTCCAAAAAAAAGAACAATATAAAATCTGAAAAAAACAAAACAAAACCTTAAAGAAATAGAGATAAGTAATTTGCCTCATAAAGAGTTCAAAGTAATGGTCATAAAGATGCTCATCAAACTGGGGAGAGGAATGGATGAACACAGTGAGAATTTCAACAAAGAGATGGAAAATATAAGAAAGTACAAAACAGAAATCACAGAGCAGAATAATACAATTACTAAGCTGAAAAATACACTAGAAGGGTTCAATAGTAGAATAGATGAAGCAGAAGAAAAGATCAGTCAACTCAAAAAGAAGGCAGTGGAACTCACCCAATCAGAGCAGCAAAAAAAAAAAAGAATGAAAAAAAAGGGGCTTATAGGACAACATCAAGCATACTATAATTTGCATTTTAGGGGTCCTAGAAAGAGAAGAAAGAGAAAGGGGCAGAAATTTTGTTTGAAGAAATAAAGGCTGAAAACTTCCCTAACCTGGGAAAGGAAACAAACATCCAGATCCAGGAAGCCCAGAAAGTTCTAAATAAGAGGAACCTAAAGAGACTGACACCAAGACACATTATAATTAAAATATCAAAAGTTATTAAAAGCAACAAGAGAAAAACAACTTGTTACATACAAGGGAACACCTCTAAGATTTTAGGTAGGTTTTCCAGCAGAAACTTTGCAGGCCAGAAGAGAGTCGCACGGTATATTCAAAATGCTGGAAGAGAAAAACCACAAACTTCCAACCAAGAATACTCTACCTGGCAAAGTTATCATTCAGAAATGAAGGAGAGATAGAGTTTTTCAGATGAGCAAAAGCTAAAGGAGTTCATTACCACTAAACTGGAATTACAAGAAATGTTAAAGGAACTTTAAGCTGAAAGAAAGGGCACTAATTAGTAACAAGAAAACATGAAAAAATAAATCTCACTGGAACAGTGTATATATATAATAAAGGTAGTGGATTAATCACCACTTATAAACCTAGTATGAAGTTTAAAACATAAAAGTAGTAAAAATAACTATGATTGCAGTAATTATTTAAGAGATACACAAGATAAAAATATGTAAAATGTAACATCAAAAACAGAAAACAACAACAACAACCCAGAAAACATTGGAGGATAGGGAGACCACAAAATGCTGAGCTTTAGAATAGGATCCAACTTAAGTTTTTATCAATTTAAAATAGACTGTTATAAGTTGTTATATGGAAGCCTCATTGTAACCACAAAGCAAAAACCTATAGTAAATACACAAAAGATAAAGAGAAGGGAAAATAAAAAAAAAACCTCAAAGTCATCAAACCACAAAAGAAAAACAAGAGAGCAATGGAAGAAGAAAGGAACAGAGAGGAACTACAAAAGCAGACAATAAGCAATTAATAAAGTGGCAATAAGTACACACTTATCAGTAATTAATTTAAAAGTAAATGAACTAAATTCTCCAATCATAAGAAACAGAGTGGTTGAATAGATAAAAACAAAACAGAACAAAACCAAAAAAAACAAGACCCATCTATATACTGCTTACAAGAAACTCACTTTAGATGTAAGGATACATACAGAATGAAAGTGAAGGGATGGAAAAAGCTATTGCATGCCAATGGAAGCCAAAAGAAAGCTGGGGTAGGTCTACTTATATCAGATAAAATACACTTGAAAACAAAGACTGTAATAAGAGATAAAGATGGATGCTAACTAATGATAAAAGCAACAATCTAACAAGAGGATATAACATTTGTAAATATTTATGCATCCAAAATAGAAGCACCTAAAGACCTAAAGGGAGAAATAGATAGCAACATAATAAAAGTAAGGAATTTTAATACCCCACTTACATCAATGGATAGATCATCCAGAGAGAAAATCAGTAAGAAAACATCAGCCTTACATGACACATTACATCAGATGAACTTAACAGATATAGAACATCCTATCCAAAAGCATCATAATACACATCCTTCTCAAGTGCATGTAGAACCATTCTGGGATAGGTCATATGTTAGGCCATAAAATAAGTTTTAACAAAATTAAGAGGATTGAAATAATATAAAGTATCTTTTCCAACCACAACAGTATGAAACTAGAAATTAATGACATGAATAAAACTGAAAAATTCACAAATATGTAGAAATTAAGCAACATGCCACTGAAAAATGAATGGGTCAAAGAAGAAATAAAAAGATAAAAAATACCTTGAGACAAAGGAAATGGAAATATAACACAAAAATTTGTGAGATGCAGCAAAAGCAGTTCTAAGAGAGAAGTTCATAGTGATAAATGCCTATCTCAAGAAATAAGAAAAGTCTCAAATAAACAACTTAACTTTATACCTTAAGGAACTAGGAAAAGAAGAACAATGGATGCCCAAAGTTAGTAGAAGAAAGGAAATAACAAAGATAAGAGCAAAAATAAATGAAATAAAGATTAAAAGAGGACCAATGAAACTAAGAGCTTGTTCTCTGAAAAGATAAATAAAATTGGCAATCCTTTAGCCTGACACACCAGGAGAAAAAGGAGAGATAACGCAAATAAATAATATCAGATAGAAGAGAGAAGATGTTACAACCGATACCACAGAAATACAAAGAATCATGAGACTACTATGAACATTTATACACATACAAATTGGACAATATAAAAGAAATGGATACATTTCTGGAAACATACAACCTGCCAAGACCAATCATGATGACATAGAAAATTTGAACAGATAAATTACTAATAAGGAGATTGAATCAGTAATCAAAAACCTTCCAACAAGCAGAAGTCCAGGACGAGATGGTTTCACTAACGAATTCTACCAAACATTGAAAAAAGAATTAATACCAATCCTTCTCATACTCTTCCAAAAATAGAGGGAAGGAACTCTTCCAAACTCATTTTATGTCAGCATTACTCTGATACCAAACCAGACAAGGATGCCACAGGAAGAGTACATTACAGGTCAATAACCCTGATGAACAAGATACAAAAATCATCCACAAATATTAGCAAACTGAATTCAATAATGCATCAGAATGATCATACACTGATCAAGTAGGATTTATTCCAGGCATGCAAAGATGCTTCAACATCTGCAAACCAGAGAATGTGACACACCATATTAACAAAAGTAAGGATAAAAATCATATGGTAATCTTGATAGATGCAGAAAAAGCATATGACAAAGTTCAACATCTGCTCATGATGGAAACTCTCAACATCCACTTATGATAAAAACTCTCATCAAAGTGGGTATAAAGGCCATATGTGAGAGGCCCACAGCTAGCATCAACTCCATGGTGGAAAGCTGAAAGCCTTTCTTCTAAGATCAGAGAAATGAGAAAGATGGCCACTTTCGCCACTTTTATTCAACACAGTATTGGAAATTCTAGCTAGAGCAATTATACAGGAAAAAGAAATAAAAGGCATCCAAATTGGAAAAACAGAAGTAAAACTGTCACTATTTGCAGATGACCTATTATATATATAAAACCCTAAAGACTCCAGCAAAAAACTGTGAGAACCAATAAGTAAAATAAGTAAATTGCAGGAAAACACAAAATCAATACATAAAAATCTCTTGTGTTTCTATACACTGATATGAACTCTCAGAAAGAGAGTAAAGAAAACAATCCCATTTACAATTGTGTCAAAAAGAATAAAATACCCAGAAATAAATTCAACCAAGGATGGGAAAACCTATATATTGAAAACTACAAGATGATAATGAAAGAAATTGAAGACACAAATAAGTGGGAAGATATATCATGCTCATGGACTGGAAGAATCAATATTGTTATAATGTCCAAACTACCCAAAGCAATCTACAGATTTAATGCAATCACTATTAAAATTATGATGGCATTTTTCAAAGAAATAGAACAAATAATCCTAAAACTTGTATGGAACCACAAAAACCCACATAGCCAAAGCAATCTTGAGAAAAGAACAAAGCTGGAGGCATCATTTTCCCTGATTTCAAACTACATTACAAAGCTATAGTCATCAAAACGTATGGTATTGGCATACAGATCACTAGAACAGAATAGAGAGCTCAGAAACAAACCCATGCATGTATGGTCAATTAATTTATGACATAGGAGCCAAGAATGTACAATGGGAGAAAAAAAGGTCTCTTCAAAAAGTGGTGTTGAGAAAACTGGACAGTCACATGCGAAAGAATAAAACTGAACTACTACTTTACACCACATACAAAAATTAACTCAAAGTAAAGACTTCAAAGTAAGACCTGAAACTATAAAACTA
Source organism: Neomonachus schauinslandi (assembly GCF_002201575.2). Classification (NCBI taxonomy): domain Eukaryota; kingdom Metazoa; phylum Chordata; class Mammalia; order Carnivora; family Phocidae; genus Neomonachus; species Neomonachus schauinslandi. Next base: position 68,584,057 of record NC_058407.1, read on the forward strand.
CTAGAAGAAAACATAGGTGGTAAGTTCCTTGACATAGGTATTGGTGATGATATTTTGAATCTGACATTAAAAAAAAAAGCAACAAAAGCAAAAACAAACTATTAGAACTACATCATACTAAAAAGCTTTTGTACAGCAAAGGAAATCATCAACAAAATGAAAAGGCAACCTACTAATTGGGAGAAAATAGTTGCAAATCATGTTCTGATAAGGGGTTAATATCCAAAATGTATAAAGAACTCACACAACTCAATAGCAAAAAGACCAAAAAACCAAAAAAAAAAAAAAAAACCAATTAAAAAATGGGCAGAAGATATGAATAGACATGAATGGATAAAGATAATGTGTCACACACACACACACACACACACACAGGAATATTATTCAGCCATAAAAAGTAATGAAATCTTGCCATCTGCAACAACATGGATCTAGAAAGTAGAATGTTCAGCCAAATGTCAGTTAGACAAAGACAAATACCATATGATTTCGCTCATATGCGAAATTTAAAAAACAAAACAATGAACAAAGGGAGAATACAGAAAACCAAGAAATAGATTTTGCACAGAGAACAAACATATAGTTACCAGAAGGGAGGTAGGGGGGTGGGGGGTGGGAGCACCTGGTGAAGGGGATTAAAAGGACACTTATCTTGATAAGCACTGAGTTATATATAGAAGTTTTGAACCACTATATTATATACCTGGAACTAATGTAACACTGTATGTTAACTACACTGGAATTAAAATTTTTAAAAATGGGTAGAAGATATGAATAGAAATTTGTCCAAAAATGACATATAGATTGCCAACAGGTACATGAAAAATGCTGAGCATCATTAATCATCAGAGAAATGCAAATCAAAATCACAATGAAATGTCACTTCAACTGGTAAGAATGGCAAGAATCAAAAAGAGAAGCTAGATAAGTGTTGGTGAAACTAGGGAGAACAGTATGGAGATACCTCAAAAAATTAAAAATAGAACTACCATATAATCCAGCAATTCCACTTCTGGGTATTTATCTGAAGAAAACAAAAATACTAATAAAAAACGAACAACAAAAAACCAAAAATGCATCTCCATGATCACTGTGGCATTATTTATAATAGCCAAAATATGGAAACAACTTAAGCAACCATCAGTGGATGAATAGATAAATAAGCTGTGGTATATATAGACAATGGAATATTATTCAGCCATAAAAATAATGAAATCCTGCTATTTGCAACAACATAGATGGACCTTGAGGGCATTATGCAAGTGAAATAAGTCAGATAAAGAAAGTCAAATACTATATAATCTCTCATATGTGTATTCTAAAAAAAAGAAACAAACAAAAATACCTCAACAAGCTCAGAGATACAGAGAACAGATCTGTGGTTTCCCAAAATGGGACAGGTGGAAAAAATGGGTAAAGGGAATCCGAAGGTAAAAAGAAAAAATGAAATTAAAAACTAACAATTAAAAAAAAAAACCCAAGTAACCCAAACTGGTAACATCAAATCCATGAACAAAAAGTCCTTAATTTTATTTTATATTCCTTTCTAACAAGATTTATTAGCTGGTTTCCTAACCCATAATAAATATATATCTATTAATCTTATTGAGGATCCTTTATGCCTGCTGAGTCACTTCTTTTTTGATGCTTTCAAGATTCCCTGACCTTGATTATGATGTGTCAAGGTGTGGATCTCTTTGAGTTTATTCTACTTGCAGTTGTTAATTTCTTGGATGTCTGGATTAATATTTTTCATCAAATTTGGAAAATTTTTGTTCACTATTTCTTCAAATATTCTTTCTAGCATTTTCTCACCTCTCCTTTTAGGACTCCCATTACAATGTATCTTGGTAAACTTTACGATGTCCCATAGGTCTCTAAAGATCTGCTCATTTTTCTTTATTCTCTTTTCTTTCTGTCCCTCAATTGAATTATCTTCATGTTTATTGATTTTTTTGAGGGGGGGGGCTGTTCAAATATGCTAGTGAACACTTGTAGTGAATTTTTATTTTAGTTATTGTACTTTTCAACATTGGGATTTTTATCTTGCTCCTTCTTATACTTTTAATTTTTTTTTATTGATATTCTCTATTTGGTAAGACTTTTTTTTTTTAAGATTTTATTTATTTGCGAGAGACAGCATGAGAGGGAGGAGGGTCAGAGGGAGAAGCAGACTCCCCGCTGAGCAGGGAGCCCGATGCGGGACTCGATCCCGGGACTCCAGGATCATGACCTGAGCCGAAGGCAGTCGCTTAACCAACTGAGCCACCCAGGCGCCCCATTGGTAAGACATTCTTATACTTTGGTTCTTTAGACATGATTTCCTTTAACTCTTTGAACTTATTTAAGATTTTATTTATTTATTTGACAGAGAGATAGAGATCACAAATGTGCAGAGCAGCAGGCAGAGGGAGAGGGAGAAGCAGGCTCTCCGCTGAGCAGGGAGCCCCATGAGGGGCTGGATCCCAGGACCCTGGGATCATGACCTAAGCCGAAGGAAGACGCTTAACCAACTGAGCCACCCAGGCGCCCCAATTGTTTATCCTGTTATTCATCACCTCAGGCAGCTGTGATTAAAACATTTGCCAATAAATGTTTTTGACAAATGACTCCACAGAGAGGCTTTTAGCACTAGGTGAACTTTAGTCAGGTGAAATAAAGATAAGGCTTAGAATGGCATCTTCCAAGGAACCACCAGAGAGGTCGAACAATTACAATTCTTCAGAATGAGGCTTTGAAAGAGCTCCAGCTCTGTTCTGCTCCCTCTGGTACCAAGAATGTGGGCTGCTTTTTTTTTCAAGGCTGCCACTGGGCTGGGACATAAGAGATAATAGTAGGACAAGTTAAAATGCCACAAAACTTGTCATTCCTATTGAGATTCAGCCCTTTTTCTTGAGTAAATTTTCCTTGGGTTGCTGTTTTCTAGTTCTGAAAAAAAGTCAATTCTGACAATTTTTGCCATCTTTTTCATTGTTTTTATGGAGAGGCAAATTTTTGGAGCTCTTTTGTCATTTTCTAGCCCTGAATATTTAACAGCAGATGTTACTATTGACCTTTCTTGGCCAAATAAATAAATAAATAAATAAAATCTTGGTACAGCAGGTTTTCCTAGTATGGTTAACAGAGTAAGCTATTGCATGTTTCCTCTACCAACTTATGAATTCATTTAAAAATATTTGACCAAAGAATGACATTAATGGAAGTGATACTGACTTTTTTTTTTTAAGCTATTGGTCAACATTTCAACATATTTTTAAGGCCACTCACTAATAATAGTCAAATTGTGTTGTCACTATGAAGAATAGTGTTAGTCTTTTTCTAAAATATGTGATGGGGATATACCTCACTTTACAATAAAAGTTCTGTCATTATTTAGACATTTTACAAAAGGGCGGAGGAACTACGTATGCAGTCCCTTGCTTAACCTTTAAGTTCTTTCTTTTCCAGCTTTATTGAGGTGTAATTGGCATTTAACATTGTGTAATTTTAAGGTATACATGTGGTGATTTAATATACTTGTATGTTGCAATATAGTTACTACCATAATGTTAGCTACATTTTTAAAGTTTTTATTTAAATTCCAGTTAGTTAGGGGCGCCTGGGTGGCTCAGTCATTAAGCGTCTGCCTTCGGCTCAGGTCATGGTCCCAGGGTCCTGGGATTGAGCCCCGCATCGGGCTCCCTGCTTCGCGGGTAGCCTGCTTCTCCCTCTCCCACTCCCCCTGCTTGTGTTCCTGCTCTCGCTGTGTCTCTCTCTGTCAAATAAAAAAATAAAAAAAAAAAATCTTTAAATTCCAGTTAGTTAACACAGTGTAATATTGGTTTCAGGTGTACAAGAGTGATTCATCACTTACATACAACACTTGGTGCTCATCACAAGTGCACTCCTTAATCCCCATCACCTATTTAACCCATCCCCCCACCCACTTCCCCTCTTGTAACCAACAGACTCTACAGTTAAGTCTGTTTCTTGGTTTGCCTCTCTCCTTTTCCCCCCATGTTTGTTTCTTAATTTCCACACGAGTGAAATCATATGGTATTTGTTTTTCTCTGATTTATTTTGCTTAGTGAATATACTCTAGTTCCATTTACATCATTGTACATGGCAAGATTTCATTCTTTTTGATGGCTAAGTAATATTCCATTATGTATATATGTACATATATCACCTCTTCTTTATATATTCATCAGTCGATGGACATTTGGGCTGTTTCCATAATTTGGTTATTGTAAGTAATGCTGCTATAAACACTGGGGAGCATGTATTCCTTTGAATTAGTATTTTTGTACTCTTTGTGTACCTAATAGTGTAATTGCTGGATTGTTGCTACTTTATAATTCTAAAAAGAGGTTGAGACACCATCTGGCTATTAGAATGGCTGTAGTAGGAGAAAGGGTCACTCAAAGTCTAAGGTTTAAATTTTAGAATTGCAGGTCAGCCAGAGATGATCAATCATGATTTAATTCATGCTACCTAAACTTTCAAAAGACTTAGGTATAAACTAGAACGTGATTTTACTAATCATAAAAAGACATTCTGCAACAGAAACTGATATGTAGATTGTAATAGTCTTTGTCATTGTGCATTATTTTCCAAAAGGCAAATCCAGGCAAGAAATCAAAATGAAAAGGAAAGGCTGCTAGGTAAGTATGGAGTTAATACAAGCAAACAGATAGTTAGATAAACTTAATAACTATCTTCAACAAACTACCCTGATGCATAAATAGCCTAATAGAGGAAAACACCTGATATAATCTGAAAGACAATACTCCTTGCCCCAGAATAGTAGAAATTTTGTGACAAAGTCTTATTCTTGGATCATTTCTCACCTAAGGGCCTCTGCTAACACAAACACACAAAACTTGATTCAGTTTAGATTTTTTATTTTCTTTTTTCTAAGTTACAATACATGCCTATCATTTCTGAGACCATACACTAGTAGGTTTTGTTTGTTTGAGCTTGGGTGTTGTTAAAGCTTTTTAGCCAGGGAATCTATTACAATACATAGTTTTAGTATTTCCTTTATACTTCTCACTACCTGATCTTGTTTTATTTACTTGTATATTATCATCTCAGTGTCTCATCTCCTTTGAACAGAGACTATCCTGCGAGCAAGCTCTTAGAAAACAAGGACTTTGCAATGCTCATTATTATATGTTCATTGCTTTTATAAGTGTTTGGACCATTGCAAACAATCAATGAATATTTGTTGAATTAATTTTAACTATTGTTTTAGGTCAGAGTATTTCATGAGATGATTTTTATCCTAATTTCATCAGAGGAATGAAATCGTAGCATTAATTTTGGAGATTCATTGCTATGGTCTCTATATTGACCATTTTTGACATTAGAATTTGAATGATTAAAAAAAAGAATTTGAATGATTAAAAAGCCATTCCTATCTGTGTCCATTCTTACAGTGGAATCATATAAACTTCAAAGGAGTATGGGGAGAAGTTAGTCAAAGAATAAAAACTTTTAGTTATAAAATGACTAAGTTCTGGGGATCTAATGTACAAGTTGATGGCTATAGTTAATAATACTGTATTGTATACTGAAATTTGCTAAGACAGTAATCTTAAATGTGCGCACCACACCAAAAAATCAAAAAAGGTAACTATGTGAGGTGATGGTTGTGTTAATTAGCTTGATTATCAAATCATTTCACAATGTATACATACAGCAAAACACACTGAACACCTGAAGTAAATATAATTTTAATTGTCAATTATACCACAATAAAGCTGGAAAAAATTAAATACATACATACAGGCATAAATCATTGGATTTCACTTTGCAGATACTGTAGCTTTTGTAAACTGAAGATTTATGGCATCCCTGGGTTGAGCAGGTCTATCAGCACCATTTTTCTAACAGCATTTGCTCACTTTGTGTCTCTGTGCCACATCTTGGTAATTCTTGCAATATTTCAAACTTTTAATTATTAGTATATTTGTTATGGTGATCCATGGTCAGTGGCCTTTGATGTTAAATGACTGTCATTGTTTTGGGGCACCAAGCACAGTGCCCATATAAGACAGGAACTTACCGATAAATGTGTGTGCTCTGACAGCTCTCCCGACCTACTGTTTCCCCCATCTCTGTCCTTCTCACCCCTCCCTAATCTCTGAGACCCAACAATATTGAAGTTAGGCACATTAACAACCCTACAATGGCCTCTATTCAGGTGAAAGGAAGAGTCACACCTCTCTCACTTTAAATCAAAGGCTAGAAATGATTAAGTTTAGTGAGGAAGGCATGTCAAAAGCTGATATAAACCAAAAGCTAGGACTCTTGCACCAAATAATTAGCTAGGTTGTGAATGTAAATTAAAAGTTCTACTATAGTGAACACATGACTGATAAGAAAGGGAAACAGTCTCATTTCTGATATGAAGAAAGTTGATTCCAACCCTCACAGATGACTTTGGGGGGTTTAAGACTTCAGTGGCGGAAGTGGAAGGAAAGACTTCAGTGGTGGAAAGAGCAAGAGAACTAGAATTAGAAGTAGAGTCTTAAGTTGTGACTAAATTTCTGCAATCTCATGATAAAACTTCAACAAATGAGGAGTTGGGAAGAGTGGAGAAAGTGGTTTCTTGAGAATGGAATCTACTCCTGGTGAAGATGCTGTGAAGATTGCCGAAATGACAACAAAACATTTAGAATACTGCATAATTGATAAAGCAGTGGCAGGGTATGAGAGGATTGATTCCAATTTTGAAAAAAAGCTCTACTGTAGGTAAAATGCTATGAAGCAGCATTGCATGCTACAGAGAAATTGTTTGTGAAAGGAAGAGTCAATTGATGGGAAAAACTTCACTTAAGAAATTGCCACAGCCACCCCAGCCTTCAGCAACCACCACCCTCCCTGATCACTCAGCAGCCATCAACGTGGAGTAGAGACCCTTCACCAGCAAAAAGCTCCCTGCGAGCTCAGACGATACTCAGCATTTTCTAGTAACAAAGTATCTTTAAATTAAGGTATGTACATTATTTTTTAGACATATGTTATTGCACAGTTAATAGACTATAGTATAGTGTAAACATAACTTTTATATGCATTGGCAAACCAAAAAATTTATTTGACTCACTTTATTGTGATACTCATTTTATTGTGGTGGTCTGGAACTGAACTGTACGTATCTGAGTACGCTTGTGTTCTGAAAGTGAATAAAAAGGACTACAGATAGCTGAGATCTATGGCCATTTTATATGGTTACAGAACCAGAAAGTGGATAGAGCAATAAATGCTTCAGAATGTCTTAAATTTCTCTTAATTATATGTTAGAAAAGTAAGGCAAATCATTTATTAATTGTTCCTATTACCTGCTTGGTTCCCATAGAACATATTGAGAGAAATTTAAAATAAAAAATTTTTCATTGGCTAGCGAGCAAAGCAGTGGGTCAGAAATATGGGAAGAAAAACAGTTGTTCTTTCTAGAAGAATTCTGTTTCTTGTGGTTATACAACCCAGGTCCCAGTTTTTTTATTGATGGCTAACAGCTGGAAGGTGGCTCTCAACCTAGAAGGCTACCCTTAAGTCTTAGCCAATGTGGCCTTCTTACAACATGGTAGCTTACTTCTTCAAGGCCCATGGGATAATCTCTCAGGCTTCTTGTAAGAACTCACCTTATTAGGGCAGGCCTACCTAGCACAGTCTCTCAGTTGATACTCAAAGTCAGCAGATTAGGGACTTTAACAACATCTGCAAAACTCCTTCAATTTTGCCATGTAACATAATCTAATATTGACCATATCATCATGGAAGTAACATCAGGGCATATTTGGTTAGTGGTGAATGATTGCTTAAAATAGCATACTGCGAACATGATCCTATATACAAATGACTGTAATTGGATTGTATATAAATTTTAAATTTTATATCACTTTACATATTACAAAGTGCATGTACCTATGCTGCCTCATCTGATTTTCATGACTACCTGTCAGAGAAGCACACTAGATATTAGCCCAATGTTACCAGTGGAAAAAAACCAAGGCTTAAAGCTGTATAGGGCTTGCCCAAAGCTCTACAGCAAATTAGTAGTAGAACTGGGCTTTGGCCGAGGGTCTTTTCACCCTATGGTCCAGTCCTCTTTGTTGCTAATTCTATAGTTTTCAAACCGTGTTTGGTGAGGTTCCAAGGAAAGGTCTAAGGGATTACTAAAGAACTGAGGGTTCTAACAAGCTAGGGCTTAGGGTCGATATCATGGCTCTACTTTTGTTTGTTCTATATTTGTTGGTAGTTCTATACAAGCTTTAATATAGCCACTGCACTGCTCCATGCTGCCTTGTTAAAGGTAAAAAAGAATGTTTACAAAAAAAAATTTAGTTTAAAAAATGGTTTAGATAGGTGTATACAAAAAAAATCAAGAGTCTATTCCAGTAAAATTTTAAGAAGCTGTCATGTCTTGCAGCAGCTGTTGAACCTTTCAAAAAGACAGAAAAAGAAAAACACAAAAAAACTGTATTAAACAGTTGTTTTGAAATGTAAACTTAGAAAAAAAAGATGAACCCCACCCTCTTCACTTTTTAAATAAATATAAAAAATTAGTTAGTACCTTCTTAATGTCTGGTCTCTTATTTTTCTTTTCATGCAAGCATTGACTAGCAACAGAGTACATAGTTTCAATGGAAGTGGGATCAGTGTCATTCATCTTTGTATCAACATAGTCTTCAATCGTCTTCTCTTCATCTTCAATTTCTTCTTTAATATCTAGCTTTAAAACAAATGTTTTTTTTTTTAAAGATTTTATTTTATTTATTTGTCAGAAAGACAGAGAGCAACAGAGCACAAGCAGGGGGAGCGTCAGGAAGAGGCAGAGGGAAAAGCAGGCTCCCCGCTGAGCAGAGAGCCTGACACGGGACTCCATCCCAGGACACTGGGATCATGACCTGAGCCGAAGGCAGATGCTTAACAACTGAGCCACCCAGGTGCCCCTTACTGTTTTTCTTAAAGCGAAAAATGGCACCAATCCTTGAGCAAATATATCATACCCTTTGACTTTCTCATCTCCATTCTACGGGAATAATCTGTTATACATATATTATCTGAATTTGTCTCACTGGTTTGCCTCATTAGAACACATAAATTAGAATAAAGTCAGTGTAGTTATTTAACTAGTTTTAAAAAAAACTTATTCATGATAGTAGGTATTTCTGAAATCTTTAGATTACAAAAGATTTCTGTAAATCTTTATTTTTACAGAAAGACCCTCCAAGTTCCTAAAATTTACTATACAGGAAAAAAAGGGCAAGGCATAATTTTCTTGTGGTTTTAGTACTCAGTTAGTCTATTTATATAATTGCCATTGAATGCCTAATAAAATACACAGGAAAAGTTTTCTATCATAATTTTATAAATAAAATACTACATAAGGGAAATGGATAGAAAATTTTACTAGCAATTCCATTCTGATACAAATCTGAATGGAAGCCATATTGTTTTTCCTCTCTGAGCTGAAAAAGCTGTTAGTAATCACCCTGAAGGTAAGAAAATAAAAATAAACTGTAGAAGACCTAAAAAGTCATATAGTTCTATTCTGGTTTTACCCAGTACATAGAATATATAAGTGACTTTTCCAAGCTTCACAAATACTTCGTGGCAGAGCTGAGATTAGAAATATGTGATGCTCTTTCCATATGCCACTTTGTAACTGCCAATGAAAAGACTGCCAATAGAAAAAGACATTGCTAGATGCCAAATTTACCCATATAAATTTAGATTATAAATGCAAAGAGAAAAGGACTGGAAAAAATAATAAATCTTTCAATTACCAATAACTGAGGCTCACGGTGTTCATCTACAGCTGGAAGTCCAGTTATTATTTCTAATAAAACCTATGAAGACAAAAAAAAGAAGTCCATTACTGTAACACACAAGACAACACATGGAAAAAATATGGATCTTGATTATGAAATCTGATTAATCATTTCCACATATTGCATTATGCCTTTTAGGCATTAAAGCAGAAAGGACAGGGGCATCCGACTCTTGGTTTCAGCTCAGGTCATGATCTTGGGGTCCTGGGATAGAGCCCCGCGACGGGCTCCTCACTCAGCAGGGAGTCTACTTGAGATTCTCTCTCTTTCCCTCTGCCACTCCCCCCGCTTGTGTGCGCTTTCTCTCTAAAATGAATAAATAAAATCTTTAAAAAAAAAAAAGCAGAAAAGACATGAGTTGTGGTCATTTCTCACCACCACTCCTTCACAGAAATCTTGGGTTCCACCAATCCCCACAAGCAGTACTTTTCTATTAGCAACTTACTAAAACAATCAGTTCCACTCAATATGTGTTCTGGATAGTCCTTCTCCTGTCTTGCAGGGCATTCTTCACAAGAATAATTTTCTCTGGCTTTTAGAATATTATTTTCTAAATTTTAGGCATATCCTACAACTCTGTGCCTTAACTTCACAGTGCTGTGAAGTTAAATTTCCATATAGGAAACATACATGCAAAAATAAGATGAAGAAGAACCTGATTTCTCCAACCACTCCCACTCACTCCATCGTAAAAGTTATTCTGAACAGACCAGTAGATCAGAAAATGCCAAAGTGTATGTCTTTTTTTTTTTTTTTTTAATATTTATTTATTTGACAGAGACAGACAAAGCGAGAGCAGGAACATAAGCAGGGGGAGTGGGACAGGGAGAAGCAGGCTTCCCACCAAGCAGGGAGCCTGATGCAGGGCTCGATCCCAGGACCCTGGGATCATGACCTGAGTCAAAGGCAGATGCCTAACGACTGAGCCACCCAAGTGCCCCAATGTGTACGTCTTTTAAAAAAATATGACATTAAATGTGTGCTGTATGACATGATTTGTTTTATGCACTAATTTTTTTTTTTTTAAAGATTTTATTTATTTGTCAGAAAGAGAGAGAGCGTGCACACAAGCAGGGGGAGAACAGAGGGAGAAGCAGGGAGCCCAATGCGGAACTCAATCCCAGGACCCTGGGATCTTGACCTGAGCCAAAGACAGACGCTTAACTGACCGAGCTACCCAGGCATCTTTGTTTTATGCACTAATTTAATGTAACCTTCATACTAATTCATGAGGATAGTGTGGTAAAAAAGTCATTTCTTGCAGTAACTTCAGAAATCCATTTTAAAAAGTTCTACAAACTTGGAGAAGCTTTTATAACTTTATCATTTAACTAAGGGTTAAATAAACAATATGCACATTTACATAACAGAGCTAAGCAAGACAGGTATTTCAGAATATTCTACTTAAATTTCACAGTTATAGCCAGAATGATTATTTTTATTAATTATATATGTGAAACTTACCACACCAAAGCTGTAGATGTCAGATTTGGGTGTTATTTCTCCTCGTAAAGCCTCAGGTGCCATATAAGCTGTTGTTCCCACAATTCTGCTAGTCATGACTGTCTGGGCCAATTTCTCAGAAGCCCGTGCAAGCCCAAAGTCAGATATTTTGGCTGTAAAGTCTTCATCTAGTAAGATATTTGCACTGAAAAGAAAAAAATATTTTTCTTTTCAAGCAAGTCAAACAGTTAATATTTACATACATACAGAACATACGTACATATTTACAGAGTATACCATTTTATAATACACATCAGAAAAGCCTGAAATTTGTATAAATAAATCTAGATTTCAGATTAAAACTAAAGCGAAAAGATTGTCTTTTTTTTAGGAGATTTTAGGAAAAAATTTAAGAGAATAAAAATGAAATAAAACTGTCCGCATTAGTGAGAGATACTTTCATTATTTCATAAGTAATTTATCATAGGGGAAATTTCCCTCAGTCTCCTAAAGCACCATTCTTATTCCTTTCCTAATATTTCTCAACTCATTTAAAAACAAATTTCCAGGGCGCCTGGGTGGCTCAGTTGGTTAAGCAACTGCCTTCAGCTCAGGTCATGATCCCAGGGTCCTGGGATCGAGTCCCGCATCGGGCTCCCTGCTCTGCGGGGAGCCTGCTTCTCCCTCTCCCACTCCCCTGCTTGTGTTCCCTCTCTCGCTGTGTCTCTCTCTGTCAAATAAATAAATAAAATCTTAAAAAAAAAAAAAAACAAATTTCCAACCAAGGTATTTTAATTATTCATTTCTTTATTCTTCTTTCTAAGTTTTTTTTAATTCCAGTATAGTTCACATGCAGTTATGTTAGTTTCACGTGTTATTTTTTTTTTGTACTATTTGAAATCTTTCAAAGAGGAAAGAACATGGTTAAAAGGTCTTTATTCATTCATTACATGCATTCACTCATACACACATAGTTGCATTCAATAAAAAATTTTATCAAGAATCATTATGTATAATAGTATTTAAGCTCAGTCCTGCATGGAGGGGGGGATTTTCAAATCTTGTCTGTGACAAAGGTACATAAATAATTTTTAAAAATCCAATAAATACTCCATAATGGTGATAGTAGATACAAAATCCTGAGAGAACAACCACATGGCTGGAAAAAATTCTAAGGAGAGGGTGAACAGTGTGCTTAGTCTTGAAGGACTGTTAGAAGGTGAGGGATAAATGAGGGGGAAAAAAGGCATTTCAGGCAAATGGAGCAACATGTACATAGTGATGAAAACATAAAAACATATGATCAATTTCAAGAAACTGGTGCCAATGAAACATGGAGAGAATATGAATTTGTTCCTGTGAGAGCAGGACGCCAGCAAAAGTTTTCATAGTAAGAAATTGGTGCTATTAGACTTGATTTTTTTAAAGATTTTTACTTACTTCTTTGAGAGAGAGAGAGCGTACAAGCAGGGGAAGGGGTAGAGGAAGAGGGAGAAGAAGACTCCCCACTGAGCAAGGAGCCTGACATGGGGCTCAGTCCCAGGACTCTGGGATCATGACCTGAGCCAAAGGCAGATGCTTAACCCACTGAGCCGCCCAGGCACCCCTAGCCTTGATTTTTAAGAACATAACCTGGCAGTGTAGTAGTGAATAGATGAGAACTAGAACAGACTAGTTAAAGGCTGACCAGGAAAGCTTGTAATAAAGCAAATGAGAGATGGTGAGAGTCTGGATAAAGAAAGAACAGTGGAGGAAAAAAAAGGAGCTGAGAATCTGAGGCACATTCAGTGAACTTTGTAATGAGTATGATATGAGGAATGAGAAAGTCTTTAGCTTGGGAGACAGGATAAATAGTGACTTCATTTGATCAGGAAGGGAATACAGGAAGAAGACTTTGGTTTGGAAGAGAAAATGAATTTAATTTCTGACTTGTTAACTTAGAGGCTGCTGTGGGACACCCAGGCAAGGTGTTTTTGGTCTGGAGATATTGAAAATATAGGATCAGAGGCTGATGATACAGATTTGAGTGTCACCCACACATAGATAGCAGGTGAAGTCAATATAATGTCAGCAAGAGCACGTTGTGGGAAGAGAAGAAACAGGAGGTGAGAATAGGGGGAAATACACCAATACATAAGGGATGAGAGATCGTGCCTGTCCTCTCATCTATAGGCTGATCTCTTACTTGGACTCCTTCGTATGTTCTCAGGAACCCTACTCCATTAATTATCTCACTGCTCTATTTTATCATGTCCCTTTTCCCCTAGGCATAAAAACATGCTTTAGTCTCTGCCATCTTAAAAAAAGTTTCCTGAATGACACATCATTTCCAGCAATCACCCTTCACTATCTAAATGTCATAAAAGACTTATCTACACTCACATTTCAGTTCTCTAGCTCCCAATCTCTCCTCAACTACATCCTGAATTGTGCCCAATTACTACGGGGAAGTAGGGCTTTGTAAAGACACCAATGATCTTCAGGGCACTAATCAAATGGTGATTTTCAGTCCTCATCCTGACCTCTAAAAAGCAACTGGCATTTGTGACTAGTTCCTCTTGGGAAATACTCTCTTTCCTTGTTTTCACAGATATCATACTCTCTAGGTTCTCATCTGACCTTTCTGTGCCTACTTTCTTAGATTCCTTTTTGAGATCATTCTCTTCTATTTGGCCATTAAGTCTTAAAGTTCCTCAGGACTAAATCTTGGGATCTTTTCCTAATCTCTATCTCTCCTTAAGAGAATACAATCATATAATAGGTCTTCAATTATCATCTATATGTAAGTAATACACAAGTTTATATCTTCAGCTCAGACTTTTTTCAGCTCCATATCTGTATATCACACTGCCTGTTTAACATCTCCACTTCTATATCTTTTTTTTTTTTTTAAGATTTTATTTATTTGACACAGAGAGAGAAAGCGAGAGCAGGAACACAAACAGGGGGAGCGGGAGAGGGAGAAGCAGGCTTCTCGCCGAGCAGGGAGCCTGATGCGGGGCTTGATCCCAGGACCCCGGGATCATGACCTGAGCCGAAGGCAGACGCTTAACAACTGAGCCACCCAGGCGCCCCTCCACTTCTATATCTTAAAAGAATCTTAAACACAACATGTACAAAAGAGAATTCACATCTTCAACCCTCAACCTTGTCCTCTTCCAGTGCTTTCTATGTAAGTAAATTATGCCACAATCATCCCAGAATGCAATTCAGGAAGCTAGAAATCCAGGAGTCATTCCTGACATGTCCCTCTCCCTGACCCCTCTACAGCCAAGATATCAGCAAGTCCTCCCATCTTATTTTTTTTCAAGATTTTTAAAAATTTATTTGAGAGAAAGAGTGAGAGCGAGAGAGAACATGAGTGGGCGAGGGGCAGAGGGAGAGGGAGAAGCAGGCTCCCAGCGGAGCAGGGAGCCCAATTTGGGGCTCTATCTCAGGACCCTGGGATCATGACTTGAGCCGAAGGCAGGTGCTTAACCGACTGAGACACCCAGTCCTGCCATCTTAATCTCTCAAATCTGCTCACTTCTTTTTTTTTTTTTTTTAAAGATTTTATTTATTTATTTGAGACAGAGAGAATGAGAGAGAGAGAGCACATGAGAGGGGGGAGGGTCAGAGGCAGAAGCAGGCTCCCTGCCGAGCAGGGAGCCCGATGCGGGACTCGATCCAGGGACTCCAGGATGATGACCTGAGCCGAAGGCAGTCGCTTAACCAACTGAGCCACCCAGGCGCCCCTGCTCACTTCTTTTGATATGAACTGCTACCACCAAGACTTCTGTGATAGCCTCCTAACTATCCCTTCTTAGAAACTGTTCTCTACACTCAAGTCAAAGTGATCTTCTCCAAACTTAAACGTGATGCCACATCTCTACTTATAATTTTTCAATGGTATCTGATTACATTTATGATAAAACTAAAGTCCTTACCTTAGTCTACTAGATCCTACAGGGGTTAGCTCCAGGCTGACTTCTATAATTCTCTCTTATATCAATCATTCCTTCAATTTCTACATTTCAGTTATACTGTATTCATTTCACTTCCTGTAATTCATCATGCTCTCATGTTCCCTCTCAACACTCGTCTTACAAATGTAGTCCCTTCTTTCTAGAATGTTCTTCTCCCTACCTTCTTTAGCTACCCTCTAATTATGCCCACTTATTTCCTACTCATTCTTTGGATCTCTGCTAAAATATTACTTCCTCAGAGAACTCTTATTTATACTAATACTGTACATTAAATACTATATACTACTTACTAAAGTTCTATTATTAGTGATCATTTGACTGATGTCAAACACTACAAGTGCTAGTTTTGCTAAGTATTTTCTACTGTGCCTAGCATATAGTAGGTGCTCAATTAATACTTATTATTTATGCAAGAAGAAAGAGAATTGAAATGCACCCATGGAGGATGAGAGTGTTTCAGAAAATAGTGGTGATCCAGAAAACAATTTTTTTTTTTAAGATTTTATTTATTTATTTGACAGAGAGAGACACAGCGAGAGAGGGAACACAAGCAGGGGGAATGGGAGAGGGAGAAGCAGGCTTCCCGCCGAGCAGGGAGCCAGATGCGGGGCTCGATCCCAGGACCCTGGAATCCTGACCCGAGCCGAAGGCAGACGCTTAATGACTGAGCCACCCAGGCGCCCCAAGAAAATAATTTTGACAAGGCAAAAGTAGTCAAGAAAAACAAAATGCCATGCTATTCAAAAAAAGATCATGTAGGATGAGTACTAAAAATAGGTCAGTGGGTTTGGAATAAAGGAGATTATAGACATCTTAATGAGAAAAGCTTTCATGCAGTGCTGTAAGTTAAAACATGCATATGAATATTGAATAGAAAGAGTGAGAGCAAGTCATTCTCTAAAGATGGTTTTCCAAAAACTTTTTTAAGAGTAGCATTTACCTTTTAATGTCTCTATGAATATGATGGTTTTCATGTAAAAAACTGATGCCATTAGCTGCACCTTGAGCAATCTTGCATCTCATGTGCCAAGGAAGTGGTGGAGTATCATCCTTATGAAGTAAGAAACCAACCCATTAAAAAAAAAGAGGATGAGAAAATTTATAGAAAATATATAACAGAACATTTTTCTAAGCAACTACTGAAAACGATATTATATCACCAAGAATGTAGGACTGCAATTTTTAAAAATTGTTCAAAAATAATCTCTAAATAAGATCAAGTCAGAGTCAGCATTTCTTATTTGACAACAAAAATATATAAGAGCACCTTCAAAGACTGGTCTTGACTGGTAATTTTGTATTTAAGATTATCACCTAATAGAATAGCAATCCCAGTTGTATACCTATCAACTGTATAATTTTCAAAGAGCAGGAAAAATATTAAGATTAATATGGCTTAAATAATCTTGTCACAAAGTGAATATTAGTATTCCAACACATAAATAGAAACCCCAACAATCTGATGAACAAATATCTTACCAAGCAAGACAGCCTGTCTAGCAATGAGCCATTGGGCATATAAACATATACTAAGCAGAGGTCATCTCCATCACTTGAGAAACCAAGCAGTTCTACTAAGTTCTCATGTTGACACCTACGACAAATAATTTTCCACTCAAAATTATTATGACACATACATATATTCAGCTGTAGGTTGGAGGTTATTCAATTTAGAGCTTTAACAGAAAAAAAGAACAAGAAAATAATGATACGCTATATATCATTATGATACATATGTTTATAACATATTTATTTATGTTTATTGTAACCATTTACAATTTTCTGCAAACAGTTCTTTCAGTCAATATTGATCAACATTAGAAGCAAATCCTTTTTCTATTTTATTTATTTAAGTAATCTCTACACCCAGTATGGGGCTTGAACTCACAACCCTGAGATCAAGAATCAAATGCTCTTCTAACTGAGCTAGGCGCCTCCTGTTTCTATTTTATAGTAAAAACTTAATAACTTAGAACTTTGGAACTTGTGATAGTTTGGTTAAGGACTGGGCTGATAATTACCTTTGTGTAGCACAATTTTCAACGATAGTTTTACAGGCAAGATTTTAAGAAGTCTGTTGAAACTGGTATGCCAACCCTTTCAAGAATTTTCTAACACATCCAAAGCCCTGATTTATAGACATCTGATCTCTAACCACACCTAATTTACACATAGTTGATCTTTAATGATATCTTATTATTTATAACCTAATTTGAATTTCTTTATCTACTTGAAAGGAATAAAATTAAAGAGAGCTGAACTATAACAAAATCTTAGGTATCTATGGTACAGTAGAAAGAAAACTGGGCAAAGTCCTAAGTTTAAAATTCAGCTCTGCCACCCCCTGGATATTCAACCTATAGGCCAAATTAACACTTAACAAGTTAACAACCTCAACTGAGCCTCAGCAAATTCACCAAATGTGGTTAATAACCCCTACTATGTAACATGGATGCTGTGAGAATTGAATGAGCAAATACATGAGGGCCTAGAAATATACTTAGAACATGATATGTATTCCATCCAAGTGCTTACTCACTTTGTTGATTCAAAATCATCTAAAATTCTGGGATTTCATGATTTCAAATCAGACTTTAATTTGAAAACAGTCTATCCTCATAAATATTTTAAGAAGTGCAAATTAAAACAATAAGTACTCTATTTTCCATCAAACTGGCACATTTTAAAAACAGGTAGGTAACATTTGCTGAGTTTGTACGATGTAGAAGGCACTGCGGTAAATGATTTACCTGCTTTGTTTTATTTAATCCTCACAATAACTTAATGAAGTAAACACTATGATTATCCCATTTTATAGACGAGAAAACTAACAGACAGTTAAGAAACTTGGCCAGGGTCATTCTGCTAGTAAGGTCCAGAAATTGGTACTTATTAAGAAACAGTAATAATAGTCAATGGTGGTGAGGTAGTGAAATTTAAAATTATAATACATTGCTGATAGGAGTGTAAATTACCATAATTTATTTATAAAGCCATTTGGACATGTACTTGGAAAATTTTTAAGAAGTTCATGCAATCTGAACCAGTGATTCTTCTAGGATTCTACCTGATAAAATAAGCAGAGTTGCATTTAAAGATTTATATACAAAGAGATTTAAAGGAACTTTAATTTGTAATGTTGAAAATTAGAAACAAACCTAGTAGGGTACTGGTTAAATAAAATATAATCATCATGTATGCTAAATAATTGATATACAATACTTTAAAATTAAAACTAATATACAATAACAAAATGTTTTAAAATTATTTTTAATGACATGGGAAAAATGCTACACACACATCATGAAGCAAGTACATCGAAATATTAGCCATGGCTTGCTCTGAGTGATATATTTAAGAGATGGTTTTTATTATTTTAAATATATATTCCTGTATTTCCTAGAATATCTACTTTGAGCAAGTTACTTTTAGGATTGCAGAGTGGGTATAAGGGTGGGGGGGAACAAAATCCCGAAAGAAAGAGGTTTTTGTTTTGTTTTTGTTTTTGTTTTTTTATCAGCGTGCATTATTTTTACTATGACTGAATTAATTCTAGTCTATTATTTCTTTCTTGGGGTTAAGCAATTACAATTGGTAATTTATAGCAATGGGTGTAATTGAGGTAAATTGGTACATCTCATTAGGATTCATATCAATAATGTTCTAAGGTGACAGATGGGGACTATACTTATTGTGGTGAGCACTGAGTAATGTACAGAATTGTCGAATCGGCACATTGTATACCTGAAACTAATATCACATTGTATGTCAATTACATTTTGGTACTAAAAAATAAATAAATTTTAAAAAAGGAAAACGAAAAAAGCGTAAGCTCTGGAATCAGATAGGTCTGGATATGAAAAGCAGATCTGATTTTTACCAGCTATGTGGCCTAAGGCAAGTTACATAATGTTTCCCAAATCTCTTTGAAAAAAAAAAAAAGGTAGGGGAGGTTATAAGAACTGTTATGAGGGTTAAATGAGACCAGACACCTAAAATACACTGCACTATAATTATCAGAATAGATCCTGATTCGTTTCACTTATCCTTCTTGACAACGCCCAGCAATTGTCAAGCGTACTGGGTCAATGTCTTCTAAGGATTCTGGCATATAACTTTTTTCCTGATTTAGGGTTGTTAACATATCTAAGGGCCTATTATTCTGTAATTTTTTTTGTATCCCTATAACTTATCTCTCATGAATATGGGAGCAGTAAACATGATAACGGAAGATAGCTGAAATCCTTTGGAACTTTGCTATGATAATAGCACTTCTTAGAGTGCTGTTTAAGCTCCAGGCATGTGAGTATTTGTAGTCACAGACTTGTAGAGTCAAAATTCTTTCAATTCCTCTCATCTAAACCCTTTAGTTTAATTCTACATGTTTGGAAATATCACTAGTTCATGGCACACTCTGAGTGAGAAACCAGGTCCTCTACTCCTGGGTCTGCTCTTTTCCGCTCTACCACATTGCCAAATTAACTTACTTTGCCATAACTTTTATTTCTTGATCAAACTGCTGTTTCAGTTCTTCAGTACTAATGTCAACCATCTGAAAAAATAAAATAATATATAATATAATACAATACAATAACCTCAAAGATCCTAAAGCTAGAAGGAGGTGCAAAAGATGGCCTGGCTGATCTTGCTTTCTT
This sequence comes from Neomonachus schauinslandi, assembly GCF_002201575.2. Lineage (NCBI taxonomy): Eukaryota > Metazoa > Chordata > Mammalia > Carnivora > Phocidae > Neomonachus > Neomonachus schauinslandi. The sequence goes on from NC_058407.1 coordinate 68,603,941, forward strand.
TGAAACAGTAAAGGTATTATTCTCTCCATTTTATAGAATAACTGAGAACTAGAAATTTTAATCATTTGTTTAAAGTCCCCTGGCTAGTTAGTGGAAGGGAAAAAAACCTTATAAACCATATAACCATATAAACCTCACTGAGTTATTGTAGGAACAAAATGAAATAATATGAGAATTTACTGCATAAGCATTCTGAAGAAAAAATTTGCTGTAACAAAAAACATAAGCAAATTTGAAGGGAAAAAGACAAACAAAATCTACAAAAGTATTTGTAACATATATGACAACAGGCGACTATTTTTATCATATAAATATGTAATACATGGATGTTTCTAGAATATAATAACAGTTATAACAAATCGAGTAAATGGTGAACACTCTAGAAGAAATGGGAATGAAGGACTTAGACAAGAATTTTTTTCAATCTTTTTTCTTATTGTATATTTTTTAAGCTTTATTTTTAAATGAGAAAAGTAACATAAGAAAGTTATTTTTACAAAATTTTCTTAGTATCTTCCCATTTTCATCTTGATTATGCATGAAGCACTACGTAGAACAGGGCTTTTCAACTTCATTTTGTAAATCTTCTGAAATTATATGTATACTCATATGTGTATGTCCATAACTACATTTTTGTAGGGATAGGATCCATAGCTTTCAACAAATTTTTAAGTGTTAAAAGCTACCAGCTTAGAAGGATGTTTAAAGAAAACATACACTGAAATAATGTATTTCCTAAAGATTAATTTAAAACTTATGATATAGCACACGAGGAAGCAATTTTTCCTTTAATTCTTTTTACTCCTAAACATATAACTTACCGCTGCAAGTTTCTTCACTGCTACAGTTTTGTTGTTCACATAGCCTTTATATACAACTCCAAATCCGCCCTCTCCCATCTTGTTGCCGCCGAGAGAAATGGGTCTTTCATCAAAGTTATTGGTGACATTCTTCAATTCATAAAATGAAAAACTGTGAAAACCTATAATGTCAATAAAATAAGGAAAAAAGTACTTTGATAAAAAATATACTTGCTTTAATAACCTTAATATTTTCTCAACTTGACTATTTCATATATACACAAATGTTTACAACTTTGGATTAGGCATGATAGGAGAGAGTACAGCTATCTTTTAAAATGAAAATTTAAGCTTCATCTTGAGAATTCTGCCTGGTGATCCTCCACCCAAAACTCTAGTCACTTATTTTCTTTAAAAAATGACCTTTTCAAGTTATGTAAATAGTTACACATTATGTCATACTTCTGTGGTTGTTTGTACATCCTATTGCTTGTACTCACTGATAACACACTGACTAATACAATGGAGATGGTGCTTAATAAGTCAGGAGAGAAAAAAAGAAAACCCACAGAAGAGCTATGGCCAGGGTGCCTGGGTGGCTCAGTCGGTTAAGTGTCTGCCTTCAGCTCAAGTCATGATCCCAGGGTCCTGGGACTGAGTCCCACATCGGGCTCCCTGCTTAGGGAGCCTACTTCTCCCTCTCTTTCTGTCCCTCCCCGGCTTGTGCGCGTGCACGCTCTCTCTCTCAAATAAGTAACATCTTTAAAAAAAAAAAAAGAGCTATGACCAGTGTTCACAAGAAAAAGGGGAGATTTATTTCAAAGCAGCAATGGTCTTAATGACAAATCCACTAGCAGAAAGCACTGCAAATGTTACTTACGTGTATCGCTATCTTCTAAACTTGTATTTTCTGGACTTGAGGAGTCAGGTGGCATATAGTTTTGTTCAAGATTCTGCACAGGTAACACAAATGTCCTGTCTTTACCATATAGAGGCATCTGTTTCTGCTGAACCGTTACAGCTTCTTTAGAAGGTAGCGTATTAACCGTTTTGGGAACAGCATCTGCCAAATGAAGTAAGATATAAGTTGTCCTGCCATAAGAAAAAGTGTTTATGAAAAAGTTAAACTAGGAACTCAGTTCATTTGACATCATCCCCGTTTCCATAGGTTTAACCTCCTTTTCTCACAGCACACACAAGAAGCGACCTAGTAAGAATTTTTAAGTAAGATGAGTAGAGAGGGTAAGGCAGTGTTTTCAAAAAGTCTATGAGCCACCTACATCAGAAGCACTGAAGTGTTTGTTTAAAAACATCGGCCTTAACCCAAGTCAAGAATTCTGATAAGGAGGTCTGGAATAGAGCCAGGAATCTGCACACAGAATAGTGAGAACTGCTGGTGTAAGTGGCATCAAAGGGAAAAAATAAGGTTATGAGGAAGGCATCTAAACAGTGACCCAACAGAATACAATGTAAGGAAATCACGATCACAGATCCCATCGGGGTGGGAGTTGAATGTGAAAAAAAAGCAAGAGTTCAAAAAAAAACCCCAAACCCGCCAAAACTAACTTCCGTCCTTCTAAACTTCCTATTGGCACAAAACTACCTGACTTGAATGGTGGGCTCAGACCCGATCACGAAGCCTCCATGTCCTTAGCAGCAAGTCCGCAATGCCTTATGTCTGGGGTGCTTGTATGAGTCGGGGAGGGTGGAAAGAATGAAAAGCAGTCTCAAATGTAAGGCTCATCTACCAGGAGAAAAAAGTAAGAGTAAGGAGACATGTTCCTATTTCTGCCACTTGCCTATCCACCCTAATCGTTGATGCCCTAATCACACTCTGTTTACCTGGTAGCAAAAGACTTGCTGGGGCAAAAAACTCATTTTGAATCAAAAGATCCACAAGATCACCAACTGTGCAATTTGTGGTGCCCCAGTCAAACAGTAATTCACAAGTGGGACTTTTTCCAGTTTGAAGTAATGCTTCAAATCTCCTTAAAAGCAAGTGACAAAAAAACCAAAATTAGTAATGTAATAGACTTCACATGAAAATAGGAATTATTCCCCCCATGCCCCTGCCTCGCCCACAGCACCTCCTATAGTATTAAAGGAAAGGGGCAGCAGGAGAACCAGCAAGAATTACTGAGAACCAGGAAGATAGGCAGAAGGGAAAAAGATGCTGAAGGCGATGATACTGTCAGTTAACATAAACTGAATACTTACTGAGTATCTGCTCGGGGGCCACAGGATGCACCCACATGAATTCATTTAATTTTCAAAGATACTATGAATATAATACTGATTTATTAATGAGAAAACCAGGTGTGGAGAGGTAAAGTAACCAGCCCATAGCCACACAGCCAAAACACTGTATTTAAATTGAGATCCAAATTCAGATCTCACTTGACATAAAGGTGTGCTCTCAACCTACTAAGCTATATTACTTCCCTACCTGACTTAGTAACTCTGCTAGCCATATGATTTTTAATAAACCATTCTGCTTAATGAAACAGAATACCATATATAAACTTGGGGAATTATTCCTTTGATCTTAATTATATTTCAATTACATTAAAGGAAAAACAGATCAGTTTTTCATTTCTTTGAAAATTAGTTTGAAAAATAACATTTAAAAACTTAACAATTTTTTCTGGTTTGCCTCCAAATTTTTTATGTTGAAAAATTTCAAACTTACAGGAAAGTTGTAAGAATAATACCATGAACAACTGTTTCCCCTTCACCTAGATACACCAACTGGCCAGTGGATAACACTTTGCCACGCTTGTGTTCTTGCCCTCTCCCTCTACCTCTCCCTGTGTGTATGTGCGTGTGTGTGTGCACACATTTTAGAGTGTAAGCCAAACACTCTGTAGAATGTCTCACAGTCTAGATTTGTCTGGCTACCTTCTCATGATTAAATTCAGGTTAAAAATGTTTGTTAAGAACACTGCTTGGGTGACAACGTGTTCTTCCCATTGTATCACATCCAGAGCCACATAATGCAGTCTGTGCCATTATCGGTGACCCCAAGTTTGATTACTTGGTTATGGAGGTGTACTTCAGATTTTTTCCTTATAAAAGTACCTTTACCCTTCATAATTCATAAGTAACCTGTGGATAATACTTCGAAATCTTGTGCATATCTTGTTCATCGACAACCTTTTATCTTGTGGTTTTAGCAACATTGATGAGTCTTACATGCATCAATTACTCATTGGTGATTGTAAATTGGTAACTTTTTATAAATCTTTCAATAATTATTTGTTGCCATTATTCTGTAGAGAAGAGCTTTTTCTCCTCACCACTGCCTCAACTATCCTCCTAAAGTTTTTAATAGTAACATCAATAAACTATTTTTAAAAGTCATTTTTCAAGGTTTAAACTTAAGCTGCTTCTTTTATTTTTTTAAAAGATTTTATTTATTTATTTGTCAGAGAGAGAGAGAGAACAAGCAGGGGGAGCGGCAGGCAGAGGGAGAAGCAGGCTCCCTGTTAAGCGAGGAGCCCAGTGCAGGACTCGGATCATGACCCAAGCTGAAGGCTTAACTGACTGAGCCACTCAGGCATTCCTAAACTTTAGCTTCTTTCAAGTAATTTAAGATGTTTATCCTTCATATGAGGAAACATTTCCTGGAAGGACTAATATGGGAGTTAAGGCTTTGGGATCTTTATCAGGTTAATGCTGAAAATCACAAATTAATGTCTTTTCCTCTTGCTTCCGAAGACAGATTTTGGGCTGAAATCACTGACAAAAATAAAATTGTACTCACATTTTATAGTAAATCAAGCAGAGATAAATAGAGACAAAGAATGAGATTATCTGAAGATAGTGTTGTAAAATCCTGGCTAAGAACTAAGAATTCAGTTCATATATGCGTACATTTACAGGCAACTTTAAAATGTCATTTTGAAGAATTCTCAAAGTACACTGTTAAGGTGAAGTAGAGATTCACACACTTAGAATTTTACTAGAGATTCTTATAATACCCTTATGTTCAATCTGGATGTGACAAGTGTGAGGCAGAGGGAACTTTCTCAGCTTGCTAAACAGAAAACTAGAGTAAAAGTGGGAATCTTGATTCTAATCCAAAAACTTGTTTGCGAAATCACAACACTAGCCTAGCTGACATAATGGAGAATGAAGCAAAAACTGCAAAAACAGAAAAAAAGAGGTTACTTATTACCATTATTTCCCTTGGAGTTTTATTTTCTGAATTGCAACATTAGATGGTATTTATATCTATTTATCATTCTAATTGTGATGTAAGAATTTAAAGAGAAAAAGATTTTTATACATTACCTTATGTGAAATTGATTGTATCTATCATCACCAGATGGTTTTTTAATAGCTACCGCTAACTTCTTCCATCCTTCTTGAGGATCAATAAAATCTGACAGCTTCCTAATTAGTCCAACACTGAGGCAGCGCACATATGTTGAAGATGTTATGGGTTTGTTCATCTTCTATTCCTAAAATATGGAAAATTCTCACTAAAATTTCATGGTAGTTTTAGCGATGACATCTGTAAGCTTATAAATCACATTTTGCTACAATATATAAAATGTTGGCAACTGATTACACCATAATAAAGGAACACTCCAAAGTCAACTCATTGATATCCTAAGAAGAAATTAAAATTGTGGTTTATTTGCCTAATTGTCCTTTGGTCTTACTTTCTTTCTCCACCTATAATTATCAACAACAAATTGAATTATTTTTCTGACACTTCTTAAGTGTAATTTACACAAAGAAGCGAAAAATTCACTTTTTCAGAAAAATTCCTGAAAATTCAGAAAATATTCAGGAATCAATTCTATTCATAAAAGATTTGTTTTTCAATTTAAAATATTTTTCTCAATCAGTATTTATGTACTACTAAACATTTGCCAACACTCTTTGGTAGAAGTAAAAAAAAAAAGTTTGAGTGGCATTAAAAGATATGGTAAATAACCAACTTTTCCTATAACGTGCTTCATGTTATTTGAGTCCAACAGACCTGTCTGATCATAATTTATTCCCTACTAAGCCAAACTCTGTGGTTCACTACTTTAACTACACTCTAGAGAAAACCTTTATTTCCTCAGTCCCCTCTTTCTTTTGCCACTCCACCTTGGAGAGCAACAGCCAGGGATACATTTCAATTTTACTTGTACACCAGCACTGCTGAATATAGCTATAGAGAATTAGCTGAGAAGACTGGTATGAACAAAAATTTATGGGGATCCCCTTTCCATGGGGCCTTCAACACTGCTGTGAGTCCTGTTACTTGTCTTCACTCATTGTCCTCAGTGACTATTTCATGCCTCGACCTCTCTCCGTGTGGTTTTATTTGAACTCCATGCCTCTCATTTTCAGCAAGTGGCAACCTTTCCTTCTAATTAATCAAGACAAAGAGATTCAGATATTCTTATGTCAATTATTTTCCTTCTTCACTCTATATTTTTATCTTTAAAATGTAATATAATTAATTTTTGGAGTAAAGAATATATTCATGTGGTACAAAATTCAGAAGCTATAAAAGAGTAAAAAACAAAACATCTCCCTATATCGTAGGCCTCCATATTTGTATTCTCTTCTCTTTGGCCTTCTTTGACCACCACATCTAAGTAGGTTTATCTGCCCTCAACCTAATTATCTTTCATCACTGCACAATGTAATTGTAATCATGTATTTATTTTCTTGTTTACTATCTGCCTCCCCCCATTAGACTGTAAGCTCCATGAGTTCAATTCATTTGCTAATAGATAACTAGTGACTGGCAAGTTGTATATATTGCTGGTAAGAGTTAGGAATGAATGAATTTGTTGTCGAGTACCATGCTAGGTGAGTCATATATTTCACTTAGTCCTTAAAGTGATGAAGGCAATTTTAACATCTTTACTTCACAAAGGCAGTACATGAGAGAGTTGGACTTGAACTCATATCTGACTCCAAAATTCATTCCATATGTCCCTGCTTGTATAACTCAATGCATTGTTCAAGTCACTCTCTTTTCTATAAAAACAAGACATTTCTTTTCATTTATTCATATATTCAAAAAACATGTATGTCAGGCTTTGTACTAAGTGATGGGAGCTACAGAAAGGAGAAAAAAATCTTTGTTTTCAACCTCCTCAGTCCAGCAAGGGATACAAACAATTACAGTGAGTGATAAATGTTCCAAGAGGTGTGTGTAGGGTGTGGAGGCCCAGAGAAGCATGGAGCCAAGGCATTCTGAAGGAAATATATCAAGACAGATCTGGGTGGGGAGGGAGATTGGAAGGATGAGTGAAAAGGAATGAAGATCAACCTAAAAGGAAATTCCAGGCAGTAGGAATAGCAGGGAGAACATGGATGAGGCTCAGGCAAGGAGTTTGCTATGGCTGGAGCATAGGAGACATGTTCTTAAGTAGTAAGAGATGAGGCTGGAGAGGTAGACAGGGCCTAATCATCACGCGCTCATATGCTAAGACAAGGACTTTAAGCTTTATACTAAAAGTTGTAGGGAAGCCATTTCAGGACTTTAAAGATTTTATTTATTTATTTGAGAGAGAGAGAGCATGTACTTGAGCAAGGAGAGGGACAGAGGGAAAGAACCTCAAGCAGACTCCACGCTGAGCTTGAAGCCTAATGTGGGGCTCAATCTCATGATCCTGAGATTATGACCTGAGCTGAAATCAAGAGTCGGATGCTTAACTGACTGAGCCACCCAGGTGCCCCAATTTCAGGATTTTAAAGAAAGGTGTTATGTCATCTTATTTGCTTAAGTGGATTCCTCTGGATAAAAAATTGAAGGGATGTATATTGAGACAAGGAGATCCATTTGAAAACTTTCCAATAATCTATGTGAGCAGAAATGAAAGCCTGAAAAAAGTCGAGGAATAGAGAAAAATAAAGATTCAAGGATTTAGAGGTCAAATAAAAATCATTTAATGAAAAATCAGATATTAAAGGGAAAGGAGAGTGAGGAAAACCAAGAAGTTGATTCTTGGCTTTTTGGCTTAGGCAGTTAGATGATAGAGGAAATGAAGTGTTCGTGGTCATGTTAAATGGTAAATATCTACCTCTGGCACCATGTAGGGGAGTTGGCACTAAGTAGCTGGATATATGGTCTGAAGCATGGGAGAAAGGTTTAGGTAAAGAATACTTACTATGTGAGCATTCTTACATATTCATAAGTGAATCATTGGTTGAAGCAACAAGTAAATATGAGGTTGCCTATTAGGAACATATAGATTGTGAAGAAATGAAGGGAAAGAAGAACCTTTAAAAAGTATTGATAAGCCATGGAGGTAAGAAGAAAACTAGGACAACAGCATATCAGAGATTTCTAGAGCAGGGGATAGGTTAGTATAAAAGACCCAGAGAGGTCCAATAAATACTCATGGGTGTGTTAGATTTGGAAACTGGATGACTTAAGAAGAGTTTTAATGCAGCAGTGAGTGAATGGTAAAAATGTATTTTCCAAGAAATCTGGCTTTGAAGGGAAGGAGAGAGAGAGAGGGAGAGAGGGAGAAGGCATCAGTTCTCAAATTTGGTCTCAATACCCTTTACACTGTTAAAAATTTCTGTGGCGTCCAAAAAGCTTTTGTTTATGTTGGTTATGTCTACCAATAATTACCTTATTAGAAATTGACACCGAAAAATTTAAAAATTACTTATTAACTGATCAAAAATAACGAATGTACATGTTAGCATACATATTTTGATAAAAATAACTACATTTTCCAAAATAAAAAGAAGAGTGACGTTATTTTACAGTTTTGTTAATCACTTTAATATTCAACTTAATAGAAGACAGCTGGATTCTCATATCTGCTTTTGCATTTACTCTGCTGCAATATATTGATTTGGTTGACATATATGAAGAAAATACATAGAGTTGGAAACAGAATTTTAATAGCCTTTTCACAAAGTAGTAGATATTTCTCTTTGACACGATAGTGAAACTTGATAAAAGATAATTTCCTAACAGCTGCAATGTGGAATCTGAAACCGTATCAGTGAACTTTGTTTCATTAAAATCCATTGTACTCTGAATGAATCTTTTACCCATAAGTGATTTGGACTCTATGAACCTCTTGAAAGAGACTTGGGAACCCCAACCACACCGTGAAAACTGCTGGCTTAAGATTTAAGAGTTAAGGGCGCCTGGGTGGCTCAGTTGGTTAAGCGACTGCCTTCGGCTCAGGTCATGATCCTGGAGTCCCTGGATCAAGTCCCACATCGGGCTCCCTGCTTGGCAGGGAGCCTGCTTCTCCCTCTGACCCTTCTCCCTCTCATGCTCTCTCTCTCAAATAAATAAATAAAATCTTTAAAAAAAAAAAAAAGATTTAAGAGTTAAGCTTGGCTGAAGATACAAAAGGGATAGTGAACAGAGCATAGGTAAAGATGTCAGCCTTGAAAAGAAGGAAACTTTTTCTTCCAAATCTAGAAAGGGGTTTGGATACAGACATATTTGAAGGGAGAGGGAGAATTCCCACACAATGTTATTTTCTTGGTGAAGCAGGAGGTGAGGTCATCTAGGGCTAGGTAAAAGAATTGCCCAATCACTTTGAGGGTCAGGGCAAATGCCTATGATTTCTTCAAGGTCAGTGCAAAATGCACTATTGGCTCTCCTTGATAGTCATACCTTTTGCTCCAACCTGTGACCATTCTTCTAGTATAACAATTATCATATTTTATTGTTTGTGTGTCTGCCTTCTCTTCTAGATGGTGTGCTCTCCTAAGCAGAGACCCAACCAAACTGGGCTTTAGCAGCTACTCAAAATATTTCTGTTGAGTGTGAGAAAGACTGATTTTTTTTTTTAATTAAGAAATTATATCTGCCTGTAGATTTTGCAGTTGCTCCATTCACATTATTTTCCTTTATTTTTACTTAGATTTCCCTCCATTGTAAGAAGTACAATGTGATTGACAAAACTAGTAAAAGTAGGACTGCTTGGTAATCCTAAAGGCTAGAGCTAAAATACAGGAAATTGAGAATAAAAAGTCTATCTTAGGACCAGGGATAAATTCTGTAGCTCTCCTATATGCAGATTTCTAGGAGAGGTGATGGCATAGGGATACCAAAACTAGGAAAGCCTTCTGACAACTCCTCTCTCTATGAATGCCTATAAGTTCTAAATCTCAGAATTTAAAATTTTACTTTAAACATACGTTCATATCACACCACACACACATTTGGAAGAACATATACTAAAACATTAACTGTGAATACCTCTTGATGGTGATTTTTATGGTGGTTTTGTTTTCACTTGCTTTTCTGCATTTTCAACAAAAATAAATTATTGTACAGAAAAAATTAAAAAGTATCACTTCTTTCAAAGTGTTCAAGAATTCAGTGTGCTTAGGATTAAGAGAAGTGGAAGATATATTGCTTACAAGTAAATAAATACATATCTTCATAACTTTTCTCATGCCATTAATTCTCATGGTAACCATTCATATTTTCAAACAAGACAACTCGGACAAGAACACGAGGTAAGATGACAATTGAGAAATATACTAAAATGAATGTTTCCTTGTGGAATACTTCTCACTTATATGGATGTTCTCAAACAAAGTATTGTGCCCCAAATAGGAAATAAAAATCTTTTGTCAAATGAATTAATGAAGTTTTAAGACGGTGCTTCATCAGCACTCTTATCAGTGAAAGAGAGGATAGAGGGGAGGAAGAAGATGGACTTTGAGGTTGCATGGGCCTGGGTTCTAATGTACCTCTTCCACAAACCACTTGTGACCAGACTTAATAATTGAATTTCTATGGACCTTGGTTTCTTCATCTGAAAAACAGAGATGGTAATACCTAAGACTTGCTGTAAGATTTTAAACCAACAAATGCAAAGGGCCTATCAATAATTAGGTGATTTTTGGGCGCCTGGGTGGCTCAGTTGGTTAAGCGACTGCCTTCGGCTCAGGTCATGATCCTGGAGTCCCGGGATCGAGTCCCGCATCGGGCTCCCTGCTCAGCGGGGAGTCTGCTTCTCCCTCTGACCCTCCCCCCCTCTCATGCTCTCTCTCTCTATCTCATTCTCTCTCTCAGATAAATAAATAAAATCTTTAAAAAAAAAAAAAAAAAATAATTAGGTGATTTTTAAAAATGTTGCAATAATTATTTTATGGCAGACGTTATTTTTATATAACTTTTTTTTTTAAAGAAAAGAAATGTGCAGAGTTGTATTTAAGCTCAGTTTTCAGAACAGTGGTAAGGGGCTACTGACAAGAGTAGAAATAAGAGGTCTGAGAATATAGCTAAGCTTTTCAGGTAGTGGCAGTCTTATTTTATTACGCATAGTATATTTAATATATTTATAACCTCCCTAAAATACATTATTCATTCCCATGCTTTCTTAAGCAAAATATGCTAGATATCCATTAGTCTTTATTTTTGGACAACTCAACACCTGCATTAGGAGCAAAAGCTGGTGATACCCTCTGGACGTATTAAATTATATAGGGTTGCCCTTCCCAAACTGGGATATGTGCTGGTATGCCATATATTAAACATAATTCTCAAGCATGGATTTAATTCAATGGGAAGTAATTTAAAATGCTTTGGCTATATTAAAAATATATATAATATTTGGATGTATTAAAAACAAAAAACATTGTTTTTCAATATTCTAAAATATTGAATATTGAAACAAAGCAAATATTTACTAAGTGTATACTTTGTGCTGGATATTGATTCAAGTTCCTGGAGACAAAGCATTAGGAAAATAAGAAAAACATAACTGAACTCATAGACCTTATATTCTAATAGGGGAAGACAGGCAATAAGCAAATAAACTCTATACTAGGCTAGATGGTGCCAAGTGGAGTGGACAAAAATCAACAGAGAAGGAGTTTCACTTTAAAACAGGGTAGTCAGAGTAGGCCTCAATAAGAAAGTGCCATGTGATTAAAGGTCTCAAGAATTGGGAAAGTCAGACACTGGGATATCTGTGGGAGAAGTTTTGGGGTAAAAGGAATACTAAAAATATAAAGGTCTGAAGTGGGCTCACTGAGAACAGCAGGGAGATAGTAAGTCTGGAGAGGAAGGAGCAGGAAAGTAGCAGATTAGGAGAGCAGTAAGGCATCAGGTCTCCTAAAGCTTTATAGCTTTTGTATTGATTTTGTTTATCCTCTGAGTGAGAAGACGGTGGAGGCTTTGAGAATGGGAGAGATATGCTCTATATTCATGTCTTAAAAGGACACTGGGGCTGCTGCTGAGTGTAAAGGGTATCAGAATAAGAGCAGAGAAACAAGAGAGACCAATTGGCGGAGTACACCAACAATCCAGAGGGGAGGTGCTGGGGGCTTGGACCAGAGTGGTAGCAGGGAAGGCGCAGTTGTAGGATGCTGGATATTTTCCGAAGTAGAGCAAACAGAATCCCATGTGCTGATATGAAGGGTGAGGAGATTGCACCAAGGTTTTTGGCCTGAACGTTTCTCGACATTTACTTAGATGGAGAAGACTGCGGATGGAGCAGGTTTGGCCCGCAAGATCCGGAGCTTGGACTGGAGAGGTAGAAAGCAAACTTCAAATGAATGTTCAACACGACAGCATAAAAGAAATACGAACTTTCTGACAGATGTCTTCAAGGATTACCCCTAGACAGGGAAAAGGCAGACTTTAATATTCTCTACTCTTAGGCCTCCTTGGGCAGATAGGTTTTTCAGGCAGTAATAGAGCTCCTGGTTCCCATTCCAAATAGCTAAAATGTTTTCTCGCTTTCTCAGGGTCTGCTTTTTATCCCTCTGTTTTCTCTCTTGCTCCAGGCTGTCAGGTATACTTTTCCCATCTGATAAGGTACTTACCTGATCCTTCCACCCCTCTCCACTTTCTAATTTCCTGGAAGCTTGGAAGCCAGAGTGACAAGCTAATTAGAATCTTGCGGAGGCCCAGAATGCCTTCCACGCGACGAGCATCTCTGCCCAGAGCTGGCCTTACTTCCTGGTTCTCAGGAAAAGAGATTCATTTCGTAAACCGGTTCCCGCAACACATCGCCTGGGAGTTGAGAAACCTGACGCGAGGTCGGACTGAGCCACAGAAGGACTTGGTGACGCCGCTCCAAGCCCCAGCTTCCTCCTCAGGTCCTATTAACTTTTTGATCCTCGGGAACCCACCCAAGTCTTTACGCTGCAGCAAGCTATGCCCACACAACCTACTTCCTCTGTAACTTTTCTCACTTTGAAGATAGAAGGCGATTTTCCTTCCGAAACCGTCCTTCAACAACCCTGGGGCACAGGGATGGAGACCGGAGCGCAGACCTTGGACGACCTGTGAAGAAGACGCGCACCGCCGCAATTCCTTACCTGCGCAGTAGCTGGGCGCCAGGACTGCCCCGGCACCGCCCAGCTGAGCTGGCTGCGGAGGAACCCGGGTTCGGAAGAGCACCGAGGCAGGGTGGGCCCAACCTATTAGGCCCCGCCCCGCCCCGTCCCTCCTCTTTGAGCTTCCAGGCGGCTTTGCAGCGTGAGAAATCCCAGGTCTCGCCTAAGACTCTTCTTTAAGCGTGAGCCTGCCCCTTTAAGTACGCCGCTGTCGGAGGCTAAGTATTTTAGGACTTCCGGACATGCGCACAGCATTGTGCCCAGGAATTCCTTAACCTGGACATGAGGTAGACCGGGTCGAACTTCTTGCAAGATGCGGGGCTTCTGTGGGGGGCAGTGATGAGATTAGCTTTGGGACCCCGGCTTTTTGCCCGCAAGAGGAAGGGGACATGGGCTAGTATCGGCGTTGGGACAGGCGGGGGTAGTGGAGGGAGAAGAAGCAGGTGGAGCCCCTGGCTGTGCTAGGGGTACTTCGGATGCACCAGAAGGCAACCCCGCCAGAGACTTTAGTTCTGAGAATTGGTGACAGAAAGCAAATAGGAGTGACTGCAGCTGAGCGTTGGCGTTTGAAGGAAGAGCATGAGGGAAAAACGCTACCTGCTGCATTTCTAACATCTCCCCAGATCTGCCCTCAACCACCAATTCCCCAACCTTGGGTCAGCCAAACTACCCACTCCTCTCCGCCCCGTACCCTTGTCAAGAAATCTGCTGTGTAGGAATACTGCCTATTTGTGTTTAACTCCACGTGGGCTCCTTGGCTCCGTCCAGCTCAGTTCCACTCTTTTTCTAAGATGCTCGTTGTAATTCCCTGAACATTACGTTCTTCCCAAGGTGTTCTAGCTAACCCAGTAGTAGAATGTCTTCATATTTTCTTCCTTCTACTGGGGAAAGAGTACATCATTATTCTTTACAAGGACAATCCTAAAACTGCTCTTGATCACATTGCTTTCCAACTTTTGGAATTCTTCATCATATTCATCTACTCGGTGCCATCATTCATCTTACTAAAACATCTTTTTGGATTGTGTCATTTTTCTACTCAAACACCTCCAGTAGCTAGCTATATGTTGACCACTCAACGGATTCTAAGTTCTTGGTAGGGCATTCACTGTCTGGCAGTTTGGCTCTAATCCGAGCTGTATTTTCCAGAACTGTACTACAAAACTTTTTCTCCTACTGCTCTTGTATCTGGGCTGTTCAATTTCCCCTAACACATTGTATATTTTGTTTGTATGTACTTACGATATGTCTCTACCTTATTCTATGTCTTGAATCGTTTTGAGGACTTAAATGGCCACTTCTTGTATTACGCTTTCTCTGATTATCATAGGCAAAAGTGATCCTTTTTTCTTCCTTTTTACTCTTACAGCTCTTATTTTATAGTAGTTGTTTCATTTATTCATTTATTCAGTCAGTATTGATTGCATGCTTACTCTGTCCTTGACACTGTTTTAAATGTGAGATAATCAGTGAATTGGGCAGACAAGGCACTTGCTCCCATAGAGCTAAGATTCTAGTTGGGAGAGATATACCGTAAATAATAAAATTATTAGATAGAAATACTGTGCAGAAAGTTGAGTAGGGTTTGGGGGAAGAGAGTGTCTTGCTGGTTCCTTTACATTATTAGTCAGGGACGACCTCTATGAGAATGTGATTGAGGAATGACTAATTTAATCAGGAAGGGTTAACACAAAGGAATTGAAGAAGGCCAGTGTAGTTGGAGTGTAGTGGGTAATGGGGAAAGGGTACAAGATAAATTTAGAGAATAGATAGAGTCCAGAATCCTAGAAGTCTTTGGAAGCCAGGGTAAGTAATTTGGATTTCATTATCAATGTGATTAGAAGTTTTAAAGAGGATTGTGATATTTAATTTACCTTTCAAATCATCATTCTGGCCATGTGGAGAATGGACAATAGTGGACTAGTTAAGTAGAAGAGATTAGAGGCCTTCACAATGTATAAGAATTTCTAAGATGGGAGTACTAAATGATGGAAGGACAGCAAGAGTAATCAGAGAGCCAGATGCTTAAAGTTGATGTAATTTTTGGTGATGAGAAAGTCAAGGTTATGACCAAGATGGCGTGCAAGTGGGTTGAGGTTGAGATCAAGGAATCGAGGAACAAGTAGATGATGCATATAGATGGACATGGAAGTCATGTTGAGTAGGAAGACATTGAGGGAGGTGTTAAAATCATCAGTGAATGAAGAGGAGTCTTCTGGGGACCAAAGAGAGGATGCCAGCAGATGGTAAAGCCTGATTGCATGAACCTCAAAGGAGTTGGGATTTGGGGCAGGTAGGGGAGAGAGAAATGGTTTGGAGCAGTGGCAAATAAACATATTTACATCCTCCAGGTCCTAAGTTAGGTGGGTGTGAAAGGAAAAATAGCCTTCACTTGAGAGGACTAGAGAAGCAGCAGCGAAGGGAAATAACCAGGTTTCAGTTATGACAAGAAACTGAGGAGACTGTGCAGGAAATTAAGGAATGGAGGAAATAAACATATCCTTATGTAGTCTAGGAAATTAGGTTATAGAGACTTTGCTGTGATTTCTACGTGGCATGATCCGGGGGAAGTTTACTAGATTGGTTCAGATTAGTAGAATACATTGTAGAAATGGGATGAAGGTTCAGATGATGATGAATTACCTAGAGAGTGTGGTTATATGTGAGTAGTATGTGGTCCCTGGGCATTTTGTCTTTCATGTAGCTTTGTTTGGTATGGTAGCCATAGGCTGTGTGAAGAATGAATAAAGGCTTCTTCAGAGGATTATTCTCTTATCTACTGCTTCAAGAAGATCTGAAAAGTTTTTTTCTCTCTGATGCCAGTAGCATGGTTGGAATTTTCCTGTGGGTCAACATCAAAAGTTTGTATCTGTAAAAGTTTATAACTGGGTTGTCAAGAAGGTTTAAGGTTCAGGATTAATTTAAGTTAAATTAATTAATTAAGTTAATTAATTAATAAATTGCAGGTTGGTTTTTAGAACTTCATTTATCTATCAATTTGGACTATTTCTTCCTGTCTTCTGGTCCCTTCTCTCATCTCCAACCCCTAATATATAAAAATCTAGCCACAAATTCTCCGGAATTAGCTGGAAATTTTCAGGGATGGGATTTAGACAAATCATTAAGTCCTATGTTCTGGTCTTTTCTTTGTGGGCCTACAAGTGGTATTTTTAAAGTAAACTTGAAACTGATCCATTTTAATCCTGGATAATGGATGGAAGCTTGGAGTGGGTGAAGAGTGAAGTTGCAAATCATCAGTTACACCAGAAAAGATTGCCTGTTAATTCATCTTGGTATAGAAGGGTCAAAATACACATGATATATAGAAATAAATTGCTAATGTCTCTTAAGGGAACTCAGGATTGAAAGGGAGAAAGAAAAATAAGTCCTGCAAATACGTTTCTTTTTTGTTATCCATAACTATTCTTTCTGGTAACTGCCTCTTTCTTTCTTTTGTAGGCATTGTTATTTAAGAATGGAAGAGGATACAGATTTTAGAGTCAGGTTTAGTTCTTTGTGTTTCATTACTGATCATGTTGGATTTCATGGCACTATAAAAAGCTCACCAAGTGACTTTGTTGTTATAGAGATCGATGAACAGGGACAGTTAGTTAATAAGGCCACTAATGAATGGATTAGTAAAGTACTACCTGAGCCAAATAATTTTGCCAAAAAAACAAAACCTGATTTTCAGAATTTATCCTTTAAAGAGGGAAGCAACCAAGAAGTCAATATTGTCACTGGGTGCTCTGATGATGACCAAAATCATCAGTCTGCTTCAGAAAAGGAAGATACTATCAATGATGGAACTTCCAAAGGTGAAGAAAAAGTTGATGTTTTAAGCAACTTGTTAGATGAAAAAACTAACGAATTACTGAATCACTTTGCCTGTGATATAAAAGAGAAGTGGAATTCTAAAACTGAGCTAATTGGATCATCTCCTGAATTCTCATTAGGCAGAATCCTTGACAAAAACCAGAGGGCTATTTTGCATAGTGCTGTTAGGCAGAAATTCCCCTTTTTAATAACCGTTGGTAAAAACAGTGAGATTGTTGTAAAACCAAATCTTGAGTATAAGGAACTCTGTCACTTGGTATCTGAAGAAGAAGCATTTGACTTTTTTAAATATTTGGATGCAAAGAAAGAAAATTCAAAATTTACCTTTAAACCTGACACAAACAAAGACCACAGAAAAGCTGTCCACCATTTTGTCAACAAAAAGTTTGGAAACCTTGTGGAAACCAAATCTTTCCCTGAACTCAGTTACAATGCCGGTAATCCAAATGTAGCGATAACAGTAAGATTTCGGGAAAAAACACACAAACACAGGAAAAGGTCTCTTTTTGAATGCCGGGATCAAAAAGTTATATACACAGGTAATGTAATAAATCATTACCATTTTCGTTGATAAAGTTAGTTAAAATTGTGTGAAAGATGAATAATTTCAAATGAATTAAATAGACTTAACCAGAGGGATGTCGGAAAAAATATTTGGGTCTAGTTTTTAGTGGAAGCTAAGGCCTTTCAAATTACACTAATTTTACGAATTAACCTTATTAATCAAAGTATGGTTAACACAGTGCTTATAGTTAACATAGTCACAAATGTATAAAGTTGAAGGAGTTATTTTGTGTTTAATAAGTTTTATTGGAGATAAATCTTGATTTCATATTTTTGAAGTTATTTTAATTAAAATTAAGTACTCAGACAAGTATAATATGTCTGCTTTGCTTGGGAAAGTGAAGAGAACACCTTGTTTTCTGAACAATTGAACTTCAGTACCTGAGGTAAAGAGCCTCCTTACAAGGAGCTCCCTCTTTGTTCAGTTACTCTTTTAGAGAGGAGGTTCTCAAACTTTAACATGCATTAAAAGTCACCAAAAGGGCTTGTTAAACAGATTTCTGAGCCCTATTCTCAGAGTTTCTGATTTAGAAGGTTTGGGGCAGGGCTTTCAGAAATTCCCAGGTGGTGCTTTTTCTACTTGTTCTGGGGACCACATTTTGAAAATCACTGTTTTAGCAGATATATTCAATTCCTAGGCCTGGATGGAACTTATGAAATCTTATTCTACAAGTTTGGCTGACCAGGTTTAATTGGCCTATATCCTACATGAAGGACGGGAAGTATTTCCCATGGTCTTGTTTTATAGATACAGCAAAGTTTTTTTTTTTTCCTGGTTAAACACATTGTTTTATTTATTTTTAAGTTTTTATTTTAATCACCCAGTACTCATCATGACAAGTGCTCTCCTTAATCCCCATCATCTATTTCACCCATCCCCCACCAACCTCCCCTCTGGTAACCAGCAGTTTGTTCTCTATAGTTAAGAGTGTTTCTTCGTTTGTCTCTCTCTTCCCCACCGCCTTTGCTCATTTATTTCTTAAATTACACATATGAGTGAAATCATATGGTATGTGACTTTCTCTGACTGGCTTATTTCACTTAGCATTACTCTAACACCATCCATGTCACTGCAAATGGCAAGATTTCATTCTTTTTTGTGGCTGAGTAATATTCCATTGTCTGTCTATGCAACCTCTTCTTTATCCATTCATCAGTCCATCATTGGACACTTGTGTTGCTTCCATATCTTGGCTATTGTAAATAATGCAGCTATAAATGTGGGGGTGCATGTATCCCTTTGAATTATTTTTCTATTCTTTGGGTAAATACCCAGTAGTGAGATTGCTGGATCATAGGGTAGTTTTATTCTTAACTCTTTGAGGAAACTCCATACTGTTTTCCATAGTGGCTACTCCAACAGTGCAAGAGGGTTGCTTTTCTCCACATCCTTGCCAACACCTGTTGTTTCTTGTGTTGTTGACTTTAGCTAATCTGACAGGTATGAGGTGATATCTCATTGTAGTTTTGATTTGCATTTCCCTGATGATAAGTGATGGTGAACATTTTTCATCTTTTCATGTGTCTGTTGGCCAGCTGGCTGTTGTCGTCATCATCGTCGTCGTCATCTTCTTTTCTTTTTGTTTGATAGACTCCACAGAGCTTGAACTCATGACCCTGAGACCAAGACCAGGAGCTGAGATCAAGAGTTGGTTGCTTAACTGACTGAGCAACCCAGGCACACATCTGTTTGTCTTCTTTGGAGAAATGTCTGTTTGTGTGTCTTCTGCACATTGATAAATTGGATTATTTGTTTTTTAGGTGTTGAGTTGTATCAGTTCTTTATATATTTTGGATACTAAACCTTTATCAGATACGTCATTTGCAAATATCTTCTCCCATTCAATGGGTTGCCTTTTAGTTTTGTTGATTGTTTTCTTTGCTGTGCAGAAGCTTTTTATTCTAATGTGGTGCCAGTAGTTTATTTTTGCTTTTGTTTCCCTTACCTCAGGGGACCTCTCTAGAAAAAAAGTTGCTACAGTTGATGTCAGAGAAATTATCGCCTATGCTCTTTCCTAGGATTTTTATGGTTTCAGGTCTCACATTTAGGTTTTTCATCCATTTTGAATTTATTTTTGTATATGGTGTAAGAAAGTGGTCCAGTTTCATTCTTTTGCATGTAGCTCTCCAGTTTTCCCAACACTACTTGTTGAAGAGACTGTCTTTTCCCCATTGGATATTCTTTCCTGCCTTTTTGAAGATTAATTGACCATATAATTGTGGGTTCATTTCTGGGTTTTCTATTCCATTCCATTGACGTATGTTTCTATTTTTGTGTCAGTTCCATACTGTTTTGATTCCTACAGCTTTGTAATATATCTTGAAGTCTGGAATTGTGATGCCTCCAGTTTTTTGTTTTGTTTTGTTTTTTTTAAGATTGCTTTGGCTATTCAGGGTCTTTTGTGGTTCCATACAAATTTTGGGATTAGTTCTGTGAAAAATGCTGTTGATATTTTGATAGGGATTTCATTAAATGTGCAGATTGCTTTGGGTAGAATAGACATTTTAACAATGTTTGTTCTTATAATCCATGAGCACAGATTGTCTTTCCATTTCATGTCATCTTCAATTTCTTTCATCAGTGTTTTATAGTTTTCAGAATACAGGTCTTTCACCTCTTTGGTTAGGTTTATTCATAGGTATCTTATTATTTTTAGTGCAATTGTAAATGGGATTGTTTTCTTAATTTCTCTTTCTACTGCTTCGTTATTGGTGCATAGGGATGCCACAGATTTCTGTGCGTTGATTTTGTATCCTGTGACTTTAATGAATCTGTTTATGAGTTCTAGCAAGTTTTTGGTGGAGTCTTTCAGGTTTTCTATATATATTATCATGTCATCTGCAAAGAATGAAAGTTTTACTTCTTCCTTACCAGTTTGGATGCCTTTTTTTTCTTTTTGTTGTTTGATTGCTGTCGCTAGGACTTCCAGTACTATGTTGAGTAAAAGTGGTAAGAGTGGACATCCTTGTCTCATTCCTGACCTTAGGGGAAAGGCTGTCAGTTCTTTCCCATTAAGAATGATGTTAGCTGTGGGTTTTTCATATATGGACTTTTTTATGTTGAAGTATGTTCCCTCTAAACCTACTTTGTTGAGGATTTTTATCATGAATGGATGTTGTACTTTGTCAGATGCTTTTTCTGTGTCTCTTGAAATGATCATATGGTTCATATCCATTTTCTTATTGATGTGATGTATTACTTTGATTGGTTTGTGAATATTGAACCATGCTTGCAACTCACGAATAAATCCCACTTGATTGTGGTGAATGATTTTTTTTTAATGAATGTTTTTGGATTTAGTTTGCTAGGATATTGTTGAGGATTTTGGCACCTATGTTCATCAGAAATATTGGCCTTATATAGGAAAGCTTTTAGGATGAAAGCAGCAGCCCAAATTTGCACAGATTGCATGTGGCATAGAAACAGGATTGTACTGTGTAGGGACTCTGTGGTATAAATGAAGAGATTAGACCTTGAATCTATGTGGGTTTCATTTTATATTATGACTTCAGTTCATATAAAGATTTATGAACTTTTAAATCTCTTTAAGGCTTAGTTTCTGGGGCGCCTTGGTGGCTCAATCGGTTGAACGGCTGCCTTGGGCTCAGGTTGTGATCCTGGGATCCTGGGATCCCTGCTCAGCAGGGAGCCTGCTTCTCCGTCCCCCTCTGCCTGCTGCTCTGCCTACATGTGCTCTTTGTCTCTCTGTCAAATAAATAAATAAAATCTTTAAAAAAATAAAAGACTTAGTTTCCACAATTGTAAAGCTGGAAAAAAATAATACCATGGGCAAATTACTTAGCAATTTGTAACTTTTGGTTGTACTTTAAAAAATGGGGTAATAGTAAAGCCTAATTCACAATGATATTCTAATGATTAAATGAAATAATTAATAAAAATTTTAATATATAATAGTTATTCAAATGTTGGTGTCTTCTCTCCTGAAAATTTCTGTCTGGTATGTGACTTGCCTTATATGAAAGAGCTGCTAGTACAGCTCTTGACACATGAGGCATGCAGTAAATGGTAACAGATAAATCTATTGTGAAGGAAAAACAAAAGTAGCTTTAAATGTGGAAGGGAGAGTTGCTGGTAAGTTATTTAAGCAGTTACAGGTTTTATACTACTTGAAATTCTAACAGTATTAATATGAATTACTGAACTAAAAATTGTGGAAACTTTATGTATTAGTTTAAATTAGTTTTACAAAAACTATGAATAATTGGAGGGATTTATTAAGGGGAGGAATTGATGGTTCACCAGAGAATCGTATGGAGATATTGGGATATCTACAAGTCCAAGAACAAAGAAAAAGTCCAAGGTAAAGTATGCCTAGCCCAGATTTTGCACAGGCCAACCTTTTGTAAGAACAAAAATAACTCATATAAAAAAAAATTCTTAATAAATAGGCCTATCTAAAAAGTAGCCATTGCCCCAAGGTGTCAAGATTATTTTAATACAGCAAGAGATATGAAACAAAACATGTAATAATGATGATGAGAACAGACATGCAGACAATGAAAATTTTTTAAATTAAATTTGTTATACATTATCTTGGTAGTAAAAAAATAAAAATGAATATTCTAGTGTAAACAAAACTATTATACCTCTCAGTTTGTACCGTTTCAGTGTTTTAAATGTTAAATGCAAATAAAAACCCTTAAGTGGTCACATAGAAAATAAAATAAAATAAAAAATAAAAAAATAAAAAGAACACTTAAAAAAACTTTTTCTTTTTATTGTTATAAAATATACATAACAGAATTTACCATTTTAACCACTCTTAAATGTACAGCTCAGTGGCATTAAGTATGTTCCCATTGTTGTACATCCATTACCATCATCCATCTCCAGAACTGTATACCCATTAAATAATAACTCTCGCCTTTCCCCTCTCCCCCCCCAGCCATGGCAGCCACCATCCTGCTTTCTGTCTCTATAAATTTGACTACTCTAGTTATCTCATGTAAGTGGAATCATAAAATATTTGCCAATTTGTGATTGGCACCTATCACTTAACTGAAAATCTTTAAGATTCATCTATGTTATACATGTCTTAGAATTTCCTTCCTTTAAAGGCTGAATAATATTGTATGTATGTATACCTCTTTTTTTTATTCACTCATCTACCAATGGACATGGGTTGTTTCTAACTTTTGGCTGTTGTGAATAATGCTGCCATGAACGTGGCTGTAAAAATACCTGTTCAACTCCCTGTTTTCAGTTCTGTGGGTATATACCCAGAAGTGAAATTGCTGGGTCATATGGTAACATATATTTAATTTTTTGAGACAGCACCATAACCATTTTCCTAGAATACTTTTTTGCAGGAGAAATTATATGAAAGATTTAAGCATCCAATGAAATTTTTATTTTAAGAATTCCATTTTCTAGCTCTAGAAGTTTCATTAGGTTCTTTCTTTGGTCTTCAACTTATATTCATTTTTTCCTATAATCTTTGAGCCTGTTTTTAATAGATATTTAAGAAATGTTTGTCTGCTAATTCTATCACTCATTCCCGGATGTGTTTCTAGTGAATGACTTTTATTTGGGTTATTGGTCATATTTTCCTGCTTCTTTGCATGTTTAGTAATATTTTGGGGGGGTCAAACTTTGTGAATGTTACCTTGTTGAGATTTTGGATTATATTGTCTCCATTTAAAGAGTGTTGAACTTTGTTTTAACAGGAAGGAAGTAATTTGTAGATCTATTTGAGGCTTCATTTTGAATTTTATTAAGGGAGGGCCAGAGTAGGCTTTACTCTAGAGGTGTCATATAGTTCTACTATTATAGTATGATCCTTCTGTGGTTTCTCCTGCATGTCCTTGATATTTAATTAGATCTCTCCTCCAGTTTTCTCCCAGTTTAAATAAAGAGTGTATAGCACTTGTCCTATGTGTGTTTGAACATTTTAAGGTGTGTGAAAAGCAGATTTGTTTCTTCATGTTGCAATCCTTCTTAGCCTTCATATTAAGAGAAATTGTATTTGAGGATTCTAATTTGATATGTACTCAAGCAGCCTTGTCTATATCTAGACCTGATTTAGATTAAAAATGTTAGAATTTGAGCTGTTTTTATGGTGTGAATTTTGGGGGCCTCAGGAAGGAATGAGTGTATTTTGAATTTGGGGTGTATGTAGTGGGACTAATAGTCTTAGAGCCAGAAGATGGATACTTGTTCTCAACCCCAAGAAGATTCTCGGTGCTCTTCTCCTGGTGTTCACACAAATGCCTTTTGTGGCCAGTAGAATATGGCAGAAGTGATGGTGTATGAGTTCTAAGGCTAGATCATAAAAAGTGTTCTACTTTTTGCCAGTTTCTTGGATTGCTCACTGTGAGGGTATCCAGGCATGACACTGGAGAATTGAGGCCTCTAGCCAGTAACCAGCACCAATTTGTCAGCCATGGGAGGGAGTCCCCTTGGAAATAGATCCTCCAGCTCCTGTCAGGCTTTTTAATAACTATAGCCCCAGCCACATCTAACTGCAACCTCAAGGGAGAGCCTGAGCTCAAACCACCAAACCACAGTGCTCTTGAATTCCTGACCCACAGGCACTATGAGAGATAAGTGAACATTGTAAGCCACTAAGGTTTGGGGTGACTTGTTATGCAATATTATATAAGTAGTATATAGTAATTAATCCTAGGCATGTGCAGATCACTAATAAGCAAATACCTCAAGAGATCACCTATGTAGATTTCTGGAACTCTCTGTGCATACACAGCTTCCTCCTATCTAGAACTCTGCCTTGTGAGTTCCAGCCTATTCAGCCTTCCTGAACTCTAACCTCTAACCTTTTTAATTCAGCATAACCGCTTTGTTCTACCTCGATTCCTCTAGAAAGTATCTATCTCTAGGCAAAAAAAACCACAGTATTTTAGGCTCACTTCTTTTGTTTTCCTTTTCTTTTTGAATCACAGTTCTGTGCTGCCTGTTTCTCTAGTGTCTGAAAACAGGTATTTCCTATGTTTTGTCTAGCTTTCTATCTGTTTATCATGGAAGATCATATCTAGTACCAATTATTCTAACATGGCTAGAAGTGGAAATTGAATTTTAAAATTTAGCATAGTTGATTTTCTTTTTAAGCACTTCACTTTTTCCAAGTAATCAAGAAAATGTTATAAATCTTATAAATTAAAAGTATAAATTTGGTGGCCTTTAAGTTTTCCTGTGTGTTCCCATATTATTTACTAACTTAGTGAGATTTCAATGTAAAAAGACAAATATAAATCAGTTAGACATTTATAATTAGAATTAGGTACATCTCATTCTCTTAAACATTCCAAGTATGTAAGATAGAGATTCATTAACACAAATACTGAAATCATGGATTTGATTCTCCTAAATACTCGTATTTAAGTTCTAAATCATCACAAATGAAAAAAAAATGCTTATGCACTAAGGCTGACCAGCAACAAATGATATAATTTCAGACAGTCTGGAGGTTCCTTCCTACATGGCTGAGCTTGCTTAACAACTAGTGAGTGACATGCCCAGATTGTCAGCGACAGATTTGACATATCAAATTCCACTTATCAAACACATGAACTTTACAACTTTTATGGATTGGTTTCTTGGCCGCCTTCTATGTAGAACAGTTTCCTGGTCTACTTTGAAAAGTTTGTAACACCTAGCCAGCCCACTGCAACAGTTGACCAAATTTTGCATTTCTTTTACTCTTAAGATATCTTAGTGACTTCTGTCTAGTTCCACAGATTTGATATATTTGAGGGACTACCTATATTTTTTCACGTTATTCTTAATTGACTCTCAAAAGTTTTGGTTCTAGGACACCTGAAGAGTATAGCTCTTATAAGTTATTGTAGACCCCAAACAACTTTTATTTGTGTGGTTATTACCTATTGATATCTAACCTATTAAAACAGAGAAATTGTTGAACCACCATGTTGTATATGTGAAACTAAGGTAATATTGTGTGTCAGCTATACTTCAATTACAAAAACCCCAGAAAACCCCAAAATATGAATTTGTTTAAAGTAACCTATTACTATTAACATGAAAACAATTTTTAATGAAAAATAACCATATTTTTCAACTAAAAATTAGTAACAAGAGGCATTGTTTTATAGTTCTGCAAATCTTTCTAATATCTGACTTAATAAAAGTCAGCTTGATTCTCATATCTGTTCTTGCATTCAGTCTTTTGGAATTTCTTGTTTTGATCGAATCAAAAGAACAAAACTCAGCTTCACACAGGTATATAGTTGGAAAAGGGAGAACATTATAGGCCCCATAAAATAATAGAGTCCCACAAATCCTACAAATATTGAAATATTTGATATTTTGATCTTATTGCTTTGGCTGTTTGCCATACTTCTTTTCATTCTTTAAACCCCCAGAACAGCAACATTTCCTCAGATTCTTTTCAGCCTCCTAAGACTGAATGCTTCCAAGGCAGGGATCATTTTTGTTCTATTGACCATTATATCCTTAGCCTAGCACATCTTCTGAAATCATTTTATTTAAACTTTGTAATTAAATCCTATCATGACAAAAGCTGATATTTTGAGGTTGTAATTTCTCTACATTTTAAATATGGGCTTTTAATTTCATTTTATTTGAAACAAGTGATATAAACAGCTGTCCTGGAATCAGAGTTTTATATTAGAATCTATTTGGTTAAGATACCCTGAAAGTGTAAAGAACAAATTGTGATTTAGCACACAGAATTAGCTTGTATGATTCTCTCCTTTCTTGTACCTCTTTTATCAGTTCTTTAAGAATAACAGAGGTCATAATACATTTAACTTATCACTGCTGCAATAGAAAATTTCGAGAAATCTGGGGAGCTGTATGGATAGTACAAAAATAACAGCCTTAGTGGTAAAAATAAATCTAGAAAGTAATGGATAGTGCTTGAATGTTCTTCAGAAATTATAGCTGTTTGTTTATACTTTAACAATTCTTAAACATAGTAAAAAATATTTTTCTTGTAAAAATTCAAACATTGAAAATATACAACATTGCATTATAGATTTTAACACTTTTCACATAAATTATATGCACTGTGTATATTTTTGAAACCTGCTGTTATCATGTTTCTAGAGGTTATTCATATGAAGATATAAATATATAGATCTTCCCCAATCTTTTAAACAACTGTATGATATTCTAAAATGTGGTTATTATAAGCACTTGTTTAGCTATTTTATATATTCATAGATGGATAGATAGATACATATATACATTTCACATCCTTCTACTTCCTGAATCAACGTTTATGTTTAACGTTCATTTTTCTTAGAGTATTCACTATTCGGGGAGACCCTTGTAGCTGCGGATGACAATTATAGCAGTTGAACAAAATATAAATTATTCTGCAAAAAACCCTGAATTTCCTTTTCATGATTAGAGGGAAAAGGGCAGTAGTTTGATGTATCTTATATGTGAACATTGTGAACTGTGGGTTGCGGTATTTTGTTATTATCAGTGCTGGCTGGTTTATAGGCCAGCATACTGGGGAACTTCTTTGGTGGTAGTTGTTACTGGGCTTGTTCCTTCTCCCTACCTTCCCAATCTCACTCCCACCCTGTCATCTAGTAGACATTTTAAGCATCTACCACAAAACAAGTGCCGTTTTATCTGTTGGTTTGCTGGCTTGGAACTCCCAGTTTATGGGGTGGGCAAACATGAAGAAAGAAATTATAATGCATAGTGGCAAGTGTCATGATATTGATAATGACAACTTGTGGAGACCTGCAATTTTGTGTAATCAGCACCTTGTGGAGTTTATGTATTCATTCAACAATTATTTGAATAGTTAGTGTGTGTTAGACTGTGGGTATAACAGTTGAGAAAACAAACATGATCCCTGCTTTAGGAGCATTCAGTCTTGGGAACCTGGGAAGAACTTAAGGGAGAACTGCTGCTACTGTTGGATCATGAAGAATAAATACAAGTGTGGCAAGTAAAATGGAAGGAACACATTTTAAACAGAGGATTCAAATGTGAGAAACTACAAAGCTGTGGAAGGCTCTAGTCCATCCACGGATTCTGAGGCATTCTCTGTGTCATACAGGATATACGTGTGGAGACTGAAAAGGGCGACTGGGGTCAGATATAAATGCCAAAGTAAGAGATTTAGATGTTTTTTTTATAAGCCTTTCCTGAGCCAATTAGCATTTTTCAAATGACTGCTGAAATCTAAGACACTGATTTTATATCTTGTTAAAAAATACTTATATTAAAAATTTGATTCATTATATTAATCTATTAGTCTACTAAGAATGTAGTTGATGTATCATAGCTCTGTGTGTGTGCGTGTGTGTGTGTGTGTAATCTGGGATTTTTGTTTGTTTGTTTCAGCTTTTACCCTACGAAAAGAAAATCTGGAAATGTTTGAAGCACTTGGTTTTTTTAGCTATCAAACTTGGTGTGATTCCTTCAGATTTTAGTTATGCAGGCCTAAAAGACAAGAAAGCCATCACCTATCAAGCAATGGTTGTTAGAAAAGTGACTCCAGAGAGGTAATAAAACATTACTTTATAAGATAGAACTTTACTTTCTTATTGCATCAAATAATAAATGTGAGATTAAAAACTTAGAACACTAGGAGCATATTAACCTCCCTATCAATAGTAATTAATTGATTAAAAGCTTATTGAGCAGCACATCCTGCCTTAATAATCTGATTATCTTCTAAATAGTGTTATGTCTTAAAGTTACACTGAAAATGTAGGTAGTTTTAAGACAAACTTTGAGAAGTGGCAGATTTTAAATGATTGAATTATTTCAGGTCATAAAGTAACTCTGTTAATATAATCCTATAGTAATGGGTTTTTTAGTGCACATTTGTTGAAATAGCATTACCTTTTGAATTCCAAAAAAATTTTTAGTGTTCTGATATAAGTGGTTGTCTGGCAACTGTCATTTAAACCTTATATTAATTTTTAAATGTAAGATTTAATGAGTCTATATGATTTATCATTTATAGGTTGAAAAATATTGAAAAAGAAATCGAAAAGAAAAGAATGAATGTGTTTAATATTCGATCTGTAGATGATTCCCTTAGACTCGGTCAGCTCAAGGGAAATCACTTTGATATTACCATCAGAAATTTAAGAAACCAAATAAATGATTCTTCAAACCTGAGAGAGAGAATTTTGGAGGCAATAGAAAATGTTAAGGTAAGAAAACTTAATTTTAAAATAGTGTTACAGGAAAATCTTTATAGGCCTTCTCTTTACGCTGAGGCAAGAAGGGAAACTTCTTTTTCTTTTGTACCTTTTCTTTTTATGTGCATATGTCATTATTTAAAAAAATGATAATTAGGACAATTTGTTTTATTTTTAATTTTCTTAGTACATTTTTTTGTATTAAAAAAAAACTTTAATGTAATTTTAAAAATATATAGAGTTACCCGGAGTGGGGGGGGGCTATCTGCATCAGAAGAGAGGTGTTTTTTGTTGTTGTTTGTATGTTTGTTTTTAGCACATGCCACATAGAATAGTATTTTAGGCAAAGGGATTAATTTTGGAAATTTTGTTCAGTAATTTTTTCAGGAAATCTTTGGTAAATAGTTACATTACTTATCAGAATTATGCATAATCTTTTTTTTCTTTTCAATCTAATTGTGAATTTTTTTCAATGTATACAAATGGTAAATAATACACATTTTATTCTGTCTTACAATAAATACTATTTAACATAAATATATAAGTGATATTTTCCAGGCATCTAAATATGCCATAG
The DNA here is from genome assembly GCF_002201575.2 of Neomonachus schauinslandi. Lineage (NCBI taxonomy): Eukaryota > Metazoa > Chordata > Mammalia > Carnivora > Phocidae > Neomonachus > Neomonachus schauinslandi. Next base: position 68,633,146 of record NC_058407.1, read on the forward strand.
CCTTCAGTCTGATCATCTAGACTGTGGGTTAGCAAGCTTTTTCTGTAAAGAGCCAGATAATAAATATTTTTGGCTTTGTAGGCATATGGTTTCTGTTGAAGCCACTCTACTGCCCTTGTGTGGAAGCAGCCATAGACCATACGTAAATGAATGAGCATGATTGTATTCCAGTAAAACTTTATTTACAAAAATAAGTGTTGGCCACATTTGACTTGTGGGCCATTAGTAATTTGACAACCCCTGATCTAGACCAGTAATCCTCAACCTGGGATGCTTCTAGGCAATCTCAGTAGTCAATCCCTACCCCCGAACCAATTAAATAAGAACATTTGGGAATGCAGCTTTTGTTATTAGTATTTTTTTAAAAACTCCCTAAGTGATTTTACTCTACAGCTAACACTGAGAAACAGTGATCTAAGATTCTGACCACAAAGACCTTTTTACACAATTTTATTCCTCTCCAAAGGAAAATAAACAAGCAAAACTGGTTTTTAATCACTATTATGCCTTAGAGTCAGGAAAATGACTTCCAACTAAAGATTTTCTAAATTCACATTTGTCTGTGTATAGACACTCTTTGATTGTATATTCTTTTTTTTTTTTTTTAAGATTTTATTTATTTGACAGAGAGAGACACAGCAAGAGAGGGAACACAAGCAGGGGGAGTGAGAGAAGGAGAAGCAGGCCCCCTGCTGAGCAGGAAGCCCGATGTGGGGCTCGATCCCAGGACCCTGGGATCGCAACCTGAGCTAAAGGCAGATGCTTAACGACTGAGCTGCCCAGGCACCCCTGATTGTATATTCTTTATATGGTGGTTTTTTCCCTTTTTTCCTAGACCTATCTAAAATTCTTTTTTCCCCCCTCAAAAAACTGTTATTAAAATGATATCCTTTTAAAAAGGGAGAGAGTTTCTCTGAACTCTCAAAGCATTTATTGCCTATCTTTCATTCGGAATTTATGAATATACAACTGCCCATTATAAAATCCCCATTAGGAATGATTCTAACTTTAGCCAACTTTCCTTTAATTCTGAAAATAAGAAGTCTTTGAAGTTTTATTTTAGAGGGTTCTAACTTTGACTTCTAGAAACCTTTTGTTATAGCCAACTCTAAGTAATTTGAAGGGGTACTTAAAGTTCTTCTGGTTATTCTAGGATATTATTTGATATTATTTTTCCAAATTTGAAATAATAATTGTTATGAGAAATACTCATAAAGTGAGCATGAAAGACTCTTATCTTTCAAGAAACCATCTGGACCTGGTGTTTTCTTTGTGAGAGCATGTTTATCCACTGACCGATGTCTTTAAGGTTGCAGAGTAATTTACAATTTTCTATTCCTGGGGAAGTGGTGCCATGTCATTGTCTTGGCCCAGGCCCTCAGAAACTAAGGTAACTAAAAAATGAATTGTTATACATAAAGGAACCAAGACTTGCTGGGTTTGAAGTAAATTTATTTCTTACTCTCAGCATCTCCAGACAGCGGAAGCATCTCAAAGTCAGAAAGAGCTTCAGGGCAAAGATCAGATCCAGTCCTCGGTGAACAGTTCATCCCAGCACTGGTTTAGCACTGCAAGTCCTGCATCCCACCATACCCTTGAGAAATGTGAATGGAAAGCTGACATAATCTTAAAGCTTTTTCGTTGGTCTTATTTTCTTTTAATTGTTTGGTTTTCTCCTTTCTGTTCTTTAACTGTATAGAATTTCCCAGACCATTTGGCCCTTATGTGTGTATTGCGGATTACAGTATTCTTTTCTTAAAATAAATACAAAGAGAAAGACTTGATTACATATTCTGACACAGTAATTATATTTATTTATTGTAGTCACTGTGGGCCTATGACAAAAAACCATAGGCTCGGTGACTTTTAAATAACAGAAATTTATTTCTTAGAGTGCTGGAGGCTGGAAGCCTGAGATCAGGGTGCCAGCCTTATCTTCTTGTTGTATTCTCACATGGTGGAAAGAGAGTGAGCTAGCTCCATGATCTTTTCTTTTCTTTTCTTTTTTTTAGATTTTATTTATTTATTTGCCAGAGAGATAGAGAGCACAAGTAGGCAGAGAGGCAGGCAGAGGGAGAGGGAGAAGCAGGCTCCCCGCTGAGCAGGGAGTCTGACGCAGCACTCGATCCCAGGACCCTGGGATCATGACCTGAGCCAAAGGCGGCTGCTCAACCGACTGAGCCACCCAGGCGCCCCTCCATGCTCTTCTCTTATAAGGAAACTAATTCCATCCTTGAGAGCTCTACCCTCATAACCTAATTACCTCCCAATGTCCTCACCTCCAAATACCATCACATTGGAGGTTAAGATTTCAACATATGAATTTTGGTGGGAACACAGGCATGCAGTCCATAACAATATACTTTTTTAAGAAAGATTTTATTTATTTATTTGAGATAGAAAGCATGAGAGAGAGCACAAGCAGGGGGTGGGGGAGAGGGAAAAGCAGACTCCCTGCTGAGCAGGGAGCCAGATGCGGGACTCGATCCCAGGACCCTGGGATCATGACCTGAGCCAAAGGCAGACGCTTAACTGACTGAGCCACCCAGGTGCCTCACAATATACTTCTAATTAATTGATTTTCTTGTATTCATAGAATAAAGGGTTTGTAAATTACTACGGACCGCAGAGATTTGGGATGGGAAGGAAAGTTCACACCGACCAGATTGGATTGGCTTTGCTGAAGAGTGAAATGGTATGGATTTAAAAAAACTATGATCTGATTTGTCTTGTCAGTTGTACTTACTACATAAGCCAGCCCTTTGCTTTCTTAACCGAGCATATAAATGCATATATATATACACACACACATACATATACCATATACTACATTATTTTTTTATTTTTTTATTTTTTTTTATTTTTTAAGATTTTATTTATTTATTTGAGAGAGAAAGACTGAGAGACAGAGAGCGTGAGAGGGAAGAGGATCAGAGGGAGAAGCAGACTCCCCGCTGAGCAGGGAGCCTGATGCAGGACTCGATCCTGGGACTCCAGGATCATGACCTGAGCTGAAGGCAGTCACTTAACCAACTGAGCCACCCAGGCGCCCCCATATACTACATTATTGAACACTTATTGAGCAGATACTATATTTTTAGTATCATATTATAGTAAAGCAAACTGTATGCGATGTCCCTGCGTTTAATACTTGTTTGAGACCTAACAGAGAATTGGCCAGCCTCACCAAATTCTTAATGAACTGAATAGAGGATTTAGAAGAAACTTAACACCCTATAATTCCAGAAATAGGACATCAAATTATATAAAATTCCTGTTTCTCATAGCATTTAAACAAAAGCTCTCCCCTCTTTTAAACTTCATATTCCATGGTTCTCATTTTTTTTAAAGTTTGCTAGAACATTAATTATCAGTTGTTGCTGTGTAACAGACTACTCCAAAACTGAGTGGACTAGAACAACAAGCATTTCTTGTCTCATTGCTCCCGAGGGTCAGACATCTGGGAACAGCCTTGCTGGGTGTTAGTGCATCAGGGTCTCACACGGTATGCAGTCACACTATCAGCCAAGACTGCAGTCTTTGGAGACTTGAATGGGCACAGAGGACCTGCTTGCAAGCACACTCCATGGTTGTTGGCAGGAAGGTTTAGTTTCTCACCATAGGGCTACTCATGGTGTGACTTCCCCAAGAAAGAAGAGTCCAGGAGCACAGAAGACTGAGAGAGAGACCGTAACAGAAATCTCAGTGTCTTTTATAATGTAATCTGGGAAGTGACATCTTTACTTCTGTTCTATTCTACTTACTGGGCGCACAGACTCACCCTGATTAGTGTCGGGGAGGACTGTAGTAGGCGTGAGTACCAGCCAGTAGAGATCATTGGGGGCCAACTTAGAGGCTGGACCCACAGCTAGAAAGCCATATTTTCTTTCCTTTGAAACATCCCTTCCCCAACTTTTACATTCTCTGCATCTCAATTTAAATTCTCATCCCACTCCCAAGAAAAATTGAATTCTTCTTATCTTTTTACTCAAAGCCTCTTGGACTTCCCATCTTAGGTTTTACTATATTTTATTGTTATTGTTTATTTGATCTTTACCAGTAAACAAACATCATGTCTCTCTTGCTCAACACTCTATCCCTAGTACTGTGCACAGTGCCTAGCACATAGCAGATACTTAGTAATATTTATTTGAATGAATTAGCTTCTGAACATATATTTGTTTGAATGAATGAATACTATAAAAATAAGATTGAGTGTGATTTTAGGTTGAATGATCTATCTTAAGATCCTTTCCTACTCTAAAACATATACTTAGAAATCACAGTGCTGGAGACAGTATAATAATAATAATAATAATAATAATAATAATAATAATAATAATAATAAAAATACAGGACCTCATAGTACCATTAAAAAAAGGAATATCTTTTTTTTTTTTTAATTTTATTTATTTATTTGACAGAGAGAGACACAGCGAGAGAGGGAACACAAGCAGGGGGAGCGGGAGAGGGAGAAGCAGGCTTCCTGCCAAGCAGGGAGCCCGATGTGGGACTCAATCCCAGGACCCTGGGATCATGACCTGAGCCGAAGGCAGACGCTTAACGACTGAGCCACCCAGGCGCCCAAAAGGAATATCTTTTAATCTATTTAGTTTTTAAAAGAAAATATTACAAGTTGGCAACTTTTTTTTTTATTTGAGAGAGAGAGAGAGCATGAGCAGGGCAGAGGGGCAGAGGGAGAGAGAGAAGCAGACTCCCTGCTGAGCAGAGAGCCTGATGTGGAGCTTGATCCCAGGACCCCAAGATTATGACCTAAGCCGAAGGCAGACACTTAACCGACTGAGCCACCCAGGTGCCAAATAAAAATTCCAACAACCATGACTCTTTTTTTTTTTTTTAAGATTTTATTTATTTACTTGAGAGAGAGAGAGGAAGAGAGGGAGAGCACAGAGAGAGAAACAGACTCCCCACTGAGCAGAGAGCCCAACATGGGGCTCCATCCCATAACCCTGAGATCATGACCTGAGCTGAAGGTAGATGCTTAACTGACTGAGCCACCTAGGTGCCCCAATTGGCAATTAAAAAAAAAAAAGATTTTGGCAATTTGATCTTGACAATTCCAAGACTTGAGAACAAGAATGAAATTAGTGGTTCGTGATTCCCCTATGCTTGCTTTTGTTATATATGTTGGTCAAGTCTGAGTTTTATGTCATTACTTCACACTTGCATTCTAAGCTGGATGATAGAGGTAAAGAATGACAGAAGTAGAACTATGGAAATGATGGGCACTTTTTCCAGTCCATAATATTTTAAACCTATGTATGAGGTTGCTTTGTACAGATCTATTTCCAAATATAACACTGTTTAATTTTTGAAAGCTTGAAGATAAAATTGCAGTGTCAGATATCATTTGTTAAGTGCCTATTCTTTCATGATGCCAGAGAATTTGTATCTTTTTTTTTTTTTTCCAATTTTATTCCAGGAATTTATTTTTAGGAAATACTTATGCATGTACACAAAGATTTTATACATCAAGATACTCACTTCAGCATTGTATCTAATAGCAAAATTTTGGTAACTATCAGTAGGTAATGGTTTCAATAATTGATGGGTGTCTCTTTATTGGGATTGTACAGCAGCCATTAAAAACAATGTTGTAGAAGAATGGTTAGTCTTATTGGAAAATGTTCAGATCATATTAATAACACAAGCAGACCCCAAACAATATAAACAAAAAAGAGTATTTTAATAATGTATACATGTGTGGATTTATAGAAAAAATACCTTGAAACTAAATACAGTAAAATATAACTGGTTATTACTGGTTGCTTCTTTTTTTTTTGGACATCTTTTTTTTTTTATTATGTTATGTTAATCACCATACATTACATCATTAGTTTTTGATGTAGTGTTCCATGATTCATTGTTTGCGTATAACACCCAGTGCTCCATTCAGCACGTGCCCTCTTTAATACCCATCACCAGGCTAACCCATCCCTCCACCCCATCCCCTCTAGAACCCTCAGTTTGTTTCTCAGAGTCCATAGTTTCTCATGATTCGACTCCCCCTCCGATCTCCCCCCCTTCATTTTTCCCTTCCTGCTATCTTCTTCTTCTTCTTTTTTTTTTAACATATAATGTATTATTTGTTTCAGAGGTACAGGTCTGTGGTTCAACAGTCTTACACAATTCACAGAGCTCACCATAGCACATACCCTCCCCAATGTCTATCACCCAGCCACCCCATCCCTCCCACCCCCACCACTCCAGCAACCCTCAGTTTGTTTCCTGAGATTAAGAATTCCTCACATCAGTGAGGTCATATGATACATATCTTTCTCTGATTGACTTATTTCGCTCAGCATAATACCCTCCAGTTCCATCCACGTCATTGCAAATGGCAAGATTTCATTCCTTTTGATGGCTGCATAATATTCCATTGTATATAAAAAAGTAAGTAATTTGTCATTTTCATTTAACATGTGTTTGCTTGCTTGATTTTTAAAGGTGGAGGCTGTAAAATTATTTCTTACACCAGAAGATTTGGATGATCCTGTAAATAGAGCAAAGAAATATTTTCTTCAAACTGGTATTTAAAAATTTCTTTACCCTATACATAGTCATACAAATACATAATACAGATGTTATGTCAGCAGGAGGGCATTTATTGCTACATAATTGTATAATATATTATACATTTAATAATTTTATTATCTGTCTAAGACACTCCAGTTTTGGCCAGATATCCAGGACTTGTCTGTTTTAACTCTTCTTGGGGGTAGGAGTGAGGGGAGAAATAGCTTCTTAGTTTTTCTTGGTCTAAATCCTCAGAGTAGATAAGAATTTCAAATTCTACCCTGGTCCAGTGGAAGTATACACTACAACTAGGGGAGACTTAAAAACAAATTACATAAAAGTTTATTTGCTGTATCCAATACTTTGTGCATTATTTTTGGTTTAGTTGCCCATTCAGCCCAGTCGGTTTTGACACTTTAGCTCAATATCATGGTTTATATGCAGAATGCGTCCTGGGAAGCACCAAAGAAAAGTGGTTATGAGTGTGGGTTCTAGAGTCAATCCACATGGGTTTGACTCTCAAAATGACTTATGTGTTTGTATCTAGAGTTCTGAGAATATAATTTCCTTATGGCATTGATTCCTAAACTTGAGGATGCATAAGAAACACGTGGTACATTTATTAAAATGAGGATTCCTACCTGAATAAGCATCTTTGCAGTAGAGTTCGTTAATTTAATTTTAAAAAGCATCCCATTAGCAAGGCCTGTTAGCGCTTGATGGATCCAACCCTTTCTTACTCAGAAGAGTCTGTGTAAATGTTTGTAATAGCTCTTCAAAAATATGTAGGCTCAGAGGTTTATATAGTGGTTTTTTTTTTTTTAAGAAATCCTCTGAATAATTGCAAATTAGTTTAGCTCCATTCTGAAGTAGGTATTACTAATGTGCTTTTTGCTATTTTTTTTTAAGCAGGGAAAGTGAGGGGTGCCTGGGTGGCTCAGCTGGTTAAGCGTCTACCTTTGGCTCAGGTCATGATCCCAGGGTCCTGGGATTGAGTCCTGCATCGGGCTCCTTGCTCAGCGGGGAGCCTGCTTCTCCCTTTCCTTCTACTGCTCCCCCTGCTTGTGCTCTCTTTCTCTGTCTGTCAAATAAGTAAACAAAATCTTAAAAAAAATAAAAATAAATAAAGCAGGGAAAGTGAATGGAGAATGGATCATATGATTAATGATCTTTACTAAACAAACAAACCCTTCAGGTGTAGCTAAGTTTATAGTTGGTGCTCAGCGTCATCTTCATATTCAAGTTCAAAAGAGCACAGTTCATTGCCTCTCATTTGAAGGCATAATGAAGGTCTTTATGACTGGCCTGTAAATAAAGTGGTTGACTCACTGATTTCCTCTTTATTTCAGAGGATGCTAAAGGCACACTTTCACTGATGCCTGAATTCAAAGTTCGCGAGAGAGCTCTGCTGGAGTCGTTGCGCCGCTTTGGCATGACAGAGGAGGGATGTATCCAGGCATGGTTTTCTTTTCCCCATTCAATGCGCATATTCTATGTTCATGCGTATAGCAGCAAAATTTGGAATGAGGCAGTATCTTACAGACTTGCAACCTATGGATCAAGAGTAGTAGAGGGTGATCTGGTCTGTTTGGATGAAGATGTTGATGATGAACATTTCACAAATAGTAAAGTAAGTATCATGTCATCAGCGTTGTCAAAGAGTAGTAACCACACTGGGAACATTAATTTTCAGAAGCCTTTATTTGAGAAACGATTTAGAACTAAACATACGTTTTATTTTTTTATTTGTATTTGCTTATCTTCTGCTTCTATGCTGCTAGCTAAGACTTAACACAAGTCTATAAATGGTAAAATAAAAATAGTCAGTGGCATTAAGCGAAAGGTACAAAGACAGTAAACTTTCCTTTAAATAATATGTTTTAAAGAATTACAGAACTAATGCACAAAGTAGTATCATTAAAAGTGAAAAATCAAAAGTTTACATATGAAGCTGTCATCTTGTCACCACTCTTACTGTCTTTCCCTCCCCTGTGCCCAGGAAATGAACCTCTGTTTTTGGCCTGTATCCTTCTAGACCTTTTTCTATGCTTTCACAAAAATATCCGTAGGAGAGTGTATTTTTATTCTATTAGCGAAAACTGAGAAAAGAAAAGGAAGGGCTTATAGGCTCAGAACTTAAAATATGAAAAAGAATACAATTTTTATAGTAATTGTATATGAGGTGTGTAATGTTGTGTGTATTTCTTTTATATAAATGTGATTTTATGATTGCGATTTCACAGCTTGCTTTTTTCCTCTTAACAATTTATATTATAAAAGTTGATTCTTCCATTTCCTCTCTATCCAACTAGTATTTTTATCTTTATGGGTTTGAACAGTATAATTAATGAAACTGAATACCAGAAGTCAAGTAAAGAAATTTATTTTGTAATATAATGCAAAAAGAACAAATTATAATGCAAAAAGAACAAATTATAACAATGCAAAAAGAACATTATCTCAAGTTAGTCTTACAAAGATGTTATAAAAGTGGAGGGATTTGAGTAGTGCTTTCATATATAACATCATAACATCATTGAACTTTAGATGAGAAAAGGATTTTAGAGACCCTCTTTTTTAACTCCCATTTTATAGAAATGAAAATCAAGACCCAGATTAAGTGACACAGGTAGCAGAATTAAAAGGCCCTAGCCCAAATTGATCTCTACCAGAGAAATCATGGAATACAGAAAAGGTGTCAGCATCTAGAGAGAGAACATGGCCCAGTTTTTCAAAAATGAAGAAACATAGATTCTGAACTCTACATAAAGGGAACTTTATCTAAATTAATAGCAGAAGTCTGGATGTATAAATTAAGGTTTTTGTTTGTTTGTTTGGTTGGTTTTGGTTTTAAGTAATGGAGATCTACCTCAAACCAACTTAAGGAAAAGCGGACAGGAATTCATTGGCTCTGATAACCGAGACTCTGACTGATTTGGGCACAGCTATATCCAGTCTCCTAAATAGTCTGTCTCTTATTTTCTTCATCTTTCAACTATGTTTTCCTCTGTTAGAGCCATTCTCAGTCTGGCTTGTTCTTTCGGTGGCAAGATGGTTATGAGCATTATTTCTTAAAACTTGTAGAGAAGAGAACTTTTCTTCCCAATGGAATAAAGGCCATGGAATTAAGTCTCTTTGGCTAGGAGTGGCCTGGCTTTTGGGCCCGTGTATGGGCCCAAAGCAATTATTGTGGACTGGAGTATGTGATTGGCTAAGCCTATGTTCCAAAGGATCCTTCCTGGAACCATCTCACCCAAATTATATTTGAGAACCGGGAGGTTTCAGGGAGCTCCCTGAAAATGAGGGTGCGCCTATTAGAAAAGAGATTAAAGGCCGAGCAAGTCAGAGCAACAGGTTTCTGCTTTGCTGTTTCATTGAATGGGTGCCTTATGAATATTTAGATAAGAAAGTGATCACAAGGAGCATAAATCACTAAGAACGGTCATTTAACTGAGATAAAATCTGAAACTGTAAAAAGAAATCTAGCAGCATTATAGGTCTTTTTTTTTTTTTTAGCATTATAGGTCTTATTTTACTTCATGAATGGAAGAGATGTTGGTGATTCCCTTTTGATAAATAGTGAAAAATCATGTTTTTTTTTTCACACATTCCAGAAATATGTTCATTTAAATATTACCTGGGCTGTACATTATTTAGTAAGTTAGCCATTCCTAATTCAGATTTTCAGAAGTTAAAGGTTACTTTGACAAGACATGGTAATAATCTCTGAAATACATGTTTTACAAGACTTCTTTGTTCAAAGTAACATTTGCAAGGACAGTTTTGTGATCAGAACTGTATCTGTTTTTCTTTTGGAGCTGTAGGAGAAAGGAGAACATTTTCTCCTTCATATCCTGCTAAGTTTTCTTCTATTAGGAAAAAAAAGTCTTTATATATTTTAAGACCAATCATTTATACTTTACTAGTAAGCACTAAGTATAGAAAAGGCAGGACTTACAGGCCCACGATGTTAAGATATGAAAATGAAAAAGACAGTAAAGTTTCTATTAAATGGTATATGGGGCATGTAATGTTGTGCATCTACAGTTAAAAATTGTAGGAAACTAATCGATTCTTGATAGGATTACTAGACTAACAGATATACTTTTATTTGAAGTCGCTTGGGGTAGATTTTCTTATAATTTCTTTGTGAACAAGATAGAGAAATGTGGCAGACAATTAAAAGGTTAGGTGAATTCATAGTTGAGGAATAGCCATATGCCAAAAGCATGTTTGTTAATTAAAAAGATCAATTGATAACAACCTGGAGGGAGCTATCTAACCACAAAACATGGTCTAATGTACTTGACCATGTTTTTCCGTATTTTTTTTTTTTTTAAGATTTTATTTATTTATTTGACAGAGAGAGACACAGCGAGAGAGGGAACACAAGCAGGGGGAGTGAGAGAGGGAGAAGCAGGCTCCCCGCAGAGCAGGGAGCCCGATGCAGGACTTGATCCCAGGACCCTGGGATCATGACCTGAGCTGAAGGCAGTCGCTTAACCAACTGAGCCACCCAGGCGCCCTGTTTTTCCGTATTTTCATAAATTATTTAAATTGCATCATTGTAAGTAGGCTTAAGAGTTTGTGAAAGAAAGCTAGAAATGATGATGCAGGAGAGATCCTCATCCCATGGCTTTTGGTCAGATCACATGTAGAGTTTTATATCCATTTCTGAGTCCAGCAACTAAAAGGCTTACTTACCAATAAACAAACATACAAACCCAAAATGAAAAACAAAAAAGGAGGGGCAATAATTAATGATTAGACTGTGCATCCTTGAGGGCAAAGCCAGCAGAGTTAGAGGGGATCTGGACACTGCATTATATGGTGAAAGCCTTAGGAAGGTGGGGATGCTGTTCATCTTTGTTTAATGATAACAGCTGCCTTCATACCTGAACTTTCATGTGCTGGAGAAATTAGACTTATTTATTCTATAGTGTCCTGTAGCAACATTTCTCACACTTAACATACATCTGTTTTCCCCCCTGTCTCCTGTTACTGTTCTATGAAACACGTTTTGAGAAACACCACTTCTCAGAGAGTATTATGATACTTGTTGGCGATGGGTGGGGGTGGGGGTGGGGTTTCCCAGAGGCAGATTTTTGATTAAGCATAAGAACTTTGTAAGTTAGGAAAAGCTGCTGTGATGAGGTGGAAGCATTGCTTCGGGGTATTAAGCTACCACCGTTCTCTTTGTGTTTCAATTTCAGTTATCAGTGGTTAAAGCAGGAAGTATCATTTAAATTTTTACGTAGTCTAGAAGCAAATTGTGAAAATAGTCTTGTTTGGGTATATGTATATTCAGCACAGGAGTCAAATTATACATAACAGGGAAAATTGAGGAAATGAATCATCCATATTTTCGTCATGTTTTTAAAATGTAGGTTCATCTAGTAACGGAAGAAGAGGAATCAGCTAACACATATGCAATACATCAGGTAAATTTGTTTAAAAATTGGTATCACTTAGATCTAAATGTAGATATTGTGTCCAAAAGACAAAATGTTGATCAGTTCTCTTCCCCACCTTTTTCTCTTAACCACTTTTTTTTTTTCACTTTTTAATTCAGGTATAATTTATATGCAATAAATATCTCTCTTCTTAGTTTGCAGTTCTAAGAGTTTTGATAAACATAGTCTTGTGACCACCACAAAAATCAAGATAAAGAACATTTTCATCTCTCCCTAAAATCTCCCTGTGCCCCTTTTTATTCAACCCCCACCCCCAGCCCCAGCTCCTGAGGAGCTCATCCATTTTCTGCCCCGTTTTGCCTTTGAAAGAATGTCAAATAAATGGAATCATATAGTTTGTGGTCTTTTATGTTTGGCTTCTTTCAGTTAGCAAAATGAATTTGAAATCCGTTCATGTTGTATGTATTTGAATTTTTTACCTTGTTCCTTTTTCTGACTACCTTTTGGTAGTGTTTAAGAAAAATGACTAGAAATCATCAGCAAAGGAGGAAAGCCCTACAAACTGTAGTGTCTTCTCATAAGCAGCTGAGCAAAACACTGTATTTGCTGCTACTGGTTTGTGCTCATGTTTTTATATAAGTAAGAAGAATGTGAAGTTATCAACCAAAATACCAGTTATATCATTGAGCAATAGGGGTTGTTCTGTTGTAGAAACAATATGCTTTTAGGATTGTATGACTACATTGAGATTAAGTCTTTGTTGGCTAATTAAATGTACCCAAACCTCTTGTTTCCTCTCCTCTACTTTAACAATAGTTTGTCTTATAATATCTGACTTGAGTTTGTTACCTTGGTTATTGTGAGTCCTTCTTGATTGTAGTTAGTTCTTTTCTTTGCCTGGCAGCATTTAAAATAATCTAAGTAGTATAGCGTTCAATAGCATGTTTTAGGCTGATTGTAATGTTTATATCCTGAGACATAATGATTATATCTCAGTGATTTTCTTATATACCAAATCTTAGTGATATAATGATCATATATTTTTCTGAAGGCTGTTTCATGTAATTTTGTCCCCCTTCTTCTGCACAGGTGGTTCTTCCAGTGCTTGGATACAATATTCAGTACCCAAAGAATAAAGTTGGGCAGTGGTACCAGGAAATACTTAGCAGAGATGGACTACAGACATGTAGGTTTAAAGTACCAACTCTGAAACTCAATGTTCCAGGATGCTATAGACAGATATTGAAACATCCCCATAATGTCTCATACCAACTAATGGAAGAACATGAAATTGATGTCAAAACTGAAGGTTCCCACATTGATGAAGCAACCTTATCTCTTTTGATCTCTTTCGATCTTGATGCTTCGTGTTATGCGACAGTCTGTCTGAGGGAGATGATGAAGCATGATTTTTAGAACCACTACCCTTGATATAATCATATATATGTATGTCACTCTTTAAAAGGAGGGTAGCTAAAATTTCTTGAGCACCTGCCATGTGCTAGGAGCCTTATAATTGTTATCTCCTGTAATTACTAAACATCCTGGTGAAGTAGGAGTTTGATGCTGATGTTCTAAAGGACATATAGCTAAGTAAGCGCAGCATCTGAATTTAAGACCCCAAAGCCTATGTTCTTTCTATTATCTAATGTTTCAGTGATCTTTATTCTGTGTTATAAAATTTATAATCTTTCTTGACTATTCAAAACAAATAATACTGCAAGATAACATGTAAGAAAAAAACATGTTTGGAGTAATGTTTACATCCTCTAGCTCCTTGCTTAGAATGTAGATGAAACTAGATTGTAAGATGGTTGGAGAGAAACAGAAATGAAGCATTTTGTTAATTATTGTCATTCTTTTCTGTTTTTGCAATTACTGATCAGAATAATACATTAGGGAAATACAATCCCTATATTTATGATAGCTACCCCAGGGTTGCTTACCCCTTAATGAGATAAATTATCTTCAGTGAAGATTGAAAGAAAATTTTTCATATAGTTTCTTTATCTCAACATACATTGAGCCTCTTGACTTTTTGTGATATTTTTTCCTATTATCTAAAACATAGATTTTAGAGTCAGACAGACCTGGGTTCAGACTCCAGCTCTGACACTTACTAGTGACTTTGGGTATGTTATTGATTCTTTTTGAGGCTTAAAGAATTAAGACAGCACCAACCTCATAAACAACAAGTAATAGGATTGTCTCCACCTTTTATGTTGCTGGAGGAAGAAAACATTTTGCCCATTTGAAAATTGAGATATTTGTTTAACTGTCCCACATCATAAATCATCCTTAACCACTTTATATCAGTTAAATTTGGGAGGGATGGTATATATTGATCAGGAAGATCTAACATTCTTTCATTGCTGGTAGTATAACATGATGATGAAATTTAAAAAGTGGTATGGAGAATTACATGTCAGTAATGTGGCACTTTTATATACTCAAGTCAGTGAAACTATTTTGGGTATAGTAGCATAAGGAAATAAAATTCAAAAGAAGGAAAAGAATTATATGCAATGCAAAATTTGCTCATGTAACATTTTTATATAAAATGAAAGAAATTATAATTGTTTGAAAGTCCAGCATTAGACAACTAAAGTAAGTAAAGTGAGATATATCAACTTGATGGCAAAATATGTAGTTATTAAAAATGATGATAAAAGTTTAGGTATGTGAGAAAATGTTGCCCTTCAAACCAGAACATAGATATTACAAATGCAGTATACACACTGAATGCAGCTTTTACAAAGAGAGGCACTTTAGCATAGTAATTAAAAGCATAGTTACTGTGGAAAAACTTCCCAAGTTTGAACCTTGGCTGTGCCACATAGCATGTGGCCTTAGACAAGTTATTTAAGCTTCGTGTGCTTTGGTTTCAACATCTATGAAATAAGAATGGCAATGTACCTACCTCATAGGATTATTGTGAGGATTTACCAAGTTCACAGATGTACAGCAGCTTAGAAAAGTACCTGCGACTTAGTTATTGTTAAATAAGTATCCGCAGATGCAAGTTTGGAAGGAAGAGAAAAAACATGAAAATAACTTTCTTTTTTGTCATATATTTTAATAATAAATAAATCTCAGAACACAAAAATTGGACTTTGTAGTACCATTGTATTTTTAAAATTACCTTTATCATCTTAATATTTATTGAAAATAAAATGCTATATTAAGTAAAAAATTTAGAAAAAGTGCCATTTCATATAATAAATTATATCCTGCAAATATAATCAGAAAGTGAATTATGTAAATTATTCAATTCTAGATGTCTCTTAAATGTTGAGTAGCAATTAGAAAATATGAAAGTGTTAAAATGTGCTGTCATTGATATTTTCTTTGCCTGTAGATGGCACTATTATTTTAGATACCGTATTTATTTACTTGATACTTCGGCCATATGTAAGGAAAGAATCACTAACCTTGTTTCAAGTCACCATAAGATGTATTCAGATACTGTTGATGTGGAAAATTATTTTATATGCCAATAATATTTGACATGTTAATTTTTTTCAGTGTAAGGTCTTGAATATACTTTGGACCAAATGATGACCAGTCACCTAGGTTTTTGCAGGTTTCCTGGCCATTCCAGGCCTTCAGAAGGATAATCTTTGGATTAGTTTTAATTTTCAAGGTTGTTTTTGAAACTGAGCCTCAGGATTACTAAGGTAAAAAAAATTGAGGTCTTTTTATTAAGCTAAAAACACTTTGATGTTTGTGACTTAGGCTAAACTGAAAGTCATATGCGAGTTTCAATTCAAGTAACATTTATTATTTGTTGTGCCAGCACTTCTGCTTCTCTCATTTTAATCCATATACCCAACCTATAGGTAGGTAATATTTTCCCTGATTTTGCAGATGGGAAAATATCTGGGTGGTTTACTGACCTATCCAAGGTCAATTAAGGTAGTATGTGGCTGAACTTGATTATGCTTCGTAGATCAGTACTGTTTTCATCTACCTAATATTTGCCTTCTGAAAACAAGTTTTTTTTTTAATGACTTTCATTTCCACTTACTCAGTATTACTTGCCACTGATTAATAGGTGTATTGGAGCATGTCTTGAGAGAAACAAGGTTCCCTTTTGAGATTCTGAGACCAAAATAAAAGTAAAGGAAATCCTTCAGGAAATTCCCAAATCATTTTGGAATATTTTCCAGAATACTTTGGGGCTTGTATCACATTGTTGGGCAAAAATATTGCAAATCACAGGAGGTTATTTTAGATGGTACCTGGCACAATATTAATATTGAAAAAGAAGGGTGCGAGAGTTGCTCCTTTTTTAGAAAATCTCATGAAATACTAACAACAGTGTCCAGCACCTAAATTCTCAGTGTCAGCTACTATGCTATATGATGAAAGTTTTACAATGGACTGGTTAATGACTTCCCCTTGAGATCTGATCCGACTCTGTCTTAGCGTAATTATAATTCAGGACACTTTTAGATTTATTTATTTCTTTTGTAAGTGGAAATAACTATTTCTAAATCTGGAAGTTGAGCAATTCATTCAAATTAAGATCTTTAAGAACTATCTGGGTCAGTGTTTTCAATATTTTCCACCTGGGAACTACCTTTAGGAGACCAAAAAGAAAATGAAGCCCCAGGTTAACAGTGAACTTTTCTTGCATTAATGTAAGGGTAGAAAAAAAGGTTGGAGGAAGATATGGAAGTGAGGAAAATAGGACTTCTCATTTTTTTTTCACTTTACCTCTGAAGTGTTTGGGGTTTTTAAGTAAGAATATATTTGTGTATTAATTTTGCACTTGAAAACCTTGAAGAAGGAGCATCTGCGTGGCTCAGTTGGTTAAGCATCCACCTTTGGCTCAGGTCATGATCCCTGACTGCAAAATCGAGCCTCGCATTGGACTCCCTGCTCCTCGGAGAGTCTGCTTCTCTCTCTCTGCCCCTCACCCCACTCGTGTTCTCTCTCTCTCTGACTCTCTCTCTCTCAAATAAATAAATAAAATCTTAATAAATAAATAAATAAAATAAAAAACACCCTGGAGAATACTTAAGGCTCAGAGAAGGTAAGGTAAGGGAATTGGTGGATTATGATGGCATTATTTTCAGAATATTCTGGTGGCTCATGCCAGTATATCGTCAGAAGGAAATTTATGTATTATATGCTTTAATGGCACTAATGGCAGTTAATACAGATAGTTTAAGGTTTTAGTGCCTGTGCTATGGATTTTGCTTTCAGATTTGAGGTTCTTTCTTAGAGATAGCTTAAAGTCTTATGGTATTGTTTTAGTCTATTTTTCTTGAGCCCTTCTGCTTTACCTATTTTTGATAGGCCACAAAGCAATGCCAGATGTCTGACATAATAATCAACAAATATTTCAGTACCCCTCAATTAAAGGCACTCTAGAAGATACTATGGGGAAAGAAAAAAGTGAATCAGATAATATCACTGCCTTTGAGGGATTAACAGTGTTATATCCTTTCAGATAACATTTGATTTGAAATGTTTGTTATCTGCAAAAAGGATATGCAGGCTAAATGGCTCGGAGAAGAACAAGCAGCATCTTTCCATTTTGCGTATGGCTCACTGTATGGCCGGTAATATGTTACTTGACCTCTCAGCACCTCATCCTGAATCCTTCAGTGATACTTATATTAGCATTTCTAAGCATTTTGAGATCTCCTCTTAAAATATGCTTTGAACTATTCAGTCTAAATGCTGCTTTCTGGAAAGCTACTACTTTAAAGAATGGGAAATGGTGTTAATGGAGTTAATCTTGTGTAATTTCAGTGTGGGTTGTCAGGAATATCTTTAAGTAAAGAAAATGACTCTAATCTTCTTAGGTAATTCATTTTCTCAGCTGCTGTGAGACAGGAGCTAATTTACTCTGCTTGTGTACATAGACCCTGTCTTACTAAAGAGAAATTTTACTAATGGAAAGAAGTCAGGACATCCATGAAATTATTTAAATTTAGGTATCTTGGAAAATATTATAAAATATAAGATATGTGAAATTGTCTTTTTCATGATCAGTTTTCTTAATAAATACCCAACTCAGTTACCAATGTAGAAATGAAATCCCTGTTACAAGGAAGAAATTTAATTATGGAGTCAAAACAAGTGCAATTTAGTTGTTTTTAAAGGGAAGAGATCAAAGAACTGGTCACTCCTTAACTGAGGGTGTTCGAGCAGCAGGATTGGGGTGGGGAGTGGAGAGGGTTAGGGATTCAATTCTTTATGCTTTTATTCCAAGTCACCCTTTTCTGATGAGCCCTACTGGCATTCTTTTAGACTAGTTAGGTCAGGGTTCTGAACTTTTCACTACAATAGGGTTTTAATCTTAGCTGATTATTGTTCCCCCCCCCACCCCTAGTCATGAAGGACTAGTGTTCTTTTCTAAAAAGAGAAGATGAAGACTATTTCTATTAAAAAAATAGGTTATAGTACAATGGATTTTTTCACATCTGATTTTCAAAAGGAAACTAATTTAGGTTCATTTTTTCAATAAATTAATCTTAAGGTAAATCTAATAAATTTTTATGGTATGTGAGTAATAACAAAGCACTTTTTCTATTTAGAAATGATTTTAGAAAATTTGAGAAGCAGTTATTCTGAATTCAAAGAGCATTCTCCCAAGGCATTGAAAGAGAAAATTTTAATATCATAGTGAAGCATTTGATGATTGTGTTTTTTATGTACATATTCTCTCTAGTTTTGATTATTGTGATAACTTTCTAACTGACTGCCTCTATTCTTCATTCTAACCAGTCCATCCTGTGTACTAATGTCATTTAACCTTGTAAAAGTAGAAATCTGATCCTGTCATTGTGTTTTGGCCATTAAGCATTTCAGTGGCTTCCCAGGATCTAAGGAATAAAAGTCCAAATCCCTAAACATAGCACATATATATCTGCACAGTATGAATTCAGATTATCTTTCAAGTGTCATCTTCCACTTACTCCATAAAACGTACTTTTTGTTTTAACTCCGTCTGCTTTTTCCCAAATATATTAAGTGTTCCTGTGTTACACATCTCAACCTCCCATTCCTGTTGGCAGAATGTCTTTTCTGCTTAGGTTAAATATCTTGTCTGTGAAATCTGTGTTCTTATAACACTTGTCTACGTCTGTACTATCTCCTTAGTCACATTGCATTATACTTATTTGACTAAATATCTGGCTCATCTACTAGTAACTATTCAAAGGCATTAATCTTTATACCTCAGGGACCCATCAGTGTCTAACATGTAATAGGTTAAAAATGTTGAATGAATACCACAAACATACCTTAGTAAATTTATTTGGTGAATATATATATTACATATAATCTCAGGAAAGTTCTAAAATAGTTCTTTACCCTCACAGAAAGTTTAGGAGAATTGGGTCTCATTAGATTGCTTTTCCACTTTTACAGAATTGCCAAAATAATTTGAATAGTTTCATCTTTGTCATTACTACCTAGAAAATGTCTACCTTTTATTTAAATACTAAATGCACTGTAGAATTTCATTGCTCAGAACAAGCTCTCAAGCAGTATAACTATTCTCATTTTACAAATGAAGTTTCTAGGGCTTAAAGAGGTTAAGTAGCTTAACTCTAAGTTGCAAAGAGAGTTTAACCTAACTCCTTAGTTTCAAGGCCCATGAGGTTAACTACTTGGCTCTGCTGATTCCTAATGTAAAATGTCTCAGTTCTCTGCTTAACTAATAGATATTTAATTCCTGCCTATCTCTGAATTGACCTGTATATTTCTAATTCTTTTTGACATTAAGGCAAATTGGGGGAAGACTCACTTTAAATGACATAATGATGTTAAATCTTTTTCATGATAATGTAAATTATCATGAGCACTATGTGCTAAGCATTTTACAACTTATTAGTACATACCTATAGAATAAGTATTGTTATTATTTTTGTTTTATGGATGAAGACATGGAGATTGCGTGCAATTAAGAAACTTGAGAAAGGTAAAACATGGAGCCAGAGCTGGAAACCAGATCTTTTTTCTTACAGAATCCAGAGACCCTTAAGCCATGAACTTGGTTTGAAATTAAATGACGGTGACTCCAGTCATGTCATAGAAGCCAAAACAAGTGTTCTTTTGAAGTCACCTTATCCCAGGTTTTGAGTAAATGTTCAAAGACAGTGAACATCACAGAAGAAAGCAAGGCATCGTGAATGAGGGCATAGAAGACATGTAAGCCTTTGTTAAATATGTTTGTAAATATTTCATGTTTTTATGCTATTTTGTTACAGAAACAAAAGACAGTATAAATAGACATGCAGGACTTCAGAATTCTAGACATGGATCTCATGTTTATCCTTTTTGAAGAAGTAAGAGACAAGCTTGAAAATGTGCAGGGAACTAGAAGCAAAACACAATTTAGCATATTTGAAAAAGAACCAACAGACTTTCTAGAAGTGAAAACTATAATAATCAAAACTTAAAACACATTGTATGAGTTCAGTAACATTACACAAAATTGAAAAGCAAACTGGTAAACTAAAAAGTAGTTCAGAAGAAACGCAGAATGGAGCAAAAATGAGATTTAAAAAAATACAGAGATATGGAGGACAGAGAGAAACTTTAAAATACATTTAATTGGAATCTGAAAGAAAGGAGAAAGAATAAGGTAGAGGCAACATTTGAATAGGTAATGGCTGAGAATTTTCTGAAACTGGTAGGATACCAAAATATGGGTTTAAGAAGTCCAGTGAATCACAAGCAGTCTAAGTAAAGAGAAAGCCATCAATAATAAAAAGAATCTTAAAAGCAGCCAGGGAAAGATTATTCTCAAGGAATGAATAAAGTGATTGCTGACTTTCCAGAGCAATGATGAAATATATTAAAATAATGAGAAAGTTTGCAACTGAGTACTGACTCACTAGAAGAGATTCCAACCCCAAAAACCAGCAAAAAACACTTCAGAGAGAGGGTAAAGGATCCAAAATCAAAAGCCTAAAATGGAGGAATGAATGATGAACAGAAAAGTGGTAAATATGTGGTTAAAATATAAACAAATGATTGACTTTGTAAATTGATAATGTCTCTAATATCTTCTGGGTTACAAAAGAATAATAAAACAGAGCCTGGGAGGGAACTGAAAGGAGTTAATGATCTAAGGTGGTTGTGTTATCTGTAAAAAAGGGTAAATATATTGATGAACTTTAGTCTTCTGTAAATTAGAATTGTGTGGTATAGTATCTATAATAGTCACTAAAATAATAAAAACAGCTGTAACATCCAAACTAAGTACAGGATGATTGCTCTAGTGTGTGTCCTACAAATTAGAGCTTCATGATTAGTTTGATATACTTGATAAGAGAAATTTGATGAAAATACAAGAATCATTTACATTATCATGAAAAAGATTTAACATTGATTATTTATTTATTTATTTTTTAAATATATTTTTAAAGATTTTATTTATTTATTTGACAGAGAGAGACAGTGAGAGAGGGAACACAAGCAGGGGGAGTGGGAGAGGGAGAAGCAGGCTTCCCGCGGAGCAGGGAGCCCGATGCGGGGCTCGATGCGGGGCTCGATCCCAGGACCCTGGGATCATGACCTGAGCCGAAGGCAGACGCTTAACGACTGAGCCACCCAGGCGCCCCAGATTTAACATTGATTTTTTAAAGAAAGGAAGAGCTTCAAGATAATTTCAAGTGTTGTAAACTTTGAATAATTGTAAAAAAATTCAAAATGTACTATTTTTTAGACACTGTCACAAGCACTATTTTTTTAATCATAAATTTTGACCAGGAAGTGTGTATAGCCATTTCACACACAAAATCCATTACTGAAACACTACAGTCAGAGAAACAAGCTCAAATTTCTCATTAAAATTTTGAAAATACTTTATTTTGAAACTGTATATTAACTCAATAGTTAGTATCTTCTCTAGTAGTTGTATTTCTTTCATTTTCTGATCGTATTTATATTTATATAAAGAAAGGTAATTTTTTTTTCACTAACTCATACTCCTAAATTCTCTCAGTCTACTTTAGTGTGATACAGATATCATTTTCTACATATGAGGGGAAAAGTTTGGGGAACACTACATTATATAGAGCCAGATGGAGTTGGGGAAGAGGACGAAGAGAAAATTCCTCATTATCTTTAATCATCCTGCATTTTAAGGCTACATTAAAAAAAGAAAAAATATTAGAAAATATTAATATCTGTAAATATGAATACTCTTATTTATTTCCTTTTCCTTTACCTTTCCTTTTCTCTCCTTTTGGTTCATGCCCCTGTGCTCTCAGTCTGTATTTGACAACTGATTTGATCAGTTCCATAGCCACAAAAAGTTGTAAGTCGTTGGTTTCATAAGATACTTCTGTGACCTTTGTACTGATGATTGCTTGTGTTCCTAAAAGAAAACTCAGAAGGAGCCAGCCTTCAACTTCAGTGCCTACTCTAATTTCACAGTGAAATATATCTTTGTACTTACAACCCCCTCACAGCTTATCCAACTCTACTAGGTATTCTTCTTCATGTCCTAATGCTCTAAGAAAAGCTGGGGGCTATCCTACAATTTTCTGTTTCTGGAGTGTTAGAATGCTTGTTTTGTCATGCATTCACTTTCTAGATGAGAAATCAAAGTATTATCATTAGCTGAATTGCTCTAGTAATTGCAGTTGAATAAAATTTCTCTTTACAGGAGCTAGTGGGAAATATTCTATATGTATTTAATTAGACAAATTAGAGAACTTAACATTTTATGTCATTAGTTACTGGTTTTACAGTTGGGGTTAATGTCATCCAAAAGAGTAGACAGAACAATAAGTCTTTATAAGATAGGAGCTAAACTTAGGTCTCTGCCAAAATACCTTCAGGTCACTTATAATATGAATGCAGTTGTGCAAGTGGGCTTTTTCCTCCTTGTCCTGGAAATCATATAAAAGCAATAGGGAAATTAACATTTAAAAAAAAAATCCTGCAAAGACTATAATAAGCAAACTTAAAGTATGTAAGAGCTACCAAGGGCAGCTGAGATCTGGACAAAAGTTGCATGGCAAGAAGTGAAAAAAAGTAGCAGATGGGTCCAATAATAGCAGATCTCAAAAGCACATGCATTAAAGAAAATAATCTCTCTCTGAGGATAAAGGTCCTGCCCTAAAG
Source organism: Neomonachus schauinslandi (assembly GCF_002201575.2). Classification (NCBI taxonomy): domain Eukaryota; kingdom Metazoa; phylum Chordata; class Mammalia; order Carnivora; family Phocidae; genus Neomonachus; species Neomonachus schauinslandi. The sequence continues at coordinate 68,656,194 of NC_058407.1, forward strand.
AGAAAAAGCTATATCTCTTGTTTGGAAGGGTCTGAGAAATTGAGTAAGCAAAGTGGTAGCAAAAAACCTGCCGAACCTAGTTTGGGGCTAAACAAAGCATTGCAAACAATGATGTATTTATAGAAAGCAGAAGGGAGAATCTCCATCAAACTGGTCCAAGAAAATTCTGCTCTTTCAATAGTGAGTAATAAAGAAACTGGGCACAACCTCAATACAAAGATACTGTAAGATAAACGTGGAAGAGAGGCACAAAATTTAGCAACAGATCACCAAAAGGTGGCCATATAGAAGATAAAAATTATGGGACGCCTGGATGGCTGAGTTTATTAAGCGTCCAACCCCTGATTTCAGCCTAGGTTTTGATCTCAGGGTCATGAGTTCAAGCCCTGCATTGGGCTCTGTGCTGGGCATGGAGCCTACTTAAAAAAAAAAAAAGAAAAAAATTGTGACACACACTTTTCTTTGGAGAAGCAATCATTTCTATGAAGGAAGTCTACAAAAAAAGAAATGGAAGGAGAAAGAAAACAGTACACAAAAAGAGGAGAGGAAATCTGAGATAGCAGATTTCAAGAAAGATGCAGAAGACAAAAGCAATACTGTCAGAGAAATAAAGATGAAATTGAAACAAGCACCAAAAAAAAAGTAGATGGTGAGAAAAATACAATAAGGGACAGGAAAGATAAGAATAAAATTGAACTCTTCCAAATATATGAAGATTTAAGCACCTACATGCACACATGGCTGCATGTAAGGAAAATAATAAAACACAATGTTAATGGTTAAGATGTAAAAAGATAACAAAAGACCTTCATGTTTGTGGTACAAGAAAATCTGAGACAAAATAAAAATTATACTTTTCTGTGGAATTACAAAAGAGTCTTGGATGCCTGGGAGGCTTGACGGACTGAGTACTAGGATGAATGAATTCTTCCTAGCTAAGCAGAGAGCCATATGAGCTTCCATAGTGGAGGGTGGATAAACTCAACCTAACTAAAGCTGTAGGCCAGCTTCAGATCAACTCAGAATCTAGGAAGAATCCAAATAAACAGTCTTTTTTTTTTTTCCCCAATAGCCAAAAAAGGAAAGAACTTACACTGTTTGGGAAATAAATAAAACAACACTGGTCCTTTATACTTAATGTTGGAAATGGAATTTTTAAAATAAGACATTCGATGAAGCAAGGAAGTGTGATCCATACTGAAGAGAAAATGGTGAAATATTAAACAGTTGCTCTGAGGATCAGAAAAAAGGAAATGATATCTGCACTCACCACTTTTTTTATGTACTAGAGGTCCTCACCAGGTCCAGCAATAAAGCAAAGAAAAGAAATTAAAGGCATCAAGTTTGGAAAGGAAAAAAATTATTTTTTACCTTTGGAAGACAATCTGATAGTGTAAGTAGAAAATACAAAGTGATCTACCAAGAGACCAAAACAAAGAGCTAGAACTTATTAGTGGTTTTATCTGGTTCGCAGACTACATGGTCAATGTATAAAAATTAAATTTGTTTCTATGCAATAGCAATGAATAATTGAACAATGAAAATTCTTAAACAATACTATTTACAATAGCATAAAAACATGAAATATTTACAAACATATTTAACAAAGCCTTACATGTCTTCTATGCCATTAACAATCAAACATTTCTGAAAGAAAAGAAAAGAAGATGGAGAGAGACATGATGTTCATTGGCTGGAAGACAATATTGTTAAGATACCAGCTCACCTCAAATTATTATGTAGATTAAGTTAAATGCCAATCAAAACACAGCCAGCTGTTTGTGTGAAAAATAGTACAAATACTTTGGAAAACTGACAGTTTCTCATAAATTTAAACATACCCTACTGTATGACTCAGCAATCCCACTTCTAAGTATATATCAAAGATTGATGAAAATATGTCAACAAAAATTACAAAATGTTACACACAAACATTCACAGTGACTTTGTTTATAATAGCCGACAATTGGAAACAGCCCAAATGTCTATAAAAGAAAAGTGGATAAAGAAATGGTGGTATATTCATACAATAGAATAAAAGTTTTAAGATACATGCAACAACATGTGTACATATCAAAAACATTGTATTGCGTGAGAGAAGCCAGAAACAAAAGAGAATGTGCTGTGATTCCATTTATATGAAGTTCAAAGCAGGCAAAATAAACTATAGTAATAAACATCAGGACAGCGGTTGCCTCAGTGTGTGTGGGGAAAGTGGGTAGCAGGGGTCAGAAGTAAGGGGAGTTGGATCCAAGGGCTTGAGGGAAATTTTCTATGTGAAGGAAATATTCTGTATCTTGTTTGGGATGGGGTAAATGGATTTGTAAATTTGTCAAAACTTGTTAGACTGTGTACACTTAAGGTCTATACATTTCACTGCATATGGATTACACTTGAATAAAATATTATAGAATCTTTGTGGCAGCCATGGAGCTCTTTCACTCAGATACTCATTCAGGAGTGACCCTGCCTTGAGGTATGCAGTTAACCTATAGCCTCACCTTTAGGATGTGCTACAGCTTTGGGACTAAGGACATGTTCTCTTCTGCAACTCCAGCCAGTGACTTAGCATGGCATGAGTATTAGAGCCTGTCTAGTGAGATACTCTCTTAATGGGCAGTTTTGTCTAGAGCCCCCCCTTAGGACTAGCCACAATGTTTTCAGAGCTGCATTATAGTCTGAGGCTCTTCCTATCCAACTGTCCTTGCTTTCCCCTCTTTCTCAAGTTTCAGACTTGTTTCACGGTCTGAAGGTTTTTTTTGACCTCCTTCTGTTCCCTCTCACCTTTTTCTTTCACAGGCATTATGCTTAGTAAATCTCTTCCATGTCTAACTCCATCTTGGCTTTTGACACAGTCAATTTAAAAAAAATCTGTGATAGATATGAGACTAAGTATATGTCATATCATAATTGTATTGACATAATCCCAGAAAAGTTTTTTTTTTTCACAAAGTAAATCACATTTATGCCTTTATGCTGGATGCAACAGGCTCACCTAAAACACATATATTTAATGGTTGAATATAGAATTGTCAACAAAGGCAAATGTAAACAGAAAGCAGAAGTCATGATCAGATTAGGTGGAATTCAAGCCAAAACACATTGAAGAAAGGAAATTTTGTATTCTTAATACCAAAACCAGGCAAGGATTGCCACAAGGAAAAAACATTATAGGTCAGTATACGTGATGAACATAGATATAAAAATCATCAACAAAATATTAGCAAACCAAATTCAACAGTACATGAAAAAGATTATATACCATGACCAAGTGGGATGTATTCCAGGGATGCAAGGATAGTTCAACATCCACAAGTCAGTTAATGTGATATACCACATTAATTAATGGTACCTAACACATATACCACTCTCAAAAAAGTGGGTATAGAGATAATGTGCCTAAAAGTAATAAAGGCCATATATTACAAACCCACAGCTAACCATACTCAATGGTGAAAAGCTGAAAGCTTCTCTAAGATCAGGAATAAGACAACAATGTCTACTCTCACCACTTTTTTTCAACATAGTACTGAAAGTCCTAGCTATGAAGACAACAGAAAGAAAGAAAAGCCATCCAAATTGGTGAGGAAAAAGTAAAATTTTCACTATTTGCAGATGACATGATATTATACATAGAAAACCCTACAGAGTCTGTCAAAAAACCGTTAGAACTAATAAATGAACTCAGTAAAATTACAGGATACAAAATTAATATGCAAAAATATGTGTTTCTATACACTAATAAACTATCACAAAGAGAATAAACAATCTCATTTACAGTTGCATCAAAAAGAATGAATACTGGGCACCTGGGTGGCTCCAGTCGGTTAGGTGTCTGCCTTCAGTCCCAGGATAGAGCCCTACATCGGGCTCCCTGCTCAGTGAGGAGTCTGCGTCTCCCTCTGCCCCTCCCCCTTTTCATGCTCTTTCTTTCTCTCCATCTCTCTAATAAATAAAAATCTTAAAAAAAAAAGAATGAAATACCTAGGAATAAATTTAACTAAGGATGGGAAAGACCTGTATATTGAGACTACAAAATGTTAGTGAAAGAAATGGAAGAAAACACAGATAAATGGAAAGATGTATCATGCTCATGGATTGGAAGAATCAACACTGTTATGTCCATACAAACCAAAGCAATCTACAGATTCCATGCAATCACTATCAAAATTCTAATGTCATTTTTCAAAGAAATTGAACAAATAATCCTAAAATTTGAATGGAACCACAAAAAACTGAACAGCCAAAGAGATCTTGAGAAAGAAGAAAGCTGGAAGCATCATACTTCCTGATTTCAAACTATATTACAAAGCTATAGTAATTAAGACAGTATGGTATTGACATAAAAACAGACATACAGATTGATGGAACAGAATAGAGAGCCCAGAAATAAACCCATGCATACATACTCAGTTTATGACAAAATAGCCAAGAATATACAATGGAGAAAAGAAAGTTCCAACATCACATGATGTTGGGAAAGCTTGACTGCCACATGCAAAAGAATGAAATTCAACCACTATCTTACACTATACACAAAAGTTAACTCAAAGTGGATTAAAAACCTGAAACCATAAAACCAAAAGAAGACAGGTGGTAAGCTCCTTGACAACTGTCTTGGTGATGATATTTTGAATCTGACACCAAAAAGCAAAAATAAATAAGTGGAACTACGTCATACTCAGAAGTTTCTGAACAGCAATAAAAACCATCAACAAAATGAAAAGGCAACCTACTAAATGGGAGAAAATATTTGCAAATAATGTATCTGATAAGAGGCTAATATCTAAAATATATAAAGAATTCATAAACTCAATAGCAAAAAAAAAATCTGATTTTAGAAGTGAGCAGAAGATTTGAATAGACACTTTTTCCAAAGAAGACATACAGATTATGAAGAGGTACATGCAAAGATACTCAACATTATTCATTCAGGGAAATGCAAATCAAAACCACAATGAAATACCACTTTTCATTTGTTAGAATGGCTATTATAAAAAAGACGAGAAATAACAAATGTTGCCTAAGATATGGAGAAAAGGGAACCCTTGTACATTCTTTGTGGGAATGTACATTGGTGCAGACACTCTACCATATGATCTCACAATCCAATTTCTGGGTATTTTTCTGAGGAAAATTAAGACACTAATTTGAAAAGATATATGCATCCTGGTGTTTATTGCAACATTATTTACACTAACCAAGAAGTGGAAACAATCTAAGTGTCCACCAATAGATGAGTAGATAAAGACACGGTGCTATATACATACAATAGAATATTCAGCAATAAAATATAATGAAATCTTGCCACTTGCAACAACATAGATGGACCTTGAGGGCATTATGCTAAGTGGAATTAAGTCAGAGAAAGAAACTACATGATCTCTTTTATATGTGGAATAAAAAAAAATCACTCTTATAGATACAGAAAACAAATTGGTGGTTGCCAGAGGCAGGGGGTGGTGAGGTGAAAAGAAATGGGTGAAACATGAAGGATGAAGAGAGTTAGAGGAAATTTCCCCTGAAAACAAATAATTGAACATGTGAATCATTCTGTAGTTAATTTAATTTAATAAGCCTGTGTGGATGAGCCAAAAATATGAATTTATTCAGTATATTCTTGGATCCAGCTCTCTCTTCAAAAAGTTATTTCTTTAATAACCAAAATCTATGTTCTGTCTGAGAAACTTCATAACATCTGGTTTAAATAACTATGCATAATAATTTTATAAGTAATTCAAATGCATTCCTTTGTATTTATCTTAGTTGTAACTATATAAATTTATTTCTCTGATCATTTGACTAATACCTCTCTCACCATACTTTGAGATCCATGAGGGCAAGGACATTATTTGTTGGTTGGTTGGTTTGCTTGTTTTTATCATTGTATCCTCAGCCTCTGGCATAGCGTCTGGCACGTAGTAGACACTCAGTAATTCTTCTGAATGAGTAAGTGAAGAATAAAACACAATAATATTGATGTAATTCTTTACTAAGGACTACAACTAAATTTATTCTTTGTAGTTGGAAGTCTTTCTGGAGGAAAAGAGTTGCTATGCTCATTTATTGCTTCATCCATTCATTCAACAAATACTCATTTACACGGCAGACAACACTGCTAAGCATGGACTATATGGTGATAAGAGGAATAGATATAGTTCCTGCCCTGGAGGAGCTCACAGCCTAGCAGGTAACTGCTTAAAGATTTATCAATTCTCTATTTCTAATATATTATGTACAGCTATAATTATACATTTGTAATAGTACCATATCAGAGGGCTTTCATAAGCTCTTATTTGATCCTTACAGCACAGATGTTATCTCCATCTTTACAGATAAAGAGACAGATCTAAAAAAAAAAGCTATGCTTTGTATAGATTAGTTCATTTTATTTAAGAAATACTTATTGATTACCTACTAGTTTCAGGAACTTAAGGAGTTGCAAACAGCAATGAACAAGAAGAAGAAGGACACTTCTAGTGGAAGGTGGCAAACAATAAACAATAAAAAAGATAAATCATAAGAAGGGCAAATATTACAGAAGAAATAAATTGAGTGATTCAATTAGACTCTAGTGAAGGAATTCAGGGGAAGACTCTGAGGTGCTAACACTGAAACTGAGAAGTAAAGTTAGACCAACCATTTGAAGAGTCCTGGAAAGCCTTCAAAGAGAGTGCCAAGTCCAAGGCAATGAGCAGGACTGAGTGTGGCATATTCAAGGAAGAAAGTGAAGGCTAGTGTCACTGGGGAAATGGATTGCATGGTATGAGATAAGCTTCAGAACAGTGTGAGCCAGATCATGTGGGGCCTTACAAGCCATGGACTTTCTTCTGTACACATTGAGAAGTGAATAGAGAATTCATACATATAACTTAGCATGTTGTACTCCCAGAAGAGGATTCCTTGGCATTGTAGTTGGAAAAAGCAAATTGTGCTTTAACTTGATTTCAAAGAATAGAGAAGTCAAAAGTGATTATCTAACAACCAGCTGGGGAATTTCCCATAGCCCAATGAATCATGTTGGAGAGACACTAAAAGTAGACTCCTCCAGAAGTGTGTGTGGGGAAAAGGGGTGGTCATGCTTAGGAGACACTGAGGGTTTCATTCCTTAGGACAATTTTTGAGAAGGCTTCTTGTCAGGGGGAGAAGGATGTAATCTGTGCTTTTGAGTTTGTAGGATTTAAAAGCTAAACACTCCCAGATCCTGAGGAAAAATGGAGCGTAATTCTGGGTCTTTAGTCTTTAATGTGGTAAAGAATGGAAACAGCCCTGTGTAATCTTGGGAACCAAGTGTGGCGCAATCTCTGTGGGGTTTATTCCTGGATGAGTGAGCTCATCCTCTCTTCATGCCCTGAGGCTGCCTGAACAGGGATGTATATCACCAGTGGACACGCTCAGTCTGACAGTCTCTTGAACTAGCTTTCAGCAGGAATACTCTGACCCCGAAAGAAGCAATGGCAGAAACAGTTCTCTCTCTGCTTCAGTGTAGAAGACAGAGTGAACCTCTTTTCCACTGAGTAGGGAGGGATTTTGGAAAGGGGAAGGGAGGAGCCCAAAGGGAGATCCTGAACTTCCTACTAAAAAGACAGTATGGGATTAAGCAATTAATTAGAAAAATAAAAGAGGACTGACCTCATGTGTACCTCAAGTTTATGCAGTAACTTGTAAATGTTACATATGCCACTGTCAAGAATTCTGGCTTGTCTGTGGGATGAAAACAGTATTTGTCGTACATATAGTTACATGAATTATTTGAGACTGAGTAGCTCATTCAGGGTCACTCCAGGACCTGTGCTCTTATCCAGTTGTATTTTTTAGTCTATCCATTAAATTTCTTTTTAATGCTCTTATTTTTATTTGACATAACATTCTTATTGGGTTTTGGTGTCTGGTTATTATGTTCTATATTCAGTCATTTTTGCTATTGCTCAAACAGTAACTGATGAGTTGTTTTAATAACTTAGGTTTTATATGTTGAATAAATGCATTTAAAGCTGTTATTTCTTTCTGGGACACCGCCTTTTGGTGTCCAGAGCTGCTTCACTTGGGAAATGTTCAGAAAGACTGTAGTGTAGCCATTTGTTATTTGATTTTTTTGGCTGCCCAGATTCTAATCCCTTTCCTAATGGTTCTCTGATTTGTTCTTTTCAAATTAACTCTTTTGCGTTGCGCAGTACTGACATGATGGAAATCCAAGTGTTTGGTTTTCTCCTAGAGAAACCAAAGAAATTCTTCCTGCCAAATGCTTCCTCTGACTTTCTCCAGTGTTGTCAAGAGTAAGGTAAGCTACTTAAATATGGCAAATCAATTGATTTTGTTGGAATTGATTCTTGAGTGAAATACTGACAATTGTTTATATCTGAGCACTTGTGGACACATGGGGTTGGGAAGACCTTCTGGGATTGTCTGGTTCCACTTTTTCCAACCTTGTTCTTCAGCTCTCCTTTAGGCCATGTAAGCTGCTTATGTCTTTATGTTTTCTTTTGACTTATGCCAGCTAGGTTTGGTTTCTGTTGCTTGTTGCTGAAGAATCCTAAATAATATATAAACCATGCCAAAGTCTTCCCTAACTTCCCATTCCCTCAAATGAATCCTCCAGTGAGATAAATCCTACTAGGAAAATAGTTAGCTAAGCTGATAATGAAATGTTGATCATGGTTTTAATAGTGGAATGCATTATTCTTGCCAGATACTATTTGCATTTTCATAAGAAATGCTTTAATGGAAGAAATGTTTTGGTAATAATGTGGTAGGGTCTTATCCAAAAGTTGCCCAAGTACCACCTGAACAATATTCTCACACTTCTAGCACAACAGACTTAGCATTCACATTCGGACACTTCTGGCAGGAGCCAAAAGACCAAAGAAGAGGAATACAGAGAGATGAGGAGAACAAGAATTTGTTCCAGATCTGCATTCCCTAAAAGCACCTTTTGTCAGCTTAATTTTAATTTAAGCACAGATTCCTCTTCTCTTACATATTTATATTTGTGTCTCCACTTTGAGTTTCCATTCAGTGCTTTCAAAGTTCCCACAAAATAAGTAGAGATGATACAATGCAGCTTTCATATTTCATGAGACCAGGTTGTGATAAGGTCTAACAGTTTTCAAATAGCATTAAATATTCTTCAGATTAAAATTTTCTTTTCCTAACTTCTTTCAAGACCAATGAAAACAATTATATTTTTGAAACAATATAATTTTATTAAACCTTAAATCTGAAATAAGCGTAAAAGTCAGGGAGTAATATTTTTAAAGTAGGTTATTTCCTGATAGTATTATTTTGTCTCAATAGAAAATACTTCCTTTAACAAAATTGTTATTGTGTTTATTTTGGCTTCTATTTTCTTTCATTGATTTTTGGTCTCTGGTAAGTATATCACATAGTTATTTATTTTAGCCATCCCTCAAATAATAAATAATTGTTTTCAGAGTTATAGCCTCTGTGTTGGAACAGCATTATCATTTGTAGCCAATTTCTTTCATTTCAATGAAATATAAGCAGCATTTAAAATTTCTATTATTTTTTTGTTATTTCTTTAATATAAATGGACACAGTACTCTGAATATCTGTGCTTTAAACTTTTAGCCTCATTATTTTGCTGTTTTCTTCTATTCATATTCCTCATTCTGATTATCCAATTCAAATAATCCTCATAAGCTTAACTCAAGTCTTTTCTCTTCTAGGAGGTGTTCTAAGAACATTCCAGCACAAACCTCCCTGTCTCTAAAACTCATCTAATATGGGGTCACGGGTTCCTTTATGATAATGTCTTTTTGTTGTCTTATTATTCAACATTCCACATGTATTTCCCTAAACTAGATTGCAAATTCCCTGAAATCAGGGACTAAGGCAATATAGCCAAGTATTTTAGAATCATGGACTCTCTAGCTGGATTGCCTTGGGTGACTCCCTGCTCCCTCACTATCTTCCTTGGGGCATAAGACCACTGCTCTAAGTAGTTTCCTCTTCTGATTAAAAATACTCCAAAATAAATGTCTGCTCCTATTTTTTCAATAGTGATGAATATCATTCGCATAGCAATTTACCACAATCTATTAGATTTAATCCTGCTAATATTCTGTTAAATATATGTTATTAACCTCAATTTATAGATAAAGATCCTTTTGCTCGAAGAAGCCAAGAGCTTGCATGAGATGATATTGCAAGAGGTGGAACTAAGGCCATTCTTCCAAGCACAGTACTTTGCATACTGACTACTACTAAGTTAAGTGATTGATGAGTTGTCTCCTGCTTGAAATCTTTTCCTACTGGGGCTTTCTTATGTGTAGACAGCTGTTAATTTCTTTGAGTTTCTCCCTGTTCATTTCCCTGCAAACTTTCCCTCTTTCCACCTCAAGAATTTTAAGAGGAGAGGGTTAATTACGTATCAGCTACCATTTCAAAATGTCTAAGTGAACCCTGAAATTAATTTGAAATTTTCTGCTTGACTTGCAAAGTCAGTCTCCACTCATTTTGTACTTTTCAACCTCATCTTCTCTTGATCACCTTTCTGTAACTGCATAGCTGAGTCACTCTCTCATGTTCCCTGCTCCATTGCTTACTTCCTTTCTTCCCCTCAAGTCATTACATCTGTCCTTCCTTACAAAATATGTTTCTTGTTGGTTGAATCTGTTTTTAATTCAAGTCTTCAATCATCCTTCGTTGCCTGGAGTACTTACAGCTTGTCTGAAAGCCCATTTGTAATTTTACCCCTTTACTTTAGATTTCTTCTTTCTTTTTTTTTCTTTTAGAAATCTCGTTCTTTGATTTTCTCATAGTATTATCTCTTTATCTATTGTTTGTTCAAATTTTACTATTCTTCCGTGCTCACGATCGCAGAACGAGTTGAAATTTATCTGTTGATAATCACACATATATCATTAATGAAAGTTCACTTATTTAACTATATTGAAAAACAACCCTACCTCTACCTCTCTTTATCAATCTAAATAAAAAACTAGGGTTCTGTTTTGTTTTAAAGATGATGGAACTTCAGAAGGTAACATTTGGGTAAGATAGAAATTTCTATGAAAACTCAGGTAGACTTCAATCATATATCAAGATAAATACACAGATTTTGGCATAAATATGTGCGTTGGTGTCCATAAAAGACCTGAGCCTCTCTCTCTCTCTGTGTTGATGTAGGAAGCTCAAGACACTGCCTATTTCTGTATCCCAATTTTTTCTCATAGCAGCATTCACAGCGGCTGTTTTGATTCAAGGTGACTCAACCTCTTGGGCTTTCCCTCTAAGGGTTTGGCTATCAGACCTAGGATCTAAAGGGCAAACCTCCATATTCTCACATTTGAAACCAAATGTCTTATTTCAGGTTCCCAATAATAATGAAAATTCTGCATTTTCCTTGAGAAGATGCAAGACTAGTCAGTAATACTTAATTCTACCAAAGTAAGAATGTCGTATCAGGGTCTCCACTAGATTGTCCCACCTCTTGATTTTAAGGGATTCCAATTTGACAACTTTTATGGTCTTGTATTGATAAAACACTATCATGCTCATAAATTAGTTCAAGGAAGTCTAACATATCGGGAGTTTGGATCCCTATATCAAGAAGTACCTTTTTATTCTTTATTCTTTCAAGGTATCATTCAGCCAAGTGTTTCTGAAGTTTCACACCAGACTCTTGCTATGAGACAAATTCTCGCCCTGAGCTGAACATCTAGGGAGCTCTAGGCTCACAGATTCCTCAATGCAATAATAAACCTCATTTTTACTGTTGATTATTTATGCCTATTGCTCTAACTAAGCCTTCTAGTGGGAACCTGAGCCCTTGCTGCTAAGCTCTTTGGCTGGAGTTTCTGCTACTGCGTTGCTCAGAATCTTTTATCTTTTATCTTTGGTCTCAATCTTCTAGCAAAGTTTCAAGTCCTCCTAGATGCCTGATCTACCCGACTTTTAATCAGGGTCCAACGTACTTGCCAACTCCAGCCTGACTTTGTTAATTTTCTTAAATTGGATCTTTGCCTACTTAGATCTTCTTTAGTCACAGCCTTAACATTTACTCTCTTATAGTTGAATTCTTCATTCTGTCCCTGCAGCCGCCCTCCTTTTTTGTTTCAATCTAAGTTCTGGTGAAATACCCTGGTCAGTCATTCTACAACTTGCACATCATGTGTGAGGGAAGCAATATTGTCTTACTCAATTGCACAACATTTGTAATTTAATAAAATATAACACTGAGTAATCAATCATAAGTATGTGCCCACATGTCAACATACTTGCTAAATGAATTAATACATTAAATTATCTACAATTATGAAATGGTATTGCAACTATTAAAATTTTCATTCGATAAATGAATCAGAATGGTGTAAATAGTCTCACTATACTATTACCTTAGGCTTAACAGCTCTTGGTAAAGCTGATTTATTTCTAGTTATCAATTAGAAAGTGCAAGTTATAATAATTTCCACTATAATGATGAAGCAAGTGCTTCTCTTTACATTTAAAAATGCAATGTTCTGGCAGAGAGTTATTTATGTGTATTAAGAAATCAATATGGGAAATAATACAAAGAAGAAGTTTAATAAATGTTCATTGAATAAATGAATGAATGGTTCAACTAACCATACTATTTATTTTTCGTGACATATTTGGGACCTAATTACTTCATTTATTCATACTGATAAAACTCTATCATGGTCATAAATTAGCTCAAGGAAGTCTAACATATCCAGAGTTTGGATCCATATATGAAAAATTGCCCTATTATTCTTTATTTTCTCAAGGTATCATTCAGCCAAGGGTATCTGAAGTTTCACACCAGGCTCCTGTCTGGTTCCTTCCTGAATAGTTATGATGGAGATAAATTATTGGCCAATTGATAACAAAGAGATTTTAAAAACTTACACTTGATTAGAATGTCATGTGAAGAGTTTATCTTCCCAGAAGAGGTCGAAGGAATTTTCCCATTAAGTATGTTTTCCGCTTTTTCTGTAGCTAGCTGTAGTAAATTCAGGTATGCGTTATTTTATATCAGACATAAATAGCAATTCATTGCCATTATAAAGCTTGTAAATGGTGTACCAAAATGTTTTTCTATACTGTGACTTTTTAATAGGACATATGTGCTAGAGAAGTATCTTAGTATTTAACACTAAAGTCCAGGGAAGTTAGCTGGTACAATATCATGTATTAGACGTGGTAATATTCAGTTGCTGGTAACAGAAACCCAAAACAACAATGGTTCCAATAAGAGAACAATTTATTTACATCTCAAGTAAAATTCCAAAATGGACAGTGCAATGCTGCAGGGAAGATTTGTTCCACAAAGCCCTCAGGAACCATATTCCTTCTATCTTGTTCTGTAACACATAGATTTCTATTCCCAGGGTCTACTCATGGTACAAATTGGCTGCTCCATCCACATTCTAAAAGTCAGGAAGGGAAAAATGGACCTAGAAAGGACTAAATGGTGTGAGCCAGCTATTTTGGGGGGGTGGGGTGGTGGAAACAGCTATTTTTAAAGAAAGGTTTTGTTTACATGTTATTAGCTAGAGTTCAGTCATATGCCACTTCAAGCTACAAGGGAGGCTAGGAAATGTAGTTCATTTTCTGCACACCCATGAGTCTGACTAAAATATCAGAAGGTCCTTAATTATGGAAGAAGGGGAGGACTGTTGGAGAGCAGTAAGGATTCTCTACCACCATATGTGATTTATTTTAGGTTAAGGAAGCTCTGAAAACAAAGATTGAAATATTTAATTGCTTTCATTAGTCATTGGAGAATACAGTCATTGTAAATTTTTAATATAAAAATCCCAATGTGTTTACATATTATAACCTACTATGCATCTCATCAGCTTTACAATTGAAATACACTTGGAATAAGGCAAGAAACAATAAATAAATAGTAAGAATATAACAGTCATAACTTCTAATTTTCTATTAACCAAACCAGGTCAAGTGTAAAGCACATGAATTGCTCAAAATTATCTGAAATTAAAATAAAGCTCCTTAGTAAAGTGGAATTTCACGATTTCTACATTCTTGGCTTGAATGTTGCTAAAATACAGATGAGAACATGGCACTTGATTGAAACAAACTAGATGGACGAGAAATCCTGATGAGCATCATGTAACAGACCGTTGGGGCTAGTTGTGCTAGCATCAAAGAGAATAGAAATGCATAGACATGTGGCAGAATAAATCTTTGCAATAATTACTGAATGTAACAATATTAGATATTGGATTTCTTTGGTATGTGCATGCTGTGCATAAGTAAATTTAAAATGAAGAAGAAATGTTCAGAAACTTATGTTCTATGTAAGTTTAAAGAGAATCAATTCAAGAATGTTTCAAGTTTGGTGATCTTTTGCTTCATTGTTTGTATCACTTGTTTTCTACAATTTTCTACCCTTTTTACACCTGCATTTGCAAGATACAAGAAATGTGCTATGCTGTCTTCCCCCCTACCCGGAAACACTCTGCTCAATTTATACTTTATGAAGGGAAGCTTAGAGGCTTTTTTATTGCTTTTATACTGGAAAAGATTGAATTCTCTAAGGTGACTCTCAAGCAGATGTCATTTAATAAGTAGTTATGCTTCCTCATTAATCTTAGCATTTTCCTCATCAGTCCTGCTATGAAAATGTAACCAAAATAAAACATTGGGGACCATCTAAGTCATCTACTGCCCACTCCTTTCCTTTCTTTGCTTCTGGAAGCAGCTGTGTTTTAGCACAAGGCGGGATGATGATACAAAGAAGGCTTTCTTGGTCTCTTCCTCCATAACCAGGAGTTTATAATGTCGGTATGTGTTTTGTAGTGCACAAGTATTATCTGTTGGTCATTAGCATTCTGTGCAATAAAATTAGCCTTCTTCCCAAACTATTCTTTTCTCTTTCATTTTTTTTTTAAGATTTTATTTATTTATTTGACACAGAGAGGGAGGGAGCAAGCACAAGCAGGGAGAGCAGCAGGCAGGGGAGAAGCAGACTCCCCACTGAGCAAGGACCCCGATGCGGGGCTCGATCCCAGGACCCCGGGATCATGACCTGAGCCGAAGGCAGACGCTTAACGACTGAGCCGCCCAGGCGCCCCAAAATATGTGTTTTTAGAATTTCCTATAGAATTTATTTTATAAATTCTTTGTTTTTCTGTATATATGTGAATACATGTGAATACATGTGCATACACATATAAGGTTTTATCTCTTCCATGGCCTGTATGAGTAAAATTACCAAATTTTACTATTGTGGTTATATTTATTTATGTGGGAGGATAAAAGGGTAAAATAAATAAAAGGAAATAGCAGATGCATGGATAGGAAGACTCAGTGTTGTCAGGATGTCATTTCTGTCCATACTCATCTATGGTTAAGTACAATTCTAAGCCTTATTTTCAGAGCATTGTGCTTTGGAATTTGAAGATAACAAAGGGATTTTAAAGTACATTTAGGAAAAAAAACATGCAAAAATAGGAAAGTTTTCTTTTCTTTTTTTTTTTTTTAAGATTTTATTTATTTATTTGACAGAGAGAGATAGCGAGAGAGGGAACACAAGCAGGGGGAGCGGGAGAGGGAGAAGCAGGCTTCCCGCGGAGCAGGGAGCCCGATGCGGGGCTCGATCCCAGGATCCCCGGATCATGACCTGAGCCGAAGGCAGACGCTTAATGACGGAGCCACCCAGGCACCCCTAGTCAGGAAAATTTTCAAAAGAAGAATAATGACCAGAGAATTTATCTTATTTTTTATGTTAATATAAGACTTCAGCAACTAACATGTATTGTATTAATGTGTATTATGCAATTAAGTATGTATTATACTGGTGTACGCAGGCAATGGGAAATAAGCCCAAGTATTTATTATGATTTAGTAGATCAATACAGTGGCATATAAAATCATTGGGTGGGGTCAGGAAATAATAATAGCATTTATTGGACACTTACTATACACCAGGTGCTGCTCCAGTCAGTAGTCTGGGGCTGTGATGGGCTTGTAGTTGGGCAAGGCCAGCAGTCAGACCAGATGCCAACCTTCAGCGCATGTGCTGGGGCTGCAGTGGTACCAACCTGCAGGGTGCTTTCTCTGTCTTGTCCCCTGAGAGGCTTTTGTTAGTGGGCAGGGCCAGTAGTCAGGTCAGATGCCTGCCAGGGCTACAGTCACACTGACTGGCAGGGTCTCTCTCGGCACTGCCAAATATAAGGTTCAGCTGCTGGGACTGAGAGTGTACTTGTGTGTGTGGTTATCTTCCCCTCTACCCAGGGCAGGAGTCACTTTGGAGTGGAGCCAGTCCTTTTCAGGGGCTGCTTGTAGGTTGAGACACAGCAGGAGCTGCTCAGAGGGACTCCTGTCGAATGGGTAGGTTGGATTTGTAGGAGAATGTAGGGGAGAAGGTGGCACCCAGTGTTAGCATGGTAGTTGGAGGGTGTTTGTGCTGTTTCCTGCAGGTGTTGGGCTATTTAGGCTAGGGCGGTGGCGAGAGAAATGGTGTCTTCTAAAGATCCCTGCCCTTCCAGCACAGATTCTGGGATTAGTAAATAAATCTCCTTTATGTGTACTCCAGGTATTTTTCAAAAAGTATATAGTAGTGCGGTGCCTGGATGGTTCAGTCGGTTAAGCAACTGACTCTTGATTTCAGCTTAGGTCATGATCTCAGGGTTGTGGAGATCGAACAGCATATCAGGCTCCCTGCTCAGTGGGAAATCTGCTTGAGATTCTCTCCCTCTCTCTCTCTCCCTCTTCCTCTGCCCTTCCTACCGCTCATGTGTGCACACACTCTCTCTCTCAAATAAATAAATAAATCTTTTTAAAAAGTATATAGTAGAATATACTTTTTAAATTGAGATAAAGTTCACCCTTTTGAAATATACAATTCAGGGGGTTTAAGTATATTCACAAATTTATACAATCATTGCCACTGTCAAATTCCAGAATATTGTCATTGTCATACCCAAAAGAAACCCTATATCCATTTGCCATCACTCCCAATTTCTCCCTCACTCCAGCCCCTGGCAATAACTAACCTACTTTCTGTCTCTATGGATTTGCCTTTTCTGAATATTTGATATATTGACCTTTCTGCCTGGCTTCTTTGATTTAGCATAATGTTTTTAACATTTCAGCATGTTTCCATGTTGTGACATGTTTCAGTACTTTATTTCTTTTTATGGATGGATAATATTCCATTGTATTGATATACCATATTTTGTTTATCTATTCCTTAGTTGATGGACACTTGGGCATTTTCCTCTTTTTGGTTATTGTGAATAATACTGCTGTAAATATTCATCTACAAGTTTTTGTGTGGACATATGCTTTCAGTTTTCTTGGGTGTATACCTAGGAGTGGAATTGCTGGGTTATATGGTAACTCTATATTTTAACTTTTTGAGGAACTGCCAAATTATTTTCTAAAGCAGCTGCACCTTTTTATATTCCCATCAGCAATATATGAGGGTTCAATTTCTCTACATCTTTGACAACCACTCGTTATAGCCAATTTTTTTTTTTGATAGCCATTCTAGCAGGTATGCAGTGCCATCTCATTGTAGTTTTGATTTGTATTTCTCTCATGATTGATGATGTTGATCATCTTCACATGTGCTTGTTAGCCATTTATATATCTTCTTTGGTAAAATGTCTATTCAAATCATTTGCCCATTTTTTATTGGATGATTTGTCTTTTTATTATTGAGTTGTGAAGTTTCTTTATATTAAATACAAGTCCCTCATCAAATATATGATTTCTAAATATTTCCTTCCATTGCATGGGTTGTCATTTCACTTTCTTGATAGTGTTCTTAGAGCACAAAAGTTTATAACTTTGTTGAAGTCCATCTTATTTTTTCTTCCTTTTTCTTTTCTTTTTTCTACTTTTCCTTCTATTGCTTGGGCTTTTGGTGTCATATCTAGGAAACCAGTGCCTAATCCAAGGTCATTAAGATTTATGATTGTGTTTTGTTTTAAGAGTTTTAAAGTTTTAGTGCTTACATTTGGTTCTTTCATGACTTTTAGTTAATTTTTTAATATGGTATGAGGTAGGGGTCCAAGTTTAATTCTTTTGCATGTGAATATCCAATTGTCCTAGCATGATTTTTTGAAATGACTGTTCTTTCCCCATTGAGTTTTCTTGGCACCTTTGCCAAAAATCTGTCAATGTAAGTGTTTATTTCTGTACTTTCAGTTTTTTTCCAGTGATCTATATATGTATCCTCATGTCAGTACCACACTGTCTTGATTATTATAGATTTGTATATGTTTTAAAATTAGAAAGTGTGAGTTCTCCAAGTTGGTTCTTCTTTTCCAAGATTGTTTTGACTATCCTGGGTCTCTTACATTTCCATATGAATTTTAGAATCACCTCATCCGCTTATTCAATAGAATCAGCTGCAATTTTCCTAAGAATTGCATTGAATCTGTAGATCAATTTGGGGAGTACTAACATCTTAACAATATTACGTCTTCAAATCCATGAACAAAAGCATCTTTCTATGTTTTAGGTCTTTAATTTGTCTCAGTGATGTTTTCTAGTTTTAGTTTTTAGTACACAAGTCTTCCACTTCTTTTACTAAATTTATTCCTAAGTATTTTATGTTTTATTTACTGTAACTGGAATAGTTTCTGTTTTATTAGTTTGTAAGCTTTGAATTAACTGATGAATAGTTTTGATAGGTTTTGTTGGTGTGTTTATAGTCTCTTACATAGGATTTTAATTGTCATGATTCTACAGAAAAACCCGGACGTCACAACTTAAAACAAGAACTTTATGTGAAAACCCAACCAGACTATTTTGGTATTTTGTATTTATAAAAATATAAATATATCTTTATATTTGCATGCTAAGCTCATATTCTAACTTAATGTTTCCCAAAGTTCATTTTCTTCCTTTCTACCTTAATGACTGTTTCCATATCTGCATGCTATTTAATATATTTTTTTAAAATATAAAATTAAATAAATATATCCAAAGGGAAATTTTATATCAAAAATTTTTATAAAAATTTAGGGAGTGATATATAAATCACTTCTAATATACATTCCTATAAATACATTACTATTAAAATGTTCTTTCCTGTACCACCTAAAATTATTTTTAAGTAATTATAAGTTTGTTACTCTTTGGGAATTTCTGCAATAACCAGCTTAATAATTAACTGGATGAAATAGAAATTTCCCTAAAATTTATTTTATGGTGGCTAGATTATTCCTTAGTGACACGAAGCAGAGATTTAGAGTCATTATCTGAATACATAGGCAAAAGATAAGAGTAAAAATTCCTCCAGTTCTTGATTTTGCTTTTCTAGGGGATACCTAAAGGATATGTACCAGCTAGTGATACTCTCATGAATAAATGTGCTCTCATTCAATGCTCCATGGATTACATCATGCTGCTATCTGATAAATATGAATAATTCCTTCCTAGAGGGTAGGGATTGTGTCTATTTAACTTGCCTCATACAGCATGCAGCATAACATTATGTTCATTTGAGCACTTACTAAATGCAAGTTGATGATATAATGCATTTGTTAATCACCAATCATCCTGAAAAATAATGATGTACCCAGAGTTGATGGGTCCACCCCAGGTTTTATTACTGAGGGTTGGACATTATTGAGAGGCCTCCACTTAAAAGGAAGCACAGTAGAAAATTGTTCAGCTTTTCAACAAAAAAGAAGGAGCTTTTTGTCCTTGATAATTAAATTCTTTTTCAAAGCTAAGAATTACCTGAATGACTATTTTACGTGGATAATAACAATGTTTATTTAAATAACAATTTAAAGCATTTCATCTAGAAAAGAAAACACTTCATCTCTGGATTTTTAAACAACCTTTCAACAAAAACCAGGACACAGGATCCTTGGCACGAAGAATTAGTTAAGGGCTAAGAGATAGGGAAACAGACTCTTGGCTTATCTCTTGACACTAGAGTGTTGAAGCCTTTAGAGAAGCACCCAAACTAGCCTCATTCTACCACCCTATCTACCTGCAGGCCACTCCTGTATCAAATTCCCAGTTCAGCTTCTGTGGGGCTGGGGACAATCTTCAAGAAGGGAAGAACTTTCTTATAGTTACTGTCTTGGTCTAGCCATGCAGCGACTAAAAGGGTACTTGTATTCTAACTAGGACTGCTAGAGAGATGTGACTTATTTAATCTGATATTGAGTATAAGATTTCCTAGATGTAGTGCCTCAGGAAAAAAAAAAAGAATCAGTGCAGCCAAAGAAAGGTAGGGGGGGTATCATTTAATAACATATGAGAGTATTTAAGGATCTTTATATCTAATATAGGTTATGCATTAAATTATAGACTGGCACCATACCGCTGTAGGTCTGAAAGTTACATTTGAAATGAATTTTAGTGTGGTTTTTAATTTACTTTGTTATTTTGTTAAAGAAACAATGAGAACGTTTTTGCTAAGAGCAGTTCACTCTACTATGCTGTGACCTGCATCTTTCCCACCTATAAAATATATGTTTCTGTATTTCTTTTGATTTCATTGTAACCGTGATTGAAGAGTTGTTAGCTTGATTAAAAAGATAACAGGTCATCTATCTGACTGGTAATCTAAATAGAAATTCCTGCCCAAATGGGACAGGAAACTCCTTGATCAGATGCCCAGACTAAAGGTAATATAATTATTTGTCTTCCTGTTGAAAATGCCCTTCATAATTCAAGATGTTTGGATACTTGAATGGAGAATTTAGGATTAATGAAACAGTTGGTATTCCAAAATCCTTAAATCAAACATCTAAAACGCTAAAAATTTGGTTTGTTTGTTCTTTTAAAGGCAGAGGAGTTTGGTTATGGTATCAAAATGTAAAGTCAAGAGGCTGACTTGTTTTGCAAGAGTAAAACTAAAACTAGAGTTTTCTTCCCTACAGTTTCTTTTTAGAATAGCAAAACGCATGAGATAAGAAAGACAAGGCAGAGATTTGTATTTTTAAGTAACAAAAAGTCAGGGTGAATGACTAAAAAGTCTCAGGTCTAAAGCCTCTTGACTTTGGGAAGACTCAACACATATACTTACCAGTACACACAAACCTTTGCTTTGATATGACCAAGTTTGTTGGATCAAATAACTTCCTTTCCAAGTCTTGTGTCTCCTTGGTACTGGGCATAACAAATTTGTCCCTCCTTTATATTTGTCTCCTCCCTTCCCTGCCTTTCTGTCCTTTTCCCTACTTCGGATGACCTGGGTTTGCATTCCTCATTAAAATCAGAGCTTTTACTCCAGACTCCTTGCTTACCGACCTAAACTAAGACAAGCCTCCTCTCATACCTATTTGCCATAAAAATATGTATATGAATTGGGATTCAGCTCTTTATGTCCTGTGATCATACAGCTTTAATTATAAAACATTTCTGAATTAAATTCCCATCATGATTATTATGAATATGCAAATGATAAATGAGTGGTAAATAGAAAAATAAACTTTACTGGTAATATATTTCTTAGTGAGATGGATATAGGGCTACTTCCCCAAATTAGTTTATGTGTCCTTAGGTGATTATTTACACTAGGGTATTTCCTGAGGCAATATACCATAGTAGGATGCAGGAGGAGATGAGAATTACGGCTTTTCTTGTTAGGGGGTAAATGGCTATTATGAATAGAGATGTGGGAAAGCAAAGCTTGCCTCTTTATCAGGTAGTCTTGGGACATTTTTGAATCATTATGAAATTGATTACTTTCAAAACATCAATGAATAGTGAAGTGATGCAGCTGCAAACCAAGGGGTGGCGGCAGCTGCTGGTGTAGGCAGCGTCTACTCACAGATAAGCATAAGCCAGATTTAAGACTACTAATATGGACGAAATATGGACAGTTGCTGGTCATTTCTTTGTGATTCTTCACCTAACCCAAGTCCTAGGTTCTGTATTAGAGGCTAAGGACTTGCTGTGATATGGAAGCCCCTAGGCCAAGCTGAGTTAATGGTGGAATGTTAATTCTAAGGTGTTAGAAACAACCAAGAGATCCAAGAGTATTCCGGAGAACCCAGATTTTCTTCAAGGTATACCAAAGGCTTTGAAATTGTGTATGAACCCAATTAAAGGGAATGGCCATTTGCATTAGTGTAGAGAAGTATATAATCTTTAAACTGATATGCTGTAGTTAATATCCTAATTGAGAAATTTTAGCTCTAAAAGTAAAACTGCATGAATGCTCCAATTCTCAATTTCTTAGGATGTCTCTTCTTTTCATTCTCCTTGTCCTGATATTTATTGTGGTCCTTTTCCTTTCTTTTAAATTTGAAAAATTCAGGAAAGGAAGAAATTAATAATTGCCCACAACCCATGATGCAGAACTAATAGTTGTTAACAATCTTCTCCCTGTGTGTATCCTCTTGAAAAAGGTTATATATGTAGCAGATAGTATTAGTTTCCTATGGCCCCTGTAACCAATTGCCACAAACTGGGTGACTTAAAACAACAGAAATCTATCTTCTCATGATTCAAGAGGGTCTAAGTCAGAAATCAATTTCATCCGGCCATGACCCTGCCAGGGACACTCTTAGGAAGGATCCATTTCTTGACTTCCAGTTTCTTTTTTTTCTTTTTGTTTAAGATTTTATTTATTTATTTGAGAGAGAGACACAGAGAGAGGGAACACAAGCAGGGGGAGTGGGAGAGGGAGAAGCAGGCTTCCCGCCGAGCAGGGAGCCCGACCTGGGGCTCGATCCCAGGACACTGGGATCATGACCTGAGGAAAAGGCAGACGCTTCACGACTGAACCACCCAGGTGCCCCGACTTCCAGTTTCTGGTGGCTGCTAGCCTTCCTTGGCTTGTGGCTCATCACTCCAGTCTTCATGGGCAGCTTCTCCAAATCTCTCTGCTCCATCTTCACATTGCTTCCTCTGTATGTCTGTATCATATCTCCCTCAACCTCTCTCGTAAGCAAACTTGTGATTACTTTTGGTACTCATCCAGATAATCCAGGATAATCTTCTCATCTCAAAATCCTTAATCACATCTGTAAAGTCTTTGTCTTATAAGGTGGCGTTTATGGGTTCTGATATCTTTGGGGGACATTTCGGGCCTACCACACATGTGAATATATAGTCTGTTTAAACTGGAATGTAGGATGTTACAGATAAAGTTAAAATCCCATTTGACCTCTGTTCCCAATTCTAGCCCACCTTACATTCCCCAAAGGTCACCACCATGTTTAGTTTGTTATTCTTCTAGTACTTGCAAGAAACTTTTACCTCTGTCTAGATATATATCTATAGAAAATGTATGGCATTTGTTCATTTGTTTTGTGTGTGTGTGTGTGTGTGTGTGTAAAAACCACAAAATGTTAACAAGCTATTCTGGTCATTTTGCAGTTGGCTCCTTTTTATTTTTATTTTTTATTTATTTATTTATTTTAAGATTTTATTTATTTGACAGAGAGAGAGAGAGAGCACAAGTAGGCAGAGAGGCAGGCAGAGGGAGAGGGAGAAGCAGGCTCCCCGCCAAGCAGGGAGCCCAATGCAGGGCTCGATCCCAGGACCCTGGGATCCTAACGTGAGCCCAAGGCAGACACTTAACTGACTGAGCCACCCAGGCACCCCGCTTGGCTCCTTTTTACTCAAAATGTTTTTTGAGATAAAATGTATTGATGCAGTTGAAGATATATATTTTTTATCACAGCATTCATCTTAAATGTGTACCACTTTTTATCCATCTCCCTATCTATGGATGTTTAAGTTATTTCTAATTTTTTGCTATTATAAACCATACCATGGTACAGGGTATCCTTCTGTACAGATTGTTGCTATTGAAAAAGTACATGAAAGAAGATTTTTCCCCACAACTGATCTATATATTATTTCAGATTATTAATATATCTGGACTCTGTTAGAGACTATTTGTGTGTATTATGTAAGGTGAAGTATTTTTTCCATTTTGTTAGCAAATTTTCAAACATTATTACCTCTTGCATACTTTCCCCATTTGTTTCATCTGCTTCATGTAGCAGGGTAGTTTATATGCATACATTTGTTCATTGTGTCTTTATTCTTTACTGTGAAATATTTTTTATATTAAGTCATTCTGTTTACTTTTCTCCATAGTACTCGTCTATCCTTGACCTGCTCATTTGTTCAGAAGCTCTTTCCTGCCACCATTATATAATCTCTATTGATTTGTTCACTTTTGCATCCCAGCACATAGAATAATACTTGGCACATAGTAGATGCTCAATAAACATTTACTGAATAAACTGTATTAATAAATGTTTAAATTGGCCAGCTTATACAGTCATTTTCTATGCTATATCTAATAGTCACAGAAAAAAGGTTATATTAGCTCTCAAATTTAGCTATCAAACAAGTTTAGAGAAGGCACTGATTAGTAAAAAAATAAGTCATATACTACCAACCTTTTGCCCCCAGACAACTCTACTATTACACTTAAAAAGGTATATATATTATGAAAAATCACATAGGAACTTCAGAAAAAAAACTTGGGAAAATAAAAAGACACACGTAACATATAATATCATTGTGAAATAACTACTATTAAAATGTCTTTAGGAATTTCTACATCTGATCTACTCTGCCACATTTTATTGACAATTTTCTATATCAGCATCACAAAGGAAAGATCATATCTCAAATAGGCTAGGTTTTAACAATGTATAGTATAATTGCAGTTTGTGCTTTTTCTTTTCTCTTTGGCCTTAGATATATTTTTAAATCTGTAGGACAAGAAGTTTACTACGTCCTAACATTCTTTTTATTTGGCCACATTTCCACTGTTCTAATATCCTGGAAATTCTTAAATGATACATATTTACTCTATTTGGTATCATGACTGATTTTCTTGGTTCTTAATCCATTTTTTTAAAAAAACTGTGTCATCGTATTCATCATATCCATATCTCACAGATGTTCTACATTTTCATCCCCTGGGTCAGCTCTATTCTCCCTGAAACATCTGCAAATTTATTGTATTTTCAAGATCTGAAGAGATGCATTTTTTACTTATGGGAGAAAATTACTATTTCTGGTAAATCATTAGTTTGTTAGTGGATCTTGAACCATTAATCTAAACTTCTGCAGTTAAAGAACATGACGATTTCCCATGATAAGTATGACAGTATTCACAGCTCAAAGAGTGAAAGTAAACGCAGACGAGATCCTTGGGTCTCAGTTAAAAGACAGATCTACCTGAAGTCTGAAATAAAAAGAAAATCAAACCAATAATTTTTAACATTGAAGTTGTTGGGGAGAAGATATCATAAAAATAAAATTCATTTTGTTTAAACAATGAGCTAATTTTTATTTAAAAAGGCTATAAGAAGCTCATTCACACATACATTTTTCATTAATCTAACACTCTACCTTATGTCCTTTTAAAATAGTTGAAATGATCCCTTATAGCCAAAGCAATGTTGTCAGTGTACTATTCCATTTATAGCATGTTTTCAGGAAGATAATGGGTCACAGATGATGACATGAATCCTCAAGAACTATTTTCTTATAAAAAGAGTTCATGACCCTTCAAGATAAGCGATTTTATCATGGAAATAAGGAATAGTACAGGAGATCCAATTTCAAAAATAAATTTTCATTTATTTTGACATTTAAATGGAACAACATTTTTCTGATAATAGATTTTTTTAAAGATAAAAGCCAACATATAGCATGATTACAGATGTTCAAATTAATGTGAAGAACGTGTTCCAAAGAAGAGAGATGTTTGAAAGAGAAAAAGTTATCTTCCTCTCTTTTAGAAACATCAAAAATGGTCGTAAGAAATCTGTTTCTTAGGTTTTCCTAGGACTGCATGACCTTGAGCTAGCCAGTCATCGTACTTCCTTATTGTCAAATAAATTCAGATTAATATTCAGCGAGAGGAAGATTCTTGGAAAGTTTAGAATAAAATGTATAATTATACTTTGTTGGTAAGTGATGTAGTATAGGTCAACTTGTGACCATCGGTCTTTTCCTAACAGCTCCAGGTCAAGATCTTAACCATGATCTTAACCATAACGCTATTTTCACTACTTAGAGATTTGATCACAGTTTGTGATTTCCTTCTCACTCATGACTCTCTAACCCTTTCTTTAATGTTAATCTCCTCTTTTGTAATAGCTTTCCTGGAAATTGGTGAATCTGTTCTACATCTTCCTTGTTTCCCACAGCTATGCTTAGTTATACCACTGAGCTTTACTTTCTTTGCTGCCTCCCTGGCACACAGACAATATATTTCTGCTCCCGGACTGTCTGGTAATTCAACCATCTTCTCTTCACACAAGCCAAGTCCAACTTCAGTGATGACGGGTTGGCCACACACCAAGGTCTTACTTTTAGTTATTCTTGCCTGGTTATTTATCACAAAGAATGTACCACATATAGTTCATTAGAAAAATGTTATCAATCGTAATGAGCTAAAGTGGTAGTAAATTGTGACGAATCTGATTTGTGTATTGATTAAAACTAGAAAAAAATACCATCATGACTGGTAACGTAATGTCACACAATGGAATTGGTGGGATTTGTGGCAGGACTATGACATAGCAAAAGCAAACTTTTCATTTTTATGCTTTTCAAGTTTATATAAAAGCAAATTCTGATCCATACAACAATTCTTTGAGTTAGATATTTTTATAAATTTTACAATCGATGGGCCTAAGGCTTAGAGTTTAATAACTTGTTCTAGGAAATACATCTACCAAGTTGCAGAGAGGGTCTCAAACTCTGGTACTTGACTTTTTCAATGACAGTATGCCTACCTTAGGAATTAACAGATAAGATATAAGTTGTATTATAAGAGGAGAAAAAGGGAGGAGAAGATAGGTTTCACCTACCCCCCCCATTTTTTCCCCTTTTTTATTTGGCCAGAAAATATCTTTTACTATTCTAAAATATTGCCAGAGTGTATTCATTTTAGGGATGGGGTGAAGGGTGGTTTCAGGCTTTTCTATCTATCTCCATTAGAATGGGTTAATTTATTACAGTTGTTACTTCAGTGTAGCCATTTTAGAAGAACTGGAGTTTGTTGGCGGTTAAGAACTGAGAAAGTCCATTTTAATAGGAAACAGAGATTTCCCTAGAAGAGGGTCTGGAGCTGTGACTGGGAAGATGGGGAGGGAGAAGGCTGTGGGAGTTGAAAGGGTATGAAAAGGAATCCTGGACAAATTCAGCCCATTCTCTTCTGCACTGAGGACCAGAGAAGAAACCTGGGATGAAAGTTAGGCAAGACGAGGCTTAGTAAGATGATACTCTGATTCAGTTTTCTTTCCTGTCTCATTCATCTTACCCTGGTTCTGCTAAGAAAGTCATTGTCAAAAGATAGGGTTTCATGGCGGGGCACTTCTGTTCACGTCAGTTAAGAGAACAATCTGTTGCGGTTAAGATTGACAGGGGTGAACTGAGGTGGGTGGGGAGGCCGAGGCAGTAGCTGCCACTTGTGCTTTGTTCTATCATTAATGGGAAACAGACAGTCCAAACACCTCTTGTAAATGCTCAGATTTACCTCAATCAGACATTGTAGGCACTATTATGGCCTCCTTTATTCTTTCTTGGAACTATGAGTATGCAGGCCCTTTCAAGAAGGCACCAGCATTTTTACATGTTTCATTCTCTGAAGAGTTACCTGAATAGAAATTAGTGAGCTCCTTCTTAGGATCAGGTTACATGCCAGGGCACATATTTGCCTTTCACAGATCCCTTCAGAGGGACCCAAAGGGCAGCTGGGCATTTTATATAGGAAGAGAGAACTTATAAGAATAGCCACATGTTTGGTGAATGAATTTAAATACAATGAAGGAGTTACAGAGTCTATTTCAATTTAACAACTTCATATCCTTTAAACATGAACATTTACTTAAAAGCCCGAGTTATCCCTTTCCAAGTGGAATAACCTTTCCACACAAGTTCTTCCTCATTCACCAAGTTATTTTTTCCCCACTTAGAAAATTTCATTGCTTAATGACTCATATTTATTTGGTGAGAAGATTACATAAGCACTAGAGATAAACTAGAGAATTAAGAATATAGTCTGTTATCAGACAATGTCTTTAAAATATTTTTAAAAATAAATATTTTTAGAGGGATGCCTGGGTGGCTCAGTAGGTTAAGCGTCTGCCTTTGGCTCAGGTCATGATCCCAGGGTCCTGGGATTGAGCCCCACATCGGGCTCCCTGCTCAGCGGGGAGTCTGCTTCTCCCTTTCTCTCTGTCCCTCTCCCGACTCGTGCTTTCTCTCTCTCTCTCTCTCAAATACATAAATAAATAAAATCTTTAAATAAAATAAAAGAAAATATTTTTAGAAAGTTTTGGAAATTTAAAATAAATATCCTAAATTTTCATGGCAGGTTTTCTCTAATTTTGTGATGGACTAGATTATTAATCAGTAGGCTATAAATTATGAGATGAGCCAATGACTGCCCATGTGAGATTGTAATCTGTGGACAAATAGCTGAAATGATTTGTTTGTATGAATTTAACATATATTTTACCATTTTATAAAATTTCCCCACTTGATTATAAATACTGCTTTCAGAGAATTGACCAGAATCTATATATTAAGTTTACAGATGGTTATTTTCATATAACATTTGCTTCCTAATCTGAGGACATATTTGGACTTTAAAATATAGTAGCAGTTTACAGTGAGGTGAAGAGCACCTGCTCTCCTGATCCAAGACACAAGTGTTTGACAAATGCAAAAACTGTTCCTCAACTTTTTTTTTCTCAAAAGGCACGCTAATTTAAATACTTTCCTGGTACTTAGAAAAGTCGTAATTTTCTAACATCTCAGTCAGAACTCTTGTGGTTAATATTCTGTACTTTCTCTATAATTACTGACTTGCATATTCATGTGTAGTTTAATTTAGGGGAAAGTGACTACCAGGGAAAGGCCCTGGCCTATTAGGTAGGGATGACAATCACATTCTTATTTCACTTGTTGAAAGGGCTAATTGTGGAGTGCTTCCAGAAAGAACCTATCCCACGTTCTGTGTTGTGTATGAGATTGAAGCCCTGGTGATTAGCTGGTTTAACTCAGAAGGGTTTGAGAGAGAATAATATATATCTTATTAACCTTGACACTTTTCTTCTAAACTCTGAAAATTCTGATTTATCTTGAAAGCAAAAGGTGATCCTAAATTTTCAAAAGATGAGCAAAACAGAAATTTAACTTGTAGATATTTCCTCTTTTGAATATTGTTATTCATTTTCAGGATAGTAATACAACTCATTATGCATTTCAAATCATTCAAAATGTTGCATTGGAAGGTGGAGTTGGAAGCAATTTTAATTAATTCAGATTAAAACAAATTAATTAAATCAGAATTTCTGATAACATACTAGCATATATTAAATTTTATATTTAGACTTTAAATTTTTGGCAATAAGCAAATTTGCAGTAAAATAGTAGATGATATTCAACCAACTTATAAAGTAAAATGTTTCTTCAAAGGTTTAGCACAGCAATTATGGATATGCAAATTATTTTGCTAAATAAAAATATTGCCTGTGTTAAAAAGTTGAATAGTATCTATTTAGGAATATATTCAAGCAGTTCTACCTCATATACATAAGCAGTAAATTTGCATTCCTTTAAATTTTTATGAAACGATGTTTGAAACTGTACTTCAAACAGTCTGGACACCCCTTGGGTCCATGAAGGAAAGATGTGAAATGATCAGAGGAGGAAGGATCCAAAGAGGCAGAAACATAATGATTAGAAAGCCAGAAGAGATTATTGTCAAGGTTGTCAAGAGAGTAGTTTTGAGAAACAGTTCATGTTAACAGTGTTAATAATGCAGCAGAAAGGTCTGGTAAAATAAAGGCTGGAAAGATTACATTGCACTTGGCAATTTGGAGTTCACTGATGACCTTTCTAAAAGTAGTTTGAGTGGAATGGTATGGTTGAAAATCAGATTGTTGAGACAAAAGGGGAAGTGAAAAATTAGACACATCAGGGGTAATTTTTTCAAGTCTGGATGGTAAAGGAAGGCAGTAGGGTAAGAGGAAATTGCATGGTTAAGGAGGAAGTTTTGAGGAAAAAAGGCAATTGATCATGTTTGTATGTAATGGGGAAAAGCCCATTGTCAGGAGAGAAGGTAAAAAGAAGGGAGAACTGAGTTGATCAATAAATACTTATTGAATACCTGAATTCCTTTATCTTGTTAGTACAAATGAAGTTACACAAAGAAGCAGCTTCTTCTTTGAACTCTGTTTAAAGTTCAAAATCAGGACAAGATAAAAAGAATAGGAGTTACAAAGATGTATTTGTGTCTGAAGTTTATTGATGATGCAATCAAACTATTTAAAAAACCTACTTCCATTATTGTTTTTCCTTATCAAATTTCATATAATTGGGACGTATTTCCTATTTCCTATTCTGAGGATGAGTTTGGGTAAGAATAATGTTGATTCTTAAATGTTTGCTAAAATTCACCAATAGCCACCAGTGACTAGATTCTTCTTTGTGGGAGGATTATTATTATTCAATTCATTTAATAGATATAGAAATATGTATTTAACAAACATAGGACTATTCAAAGTTTCTGTTTTTTCTGTGTTGATAAGTTGTGTTTTTCTAAAAATGTGTCAATTTCCCTTAACGTTTCAAATTAATTGGCATAAATTTTTCAGTAATTTTTATTTTCAGCTATTAGTAGGAAGTATAAATCATTCTTGATATTGATAACTTGTATATTTTCTACTTTTTTCTTGGTCAGTCTTTTGACTGACCAAGAAAGATTTATAAATTTTATTAGTCTTTTCAAAGAACAAACTTTTGCCTTTGTTGATTTTTTTTTCTATTATAGGTTTATTTATATTTCATTGCTTTTTATTCTTTAGTACTTCCATTCTTCAGTTTTCTTTGGATTTAATTTGTTATTGTTTATTCTAATTTCTTAAGATTTATACTTAGATAATCTATTTTCAGTCTTTTTTTTGATATAATAAACATTTAAAGACATAAATTTTTCTTTAAGCACAGTTCTACATGCATCCCACAAGTTTTGAAATACCATATTTTCATTATTATGTAGCTTAAAATATTTTTAAATTTATATATTTTTTTAACCCATGAGCTATTTAAAAAGTGTTTTCCTTTATTTATTTTATTTTATTTTATTTTATTTTATTATGTTATGTTAGTCACCATACAATAAAAGTGTTTTCCTAAGTTCAAAATATTTGAGTTTTTTTTAAAGATTATTTATTTATTTATTAGAGAGTGAGCAGGAGAGAAACAGCATGAGAGGGGAGAGGATCAGAGGGAGAAGCAGGCTCCCCGCTGAGCCGGGAGCCCAATGTGGGACTCGATCCCTGGACCCTGGGATCATGACCTGAGCTGAAGGCAGTCGCTTAACCAACTGAGCCACCCAGGCGCCCCAAAATATTTGAGGTTTTTAAAGATGATATTTTTGGTAATGATTTTTGGCTTAATCCTACTGTAGTATAGAACTTCTATGAACTCAGTATTTTAAAATTTGTTGAGATTGGCTTTGTTACTTAGCATATTGTCAATTTTGGTAAATATTTTATGTACACTTAAAAACAATGTGTATTCTGAAGCTTAGGGTGCAGTGTTTTACATGTGTCAGGTCAGTGTTGATAATTGTGTTATTCAAATTGTGTATGTCCTCACTGTGTGTGTGTGTGTGTGTGTTCTTGTTCTGTCAATTGCTGGTAGAATGTGTTAAAATCCTCTACCCTTAATCAACTGAGCCACCAGGTGCTCCAAAATCTTCCATCCTAATTACATATTTGAATGTTTATCAAATTTTAGTTTTTTTCAAATTTCACTTTATACATTTGAGACTCTATTACTATGTGCATACAGATTTGAATTTTACATCTTTCTGGTGAACTGACACTGATACATAATGAGATGTCTCTCTTTATCTTTAGTAATGCTTCTGCCTTAAAGTTTATTCTGTCTGATACAGCCTTAGAAGTATAGATAGATAAGTATATTGTATTTTTATAGTTAATGTTTGCCTGGTATATTTCTGTCTACTTAAAAAAAACATTTTGGGCCTTTATGTTTTAATGTGTGTCTTGTAAACATATAGTTGTTATTTGATCTATTCTATAATCTTTGAGTTTTAGTTGAAGTATTTAGTTCTTCTACAGTAAGGTAATTATTGTTATATTTAGCTTAAATCTTTAAAAAATTTTCCTGTGTTTTATTTTCCCTTTTTCTCTCCTTTCCTTTTTTCTTTAGGGTTAATCGAGGGATTTCTATCATTCCTTTTTTTTTTTTACCCGAAATGTGTAAGAAGCAGAAGGATGAGACATTTTACTCATTTTATACTTTGAGTACTCTCATGGAACCACTTTTTCTTGACTTATGTTTTTAAATAGATACTGTAAAAAATAAAGCTATCTATTTTGCTCAGTTTCTGAAAAATTACTTGGACAATTTACCAGAATCTTCTATTGCTTTCAGGTGAGATCAGTGAAGTTTCCTATTTGGCTCATGTTTCAGAAAGATCATTTCAAAACAGGTAGAGGATCATGACAGAAGTAAAATATACATATTTAACCTTTGATTTATATTGAAGGTGAGAGGAGATTATGATTAAATTTGCTTTGTCAATGAATCATTAAGATCTGGGTTCCTATTACAGGAAAAGGGTAAGTCAATGGGGTAAAAGATTAAAAAAAAAGCTAAAATAACTACTGTATTATTTTCAAAGTAAATAATTATGGAATAACATGCATATAACTACCTCAACAATTTAAAGGTCAGTTGCTCCTTTAAATAATTCAGAGGTGAATAGGTAATTTTTGTGTATCTTGGTTCTTTTTTTGTGTGTGTGTGTGTATCTTGGTTCTTATTTTCCTCTGTTAAATAATTGGTGTTAAGGGCAATACCACGAATATAGAAGTCTGTCTTTTGTTCCAGTGTTTTTTTTCCTACCATACTCTAGGCAAATTTCTAAAAATATTTGTACCTGTCTAAGCAGGGTATCTAAATGTCACTGCATATTAGAATTTTGATTACTTCTGTCCATCTGGTTGGAATGCAGAAGATAATTATGAAGTAAACTGAAACTGAATTTTGTGAGTGCTTGAAATTTCCATTTTTTTGGTCTTAAATCATTAATTCAGTTGAGGCAATTTGAATTTGAATTGTAATTGAGGACTTTTCCCACTAACCCTTAAATTTGGCTTTAATTTCCTCACCTGTTGGTTAAGAGTCTATGAAATGTTTGCATGTGGCTGCTTCTGTGAAGTGAGGCATGTCCAGTGTGTTTAGTTTCCTTGGAAGCAGACACTCCCCATCCTGAGGAAATTTTCATTTTACTGATGGTGAGGAACAGAAATGACATAAGTAAAGATTACTTCCCCTTCTCTATTATTCCTTCATCCTATCCCCAAATGAGCTCAAACAACAAACTGTCTAAAGTCTCCTAATGTATGAAATATGTTAAGAAAGACATACCAGGGCACCTGGGTGGCTCAGTTTGTTAAGCGTCTTCCTTCGGCTCAGGTCATGATCCTGGGGTCCTAGGATCAAGTCCCACATCAGGCTCC
The DNA here is from genome assembly GCF_002201575.2 of Neomonachus schauinslandi. Lineage (NCBI taxonomy): Eukaryota > Metazoa > Chordata > Mammalia > Carnivora > Phocidae > Neomonachus > Neomonachus schauinslandi. Next base: position 68,689,649 of record NC_058407.1, read on the forward strand.
CCCTGCTCTGGCGGGGGGGGCCTGCTTCTCCCTCTCCCTCTGCCTGCCACTCCCCCTGCTTGTGCTCTCTCTGTCAAATAAATAAATAAAATCTTAAAAAAAAAAAAAAGACATACCATTCAGAATAAAAAACAATCTCTAAGCACCACAATGCTTACTTAATAGCCCCTTATCTTGCACTTGCCACGTATCAGAACTTGTGCCAAACATTTCCAAATGTTTACTCATTTTGAGCCTTCTAACACCCATAGAAGATAGACACTGTTACTATTCACATTGTACATATGAGGATACTGAGAGGTGAGAAACATGGCCAAGGTCACAAAGCCACTAGAATGGAGCTCGGATTCAAACTTTCCAACCTGCGTTATTAACTGCTTTGTTGTGGCATCCCAGTAAATGATGATGAGTTTATTGCATTATTGTAAGTAAAAAATGATGGCCTGGGGCATCTGTGTTTATAGTGAGTTCTTTGCTTTACAATTAGTGTGTAACTCACTGGTGCATTTTCCTTATTAGATGGTATTAAGGGCAGAAACATTATCTGTTCTTTGCATCCTCTGAGTTTCTTAGCCAAACACACCATAAGCATTTAACAGTTATACTCTAAATGGAGTCTTATTTGCAGATGAATAGTCCCTGTCACAAACCTTGTATTGCCCTGAATTAGGCCTTTAACTTCTCAGATTGCCTAATTACCCAGCAATTAGGTTCAGTGTAAGGCCACTATATTGAACATCTCCAGGAGGTGCCACTCACATAGCACACATGGCAGATCGCACAGCCCATGTGGCCAAATGGATTGGCCCTGCTGTACAAGCCAACATTCTTTGGTCTGGGTCATTAATCATGAATGACTGCCTGACTGCCTTGATGAAGCCAATATATGCTAGTATCCCCAAGGAAGTGAACAGAACACATGATAGAGCTAATTGCAGTGAGTAATTCACTCATTCACTGAGACACTGTAACGTACTGGTTAAGGACTGAGGTCTAGATGCAGAATAACCAACTCAGATCCTGACCCTACTCTTCACCTCCTGGTGACCTCTGGCAAATCCAACATCCAACACTTCAGAGAGTTCTCACTTATAAATGGAAATTTTGGTTCCTACCTCCTTGGATTTTTGTGGAGACTAAGTGAGTTAAAGTAAGAAAAGTGTTTAGACTAGTGCCTAACTCTTAGAATGGCTATAACAAGCATTAACTATATTTAAAATTATTATAAATATAATAATTATGTGACATAAAGTTAAATATATTGACAATGACTTAATCTCCCTGGTCCTATGTTTTCTCATTTATAAATGGAGAGGAGGAAGTAGAAGATGAGGTGGGTGAGGTAGGGTAGAGTAAAGAGGGTGTGAAGGTGGGGATGAAGGAGGATGAATTGAGATCATTGTTTATCAAGCTTTTGAATTTCACAACCAGTGAAATGTGTGTATACACATACATACATACACATATATGTTATATTGGGGATTGATTTGCTAGAAGTACTCACAGAACTCAGATTAAAATCAGCAGCAGAAAAAGGTAGAGAGGGTGGAGACTGGGAGAGACAAGATTCAAGCTTTCCACTGTGCTCTCCCATTGGGGTTACACACACGGCAGGCAGTGCTTAATGCTCCCGGCAATCACACATGACAACACGTGTGGCCAACCAGGAAGTACACGGGATCCTTGATGTCTAGGGTTGGTACTGGGAGTCAGTCAAATAGTCATGGAGTGCTCCTGTGACTGACCCTAGGTACTCAGTCTCCAGTCCGTTCCGGAAGTCAAATACATACAGCATGGGTGAGGGTCCTAGGTGAATGAAAATAGGCATTTACCATAAATCACATTTTTATCAGAAAGTATCTGGCATGACCCAAGGCCCAAGTATACAAGAACACTTGGTTAGGCAGGATATTCCCAGGGCTTACAGGTTATTTCCCAGGGGCCAAAGGAGGAATGTATAGGGTTTGGACAAACCGGGCCTGAGTTAACCTTCACTGCACATACATATACACATATACATATGCAAATATATATGTGTGTATATATGTATATATATACACATACACATATTTAAGGTTTTGGTGAGGGTGAGTATAGGAGAAAAATTATTAAATTATCAACTTTTAAATTTACAAGTTAAGCCATTAACAACTATATTCTACTACCCTCATCATTTCATAAAAAATGACCATTTTAACAGCAAAAAAGGGAGGAAGGACTTAATTGTAAAAGAAGAATGTTCTTACCATGAAAAAACATTTATACACATGCATGTACACACAGAGAATGGAAATATTATTAAGATGTACACATTTATAACATAAAACCTTACAGGATTCCTATATATAAATATTTCCATGAACAACTGTCAGTTTCGGAATCTATATTTTATTATATACCACAAAGTAGATCTTATTCATCCATAGCTTTCTACTCACAGCTTTTTTCTTTTTTTTTTTTTAAGATGTTATTTATTTATTTGACAGGGAGAGGTAACGAGAGCAGGAACACAAGCAGGAGGAGTGGGAGAGGGAGAAGCAGGGAGCCCGATGCAGGGCTCGATCCCAGGACCCTGGGATCATGACCTAAGCCGAAGGCAGACACTTAACGACTGAGCCACCCAGGCGCCCCACACAGCTTTTTCCTATATTGTGTTATTTTTTCACAGATTAATGTAAAAAAATACTATTCCACATAGGAGTGTCGAGCAAAATAGAAAACATATATTTTATTTGAAAGGTTCTGGGAAAACTGAGAAAGTCTGAGCAATGATTGCCCCATGGGTTTTGGCTACAGTTGGGGTGACTGGTCAATGAGGGCTTCATGAAGGAAGCTCAAGGGTTCTCACACTGAGAACTGTGAACTTGGCAGTGGGGGAGAGGGGCGTGTAGCAGCTGTTTCAAAAGGAGCAGTCCAGAATTTCTCTGAGAAAAATGTTTTGGATCAAAACAATACTAGACCACAGAAAAATATTTGGAAACCACTGGGCTAGATGAGCTTTTTGAGTTCTGCTGCAAATTACCTGATTTGGGGGGAATACAATTTAAAAAAAAATAGACATTGCTTTTAAGAGGTTTGTGATATAGCTTCAGGAACAAAACTAACAGGAATGAAAGAATACCAAGGAATTAAATGCCAAATGAATGGACTAACTCTATGGAGATCAGAAGATTTTAGAATGATGGGAAGTCTGAGGGAAGATGTGAAATTTGATCTGGGCCATAAAGAACTAGTAGTAGGAGAGAGAGAGGCTTTCTAGGTGGGAGGAAGAGCCTGAGCTGAGGCACAGACTATCATAGATCCTTCTAGTGCTGGTGGTGGCTTTACCAGCTCAAGTGGAAAGGGTCTTAGAGAACGGCAGAGTGAAAACAATTTTGATTTCCTAGGGAAGGACCAAATTAGGGAGGTCTAGAAAGTTAGGCGGCAGAGTTGGACTATGAATTGTGGTGGACAACAAGTATAGATTTTTGAGGAGGAGAGTGACTGTAATTTCTCAGGAGATATATACTGGGCACTACTATATGCCAGACACCATCCATAGTGCCTATAGAGTGACTATGTCAGAGACCATCAATGCTGCTAAGTCCTGGACAACTGGCTCTCTCGGGGAAAAATAAGTCCTGATTCATAATATAAATCTGTAATGTAAATACACCTGCCAGAGCCAATTTCAAGTTATCATCATGACATCAGGGGATTCAGAGTTGAGAAGACATAGGCTCACGGTCTGCTCTTGCTAGCTGGTGCGAGCCAGCTCGTGCCCACCACTGGATAACCCCAGCGCTCTTGAATTTTAGAAGTGATGTTTCTGTAAGATTCAGCTCACGAAGTGCTGAGGATGACTTGGCCGCGGGAGGAGATACCAGCCCCAAGCTGTTTCCTGGATCCAGACAGAGAGCACAAGCAATGAACGGTATGTAGGCGCGGTGGCAATGGGAATGGGAAGCAGTGAGGACAATGGAATTATTTTAAAGAAAGCAATGGCGGGATTTGGAAACTCAAGTGTGGGTGATGAAGGGAAAGCCAAAGATTGATTTCACAGCCTTGAATTCAGTAGACTGGGAGGACTATTATTAGAAAAGGAATGGTTGGCATATTATCTGTCCTAACCCTGCACTCCGGTGCCCCTTCACCCTAGCAGCTGAGGATCCTTCACTTCTTTTTTTGGCTTAATCCTATCCCGGGCTCTGGGACTAACCCTGGCCTCTGCTAAGTAAGTTCTTAAAAACTTTATGAGGCACAGCTGTGTGATAAAAGGAACTGAATCTTGGGTTCAGGAACTGAAGGTGTGGTTTCAAATCCTGGCCCTACCACCTGTTAGCAACGCGACCTTGGACAGTTTGCTTCCAGCTGTGAGCTTTCAGTTTCCACATGTGAACACTTAGGATCATTGTGATTAACATTGCACTTTCACGTATACGATCTCATTTAATCTTCGAACTAAACTTGAACAGAAGGCTCAGGTATTGTAAATGCCCGTATTACTCATGAAGAAAATGCAAGTCAGAGGGCTTTGAAGACTTCCCGAGGACTTACAGCTCACAAGAGAAACAGGAATTCAGGTGTCTTGAATGCAGATATTGATGATAGTTAAATTTTTTTAAATCTTAACTATGTACCAGGGATTTTATATGTGCTGAATGTTTTACTTACATTACCTCGGTTAATCTCACCATCACATTGTGAGTTACTACCTCTGTTTAAAGGATCTGAGGTTTAGAACTTAGGCCAATTGCCTACATTCACAGAGCTGTTTAGTGAAACCCATATTTTTTCCATGACACACTAGTTTTCTTCTCTTTTATTGTAACATATCAGATGTTATAATAAACTCCAGTTGGAGTTCTTTTTTGTTACTGTTTTGGTATTCTCTAACCTTTAAGCTAAAGAACCAATCCTTCAGTCTCATTTGAAATTAAACATTTACTGGGTTGCCTGCCTGGGTGGCTCAATCAGTTAAGTGTCTGCCTTCAGCTCAGGTCGTGATCCCAGCGTCCTGGGATGGAGATGGGTCTTGGGATCAAGCCCTGTGTCTGGGCTCCCTGCTTGCTGGGAGGCTGCTTCTCCTTCTCCCTCCACCCCTCCCCCTGATTGTGCTCCTTCTCTCTCTCTCTCATGAATAAATAAAATCTTAAAAAAATGAAATTAAACATTTATAAATACTGAATTTGAGAAACAAGGCAGAGGATCATAGGGGAAGAGAGGAAAAAATGAAACAAGATGAAACCAGAGAGGGAGACAAACCATAAGAGACTTTTAATCTCAGGAAACAAACTGAGGGTTGCTGGAGTGGAGGGGGGTGGGAGGGATGGGGTGGCTGGGTGATGGACATTGGGGAGGGTAAGTGTTGTGGTGAGTGCTGGGTGTTGTGTAAGACTGATGAATCACAGACCTGTACCCTTGAAACAAATAATACATTATATGTTAATAAAAAAATTTATAAATATTACAAATGTGTAAACAGTGCAAGTAGAGTTCAATCTGCTCATCATATTTTAATAAAACCATGGCTTTACTGCTCTAAACCAAAGTGTAAGATGATATTTTCTATAACATATTTTAATCAAATTATTTTAATTAGAAGAATGAATGCACAATTGGGCATTAAAATTAATATTAAATTGATAATGCAGTCATAATTTTAGGCTTTTTTTGCATTTTAAAATGTGGATTGCAGTCAGAATTTCACATTTTATAAGAAATTATTTGTGTATTTCTAGGAGCCACGAAGGTGACAATCATTTAAAAATGTTTGGAAAACTGTTTCCAAAAATTGAGAAATAAATTTAAATGACGCAATTAATAGGTAGATTCAATTCCTTGCAAAGAAAGTATTTCTAGGCAGTGCCTGAAGAAATGCCATCTGACCAAAGATCATTCAAACTGCCAGGATGTAAGAATAAACCTAAACTATTTCAGGAAATTATATTTAAGTTGTTTAATTATCAGCTTTTCTTATAATTCCAATTAAACATAAATCCACGAAGTATGTACAATTATAAGTTTATGCAATTATGTCTATATGTAAAATTACAGAAGATTGGAAGTAAACAAATAGGCTAGGTAAATTTTTCCCTTTTCTTGGGATATTGGACAAAATTATTGCTCTATGATATAATGGCAAATTTATAATGTATCTTCTGAAAATTCAACCTATATAAGTTGTTATACCAATACCTTTACTTAGAAATATTTGTTTTCATTGCGCCATTGAAATAGCTTTATTCCATCTACTTGGCCAGAGTTAATAAAAGCTTATGATGGATAAGTAGAAACGTGTTTAAATACAGCATATTTTACTTCCTACGTATCTTCTGCAAAATGTTGCTAGAAGGGGCGCCTGGGTGGCTCAGTCGTTAAGCGTCTGCCTTCGGCTCAGGTCATAATCCCAGGGTCCTGGGATCAAGCCCCACATCGAGCCCCACATCGAGCCCGCATGGAACCCTGCATTGGGCTCCCTGCTCGGCGGGAAGCCTGCTTCTCCCTCTCCCACTCCCCGTGCTTGTTTTCCCTCTCTCGCTGTCTCTCTCTCTGTCAAATAAATAAATAAAATCTTTAAAAAAAAAAATGTTGCTAGAAAAAGAAGTCTTTCCAAAGTATTTGCCTTTTTTCCTAACTGTGTTTGATTAAATGACAGAGAAAGATAGTGATTTCAATGGTTTTTTGTAATGGATCTTGGCCTCCACATAAAGCTGCAACTGTTTACCAGGTCTGCTCTTATTTCTGAGCCAGCATTAGATGTTCTTCCGGTCTTTCCATCAATAAATAATCCGCTAATTTATTTTATGGAATACATCCATACAATGTCTTCTTTTTAAAAGTCATACATATAATATAAAAAAAAACCCCAACAGATTATATAAATCATATAGAACATTTATCATTAAAAATAATCTAATTGTTCCATTTCCCATAATTCCTTTTGAGATTATTTAAATCTAAGCCAAATACTTTTCAGACCCTAAAACTAATGTCTAAAATTGTCATCTTAATTTGTATTCTAAAATATTTCCTTAAATAATATTTTCTCAAGAATTTAAACAAAAGAACCTATGAAACTTACAAAATTTTATAATTCTGACCTCTACCCGTATCTCAGGTTGGATTTGCCAGGAACTCAAAAGAGATGAATATGTAGTATACTTATTAGAAAGTATTATTGGGATCAGCACTGAAGAAGGGGTGTGACAAAAGCAGGATTTGAACAGAGAAAAAAGTTGAGCTGTGATGTGGTCCAAAGGAAGACCTCAGCCAACCCTTGGGAGGGTTTGGATCTAGGGTGGTCCTGAGTTCAAGCAAGGACTTTGTACCCCACATAGATTAATCACTGGATAAGGACTGACTTTGAAGGAGAAGTGAGTTCGGGGAAGGCAATTTTTTTAAGCCAACGCAGTCTACCTATAGAATGCTGTGTCAGGCCATACTCTCAGTGGCTTTGTTCTTATTTATTTGAACTTGATTTCATTAGAGCTTTTTCCCCCCTTGATGTTCATTGAGAGTGAAAATAATCCAAGCAAGTGGCCTATTTTTTTTAAAGATTTTTTATTTATTTATTTGACAGAGATACACAGCGAGAGGGGGAACACAAGCAGGGGGAGTGGGAGAGGGAGAGAGAGAAGCAGGCTTCCCGTTGGGCAGGGAGCCCGATGCGGGGCTAGATCCCAGGACACTGGGATCATGACCTGAGCCGAAGGCAGACTCTTAATGACTGAGCCACCCAGGTGCCCCGCAAGTGGCCTATTATTTAAAACTCATGGCAGGTGTGAATTAGAGCTCTTTGCTGCCAATAACAGATTTGGTACAACTTTTCTCCAATAATACATATCTATCATCATAGTTGGGTTGGCATTTAGGAAATAAAGGGAAAATAAGATGGGAATATAAAATATCAATTTATACAGTTTGCTTTATCACCATAAAATTCTAGACTCCATGCAATGATAAAGAATGGAATATAGTAAGATGGAGAGGCACTTTTCACAAGATAAACCCTTCTAATGGGATGTCAAGTGAGATTTTTCCTGTTTCTCTTGATTTTTTGCTAAGGTCAAAAGCTAAGAAGAAAGAATCCTAAAATCCCTATATCCTATATTCAGAGAGCCTCCAGAAGTGGGGTTAGCCACTTTCCTGCAGGTCTTACTAAATTAGAAAGCTGACCCTATCACTAATAACCACTTTAACCTCCTCTTCTAGGAGATCATAAAAAATAGGCCAAAGAAAGAACAGGAATCATTAGTCTTTTGGGGAAAGTGGTGTCCATGAAGGGAGGTTGAGAGAAAGGGGCTATTTCCAATCCTCAGTATCAAGGAGTGTTGTGAGATAATCACTACAAAAGGTTAAGAATGTAGCAAGAACAGGAGACTGGAACCTTTTCCCCCCCAGTTGTAAATTGGCTTATCAGCAGTTTTGCTGATTTGCCTCTGGAATACCCGAGCAGGGAAAGGGAAAATTGAAGAGACCTAGGGCTTCCAGGGGCATGAGACCCTTACTCTCAGTTGTTGATCTGGCAAGCGTGTACAAATTGCTCACAGAAAAGATCTGGTCTTGGCCTGTGTTGATCTCTCTCCTGGATCAAGGGCCTCAGCTGCAAGAGGCTACAGACAGGCTTCCTTTGGTGGGGGGTTGGGGAGTGGAGGAAGAGGACAAATGGAGCTGATTTCCTGCTTCAGGGAACTGTTCAATAGTAAGGAGCCTGGAGGGGCCAGCATTTGGATGCCTGCCACATGGAGATCATTGACAGTCAGTGTAAGGCCGTTAGAGAGTCACATCTCGAAAAAGAGGACTGCTATGGGCTGTCATGTAAGGGTTCAAGAAACCAGGCACTTTAGACATTGTTCCACCTTCCTCGATTCTGCAAGCTGAGCTAGCGTGGGTCCCGCTCCGGTAATGCAAGTATAACCAGGAGATTCTATTGATTCAGGGTGGTCTCCTATTTTGTTGGTTCCTGCTCTCCCAAGCAAAGCTGAATTTATAGTTGGAAGGTTCTCTATGTTTGCAGCTACTGGATTGCAGCAGATTGCCTGACTTTATATAACACTCTGCCTTACTGTGTGATCTTGGGCAAGTTAGTGAATATTTCTGTGCCCATTTCCTTATTCGTTGTTTGGGAATAATAAAATGCTATGTTATAGGGTTGCTGTGAAGTTTAAGAGCACATAGTTCATACAAATCATTCAGCATAGAGCCTGGGTATTATATTGCATGTCCTCAATAAATGCGTTATTAATGAATGGGGTCATGGCTTCTCATTTCATTATTTGATAGTGAACTCTTTTGTGAATCTGCAGCCCACACAGTTGGGACTCTGTTGACACCCTGCCCAACCTTTGCAAGGAAATTCAGCCTTTTGTCTGGATTCTCAGCTATTGAAGAAGGTCCTGATTTAAATTAGATTCCTGGTATGGCCATTTTCTTGGCTTAGGCTAATGAGTATCAAAAAACAGAGTACTTAACACCGCTTCTACAAATGCATGTCTTCATACTTTACCCACAGAAATTCTGTTTCAGCAGACCTGGGGTGGAGCTCAGAAGGTCACTTGTGGATACACTTCCATAAATTCTGGCCTCGAGTACTATTGTAGAATTCTGTTGGGGGACTCACTCATCATCCAGCACCCACTTGGATATTGGTGTTGACCTAGAATTAACAAATATTTATTGAGTATCTACTATATGCCAGGCACTTCTATAAACATTGGCAATATAATTTTGAATGAGGTACTGTCCCTACTCCCAAGTAGTTTCCAGTGTAATGGGAGAAGCTAGCAGGTAAAATGGCACTTACTAAGAACACAACACATTGGTCCACCTACTAATAATACTATTTCTTTCCTTTTTGTCCAGTTAACTTGTACTTATCAAATTCTAATCCCTGACTTCCCTGACTAGTTCAGATACCCATATTTTATTCTCTCATAGCACAATGTGCTTCTCTTTTGTAGTGGTTATTCTTACTGTAATTTTTCCTTTTTGTAGTGCTTATTTATTTTTCTTCTACACCAGAGCACTTCTTTGCACAGCACGTGTCTGTATTTGCTTACCTTTATATTTCTAAGAACCTAGCATTTAATAATTATTGATTGATTGAACATATGAATGGGGGAAGCTCTGCAATAGGAATGAATAAAAGATAAAACAGAATTACATAGGGAAGATATCAAAACTAGTCTTAGAAGGTCAGAGAAGGTTCATCAGAGAAAGTGCTACTAAACTGCATTCTGACAAATGAACAAAAGTGAGCCATGTGAATATGTGTGGCTCAAGAGTGATCTGGTAGTTGGTTTGATCTATGGGACAGAGGTTCAAATATTTGGCACAAGCATATAGATAGTAACTGAAGCCACAGCAGTAAGGAATATTACTTAGGGAGAGTGCATAGTGTGATAGGTAAAAAAAAAGAACCCAAAACACCAAGGATAGACTTCCGAGATGATAAGAAATATCATGGTACCTCAAGTTAATGGATTTCTTCTTTTTATTTTAATGTAGCCTATTGTAACAGGAAACTCTCAGTGCAGCCAAAACTTTTAATGAGCAGCAGACTTTATAGATATTCTTACTTATTTAATATGAAAATATGTTAGAAAATTTGATCAATAGATTTATATATTAAAAGGTGGAGTCCATTTCCAGGGAGCCAGAAGACGAAAGATTTCTAATAATGGTTTGTTTAGGCTTTACCTCCTTTGGAGCCAGGCAAGATCTCTAGGCATTTTCCCTCCTTTCTCTGCCTGACCCTAGACGAGGTGATCATTAACAACTGATATCAGACTTATAAGCATACACTATATAGGTTTGCTGGAATAGCTATGGAAAAAGAATTTTTATTTCAATTTCTAATCCAACAGAAGCTAAGGAAAGGCTCACCCAATGCAGGTGACATTCTTCTCCTCTCCACCCCGACCATTGAGACTCTGTTGTCTCTCTAGTCCACAACCCATCACCTCCCAAAACCAGAGAGTGTGAATGAAGATAAGGTAAGGACAGAGATGGGGTGAGAAAGAAACTTTGGCTGGGGGAGCAGACTTGAACCTAGGTCTAAGATTCCAAATAAGCAAACACAACATAGGCCCCCGTGGGCTCCGAAAATCAGGAAAGCAGAGGGTTCTTTCTGCCGAAAAACTCTTTTGCAATTTCCCTACAAGTGAACTGTTTAGTCGTGTCAACATATTATGTATGAAAATACTTTTGTGTGGATTTAAACTCCATGTTAAGCTCCTGCTATGGTACTGGGCATTTTTTTTTTTTCTTTTTGGTTATTGAAGACAAGGTCCTTCTCTCCAGGAGCCCACAATCTAGTTGTGGAGACAGTCCATGTGTAACCAAAATGTCCTTTACACTAGAGATTGCATACAAAACACTCTGAGCTGAATCCACTCCTGTAGATTTGCTTTTTATGGCCTTCATAGTGTTTTAAAAAATCTTAAATTCAGGGGTGCCTGGGTGGCTCAGTTGGTTAAGCATCTGCCTTCGGCTCAGGTCATGATCCCAGGGTCGTGGGATCGAGCCCCACATCAGGCTCCTCCTGCTCAGCGGGGAGCCTGCTTCTCCCTCTACCTGGTATTCCACCTGCTTGTGCTCTCTCTCTCTGTCCAATAAATAAATAAATGATCTTTTAAAAAATCTTAAATTCATTGGCTTCATTTATTTTATTTTTTTAAAAGATTTTATTTATTTATTTGAGAGAGAGACAGAGAGCGGGAGAGAGAGCACGAGCGGTGTGAGGGGCAGAGGAAGAAGCAGACTCCCCGCCGAGCAGGGAGCCTGATGTGGGGCTTGATCCCAGGAGCCTGGGATCATGACCTGAGCTGAAGGCAGATGCCCAGCTGTCTGAGCCACCCAGGTGCCCTCACTGACTTCATTTAAAAACAGAGTTTTCACATTAAAATTTCTGGGTGTCCCTGAAAAAAAAATCAGAAAGCCTGGCAATTCTAGGTGGAAGCACTTCCTCATGGCAAAAATAATCAGCTGCCCCTGTTACGTGAGGAAGCCCTCAAGTGCCCATTACTCAAGTAATATACTCGTCTAGCGTCTAGACGCTTCTGAGCTTGTAACACTTACTCTGCCCTTCATGTGCCATAAATGCTATTCTCCAAGCTCCCCACATTGCAGCATTTAAGCCCCTTTAAGTCCAAAGTTCTAAATTATCCCTCACCAAGTCTCCAGTTCCTCCCTAGTAGAGTTCCAGGGTCCTTTAGTTGTTCAGCTATCCTGGGGTGCTTCTTTGCAGGTAACTAACTGTTCCACACTTGAGTAGGACAGCTTTTAAAAAAATCCCTCAAAACCAAAGGCTTTTAATTATATGCTTCAGACAGGACCATGACATTGCTAGGTGAACATTCATATACCTAAGGGAGATATTGTAAGTGATTCTCCACAGAATAAGGAAGATCTATCTCTTTAAGATTATTTATCTTTTGACTAGAATAATGGGGCCCATGGACCCAACACTTTCATCACTATGGGAGACCACTCAAATGAGTCTTCACAAAACAAAGTTACCAGCTTATTGTCTTGTGGGTAATGCCACTGATAGGATTCCTTGCTACATGTGTAAAAAGGCAATTGCAATGCAGTAAGGAACATATTACAAAGATAGGAGCCTAGTAGTCGAAATTTAGTTAACGAACTTTAATATACTCAATGACTCAATTAATATTAAAATAGTCAATATTTATTCAATAGGACATTTAAACATTAAAGCTTAGGAAATATTACCTGAAAATGATATAGCATTGGAAATTCTCATATAATTTAAAGAATTTGTATTCCAACCATTTGCCATTTCCCAGTTTCTCATGTTTAGGTAAGTCACACTTTTGTCCACCATTATAAAGTACCAGCATCAAGGGACACATCAAGGGTCCTTTTAGTTCTTGTTTCATAATATAGTATTATACAATAAAGCTGAAAGAATCTCTAAAGATCATCTAGTACAACCACAGTATTTCATTTTTGCACATTAAATCCTTGACAGATGTTTTTAGACCTAGTTGTATTCAACTAGTTTCCATTATGTAGCTAGGCTTTGATCTAGAAGATTTCTTATCTATGGTCTACATAAAATGAATTAAAAACCACTCCCTTTCATCTCCTGAGAGCAATATGTGTGAATCCTTTGCTTAGCCCTGCTTCTTTGTAGACGATGTTTCTCTCACTGGTTCCTGGTAAGGATTCTTTTTTTTCTTGATAAGCCAGTTCCTTTATCTGTTTCTACAAAAGAGCCCAGCATTTGTCACTTCACATTTGTCAAGCCTAAACCACATAATCTTTTTAGCATGGGATATTTTACAATATCTTCCTGGGACTTTCTCTTTACCATCTTTAATTAATCCCCCAGATTGCAAAGTAATTGAACTACATGATCAAGAAACACTGGACAAACTTTGGGAAGAGAGCACAAACTCTGTATCTCATTTCCATATACCAGGGACATTCAGTGAATGATTTATGGAAGTTCACTCAATTGTCTGAATTAACTATATAGTTTCAGACTGTAGGGCAGCCATGTTTAAAATTTAACCACAAAATTTATAAGATCGAGATATTTAAGTCACTATCTTAATGTTACTGTAGGACAGTATAAATATGATTGTAAGAGTTAATATTTCTGTAAGGCGGTATGTAATAGTGTACTGTAGGATGTTCTCTGTCATGGTGGCATTAAAGGAGAGAAGCTGAAAATAATTTCCCTTGCCTTTGGACGTAGTTCCATTCTTTTATTATTCAATATTTAATCTAATCCTTATTAAAGCCAGTTTAAAACATGTAGTTAATACTTCACTCTAATTGTTCCCTGGGAGAATATGTAATTTATTCATATATTCACAGGCAATTAAAAAATCTATTTATTCATATATTCACAGGCAGTTAAAAAATCTATTTCCTAGAAAGCCAGAACAGTTTGAAAGAATTCTGTCATTCACAATCTAAAATTGGTTCTGCTTTAAAAATTAGAGTAATCTGTTTCAAATATCGCGTTGACTTCTTCAAATGATTGTGTTGTTGTTTCAACAAAAGCTTCAAAGTTAATTTCTTCATCAAATAAACAGTGCATCAGTTGTGACTTTGAAATAAGAAGCTGATCATCTGTTTTTCTTTATAATCACTGTGTATGTAATACATTTTCACTCTGTGACTAACTTACCATTTCTATATACAAACCGTTAAAGGCAACTTAGAAAAATCTTATTTCTAAAGTTATTTTCAACTTAATTTTATAGGAATAACACATGAGCACAACATGTATCAGGTGCTACCAACCTACAATTATCCAATACAAATCTGAAATGAATACCGTTGAAAAAGATGTAAAAGCTGAATCCCTAGAAAAATCTATTTGGCTTTCTGTGTTTTAGTTGAGGTGGTTGTTATTGCTTTCATAATAAATTATGGCCATTTCATATCAAGCCTTAGCTGAAAGTAAAATTTCCTGATCAAATTATTAATGACTAAATGTAAGGAGTTAAAAGGAAATGTTGACAAACCCATAATATAATCATTGCAGAACTATTGGTTCTGGTATAATTAGAGGCTAGTGTAATCCAACAATTCTATAAAATTCACTTAGCTTAATTTCAAGAGTGTTTATAGTGTGGTTTGTTTGATTAGAAAGGCTCTCTTTGTTTTGCTCGAGTGCACTTTAAATCTCTCTCCCAGGAATATATATTATTACCAATGTACAAAATGTCAGAACGTATGGCAGAGTTTGTTAAAACCCCCAGAGTCAGAAAACTTAAGAAATCCACAAGTATTTTGACTACTGAGATTTGCTGAATGAAGATTTTCATCTGATCTCTTCTTTTCTACAGTGGTACAGACATTACTAAATAAGGCTTTTCTGAAGTTCATGAAATTTTCTATAAACAGATTATCTTATGTCTTCTTGTCATCACATAACAGTCTGGTCAACTGCTATTAATTAGATCAGTTGATTTATTTATTATTTCCGTTATGATATTATCCAAATAATTTTAATACATTAATAACACTTAACATGTTTGAGAGAACATGAATGTTCTTACATGTGTGAAATACAAAATTGTTTGAAATTCTGTTTGTACGGATTGTTTGCCTGATTATTCCCTGTGCTTTGCCAACCTTCCAGGACTTTTCTAATTCAGTTAGAATTAGATGAATCATCTAGATCAGCATGTCCACACACTTCTGCATAGTTCAGCTCTCACCTTCCTTCCAAACATTCAGCATTAAGAAGCAGCATGTAACAAATTTTTGTGAGTGCCTGGGGTCTAGTCTACCAGGAGAATGAGTACTTGGACTGGTATAGTTCTGAGTGGAAGTGGTCTGTCTGGGGCCTGGGGTAATACTCCTGAGGGGGCCTGGGTGGCTCAGTCGGTTAAGCATCTGCCTTTGGCTCGGGTCATGATCCCAAGGTCCTGGAATCGAGTCCTGAGTCGGGCTCCCTGCTCAGCAGGGAGCCTGCTTCTCCCTCTGCCTCTCTCTCTCTGTCTCCCATGAATAAATCAATAAAATCTTAAAAAAAAAATTAGTCCCAAAAGCTTCCAAGTCCCTCATGGACTTTGAGGATCACCACAGGTGAACTTCTTCAAGGGAGGTGAGAATTTACTTCATTTTTTTTTGTGAAGAATGAGGAAGTATGATGGTAGTCAGTGTCCAGTAGAATGAAGTCCCTAGACTTGACCTAACCATTGCTCTGAATCTGAACCCTGGAGGCAATGAGAGTTCTTTTTTTTTTAAATTTTATTTTATTATGTTATGTTAGTTACCATACATTACATCATTAGTTTGTGATGTAGTGTTCCATGATTCATTGTTTGCGTATAACACCCAGTGCTCCATGCAATACATGCCCTCCTTAATACCCATCACCGGGCTAACCCATCCCCCCACCCCTTCCCCTCTAGAACCCTCAGTTTGTTTCTCAGAGGCCATAGTCTCTCATGGTTGGTCTCCCCCTCTGATCTCCCCCCTTCATTTTTCCCTTCCTACTATCTTCTTTTTTTTTTTTAACATATATTTTTGTTTCGGGGGTACAGGTCTGTGATTCATCAGTCTTACACAGTTCACAGCACTCACCATAGCGCATACCCTCCCCAATGTCCATCACCCAGCTACACCATCCCTCCCACCCCCCAACCACTCCAGCAACCCTCAGTTTGTTTCCTGAGATTAAGAGTCTCTTATGGTTTGTCTCCCTCTCTGGTTTCATCTTGTTTCATTTTTTCCTCCCTTCCCCTATGATCCTCTGTCTTGCTTCTCAAATTCCTCCTATCAGCGAGATCATATGATACTTGTACTTCTCTGATTGACTTATTTCGCTTAGCATAATACCCTCTAGTTCTATCCACGTCATTGCAAATGGCAAGATTTCATGTTTTTTTGATGGCTGCATAATATTCCATTGTGTGTATATATATATATATATATATATATATATATATATATACCACATCTTCTTTATCCATTCATCTGTTGATGGACATCTTGGCTCTTTCCATAGTTTGGCTATTGTGGACAGGCAATGAGAGTTCTGATGAGCCTTAGAAAGGCCACTGAAATAACGAACCTATTGGACTTTACTTTCTCAGGGCAATCTCTGATATTCTTTCCAGGTTTAATAGTTATGTTGACCTATATTTGACATTAATCATTTTATATTATCAACTCTTTATAGCCACATCATATGTGTACAATGATACATACATGACATATTTTTATGTTAATCAGTAGACTATGCACACATTCTCAAATTCCTCCTATCAGCGAGATCATATGATACTTGTACTTCTCTGATTGACTTATTTCGCTTAGCATAATACCCTCTAGTATAAGAATATTCTCTTAGAGACAAAATACCTCTACATAAAAATGTCAGACTAGCCTAAGGATTAAGTAGTTTTTAAAATTATTGTTAAAAATGTATGTCATTTTTATTGTGCATGTATGAGGGAGAGAGAACAAAAAGGAAGGGGGAAGGAGAAAGGATGAGAGAGAGAGAATACATGCTGACTGCATTTATACGTATAGGCCAGTGTTATAACTTGAGAGGACATTTGTGACCTGATCTAGTTATATCTTTTATTCTCTTGGATTCATCAATTTTGGGGAAATTTCAGCCACTATGAGAGTAGAAATGGGAAAAGAAGAACGAACAAAGCAAACTGGTGGGCCTAAAATAATTACCTCTGAATGACCCTTGCAATTCAGTAATACATCCTTGTATATTTGTATTAACATTGCCTGCATTTAATATACTTGTCTCATCTTACTCTCTCAATAGCAAGCTTATTTAGCATGGAGGTAAGGCCCATGAGCCTACTCTGTGCAGTACTACAATGTGCCCAGCCAAAGGATCATTCTAGAGTGAGGGAGAGAGAAAGACCTGTCAGGACACCAAAACCAACAATCTGCCTTTTGTGACTTGTTCTTAAAACACACTTCTGCTTCTAAAATCCAATTCTTCCTTCGCTTACATTCTTCCCACCTTTTTCTTTTCATATTTTCGGTCAAAACTCCGCTTGCTTTTCCATATACAGTACAAATGCCAATTCTTCTGCAGGGTCCCTCCAAACACTCCTAATAGGTTTTCATCTTTCCTTTGTCTATATTCCCAGTTTCTGCCGTGTGCTGATTTAATTATTTGCATGTCTTTCTCATCTATTAAGTCACAGAGCTGCCTCTGGAACTAATGGGCCATTCAAATTCAGGGCTCTGGGAAGGTGGAGGAGATGGAGCTCAGACCCCTTGCTGCTGTTTTAACCAGAGTGCTCAGCTTTTGTGTTATATACTGAGGAGAACCAATGCAATTTCTTTGATATTAAGAGAAACCATTAAACTGCTAAAAATCAAAGTTGAAAGATTACTACTGACATTTTTAATTACTGAAGGGATTATTTCATTCATTTCTATATTGTGGCAAGCTTGTAATGAACAGTTTTCCAGGAAATGAATAAATCAGGATGTACCCAATGAGATAAATTAAGAGAACTTTATGCATTTTAGCTTAAAACACAATGAATGCACTCAGTATTATTGCTGGAATATCCGTCCTTCTCAAATGTTAAAAGGGGAGAGTGACAGGACCTGAAATGCTGAGGAGTGGTTGGGGAGAAGAGAATCAGGCCCTGGAATTGATTTATGAGGAAGGGTGGTGAGATTTTATGGAGTGGAAACTAAGAGATGGTTCACAGTTTTGATTTTTTGTTTTGTTTTGTTTTGTTTTTTATTTCTTCCCACAATGACCCCTCCCTGAGCTACTTCTGGAATATACATTCTGTACCAGCACACAGGCTGAAGTTCTTTGGGAGATCTGCTGGCCTCATATGTAAATAGCACTTGGGTTGCCAACACAATGATGGCTTTCAGCATCACCGGTCTCCAGATTCATAGTTGTGGGTATTGTGAGTGATGAGTTGTTGTTGTTTTTTTTAGTCTTCATACAAAACTGTCTTACCAGACATGATTTCTCAGAGGCTTGGGGAGTCACAGGTGTGCTTTTTAAGCTTCTAGTCTAGACCGAAAGTATGAAAACATTAGTCAACCTCCTCTAAATTCATTTAAATGAATCATAAGTTAATTCCCTCCAAATCTACTTACCAAACCTCAGTTGATGATATTTTTTTCCTTTTAGGAACCAGGAATGGTAAAAAGAAAAATACACTTGTTTTACAAACCAGGTATCTTTTTTAAAAAATGTACTGATATTTCAACCCTCTTAAACATTTCACTAAAATAAAATGGAGCTTATAAAATATGGACTTTACTCCTTAAAGTCCTTGACTTAATTTAATTTTGTTTAAAATGTGAAACAGATTTCTGAATATGCACTACTATTGAGCCTAGAACTTGAGTTTGAAAGGATCTTAGCAGGGCGCCTGGGTGGCTCAGTTGGTTAAGCGACTGCCTTCGGCTCAGGTCATGATCCTGGAGTCCCTGGATCGAGTCCCGCATCGGGCTCCCTGCTCGGTGGGGAGTCTGCTTCTCCCTCTGACCCTCCCCCCTCTCATGCTCTATCTCATTCTCTCTCTCTCAAATAAATAAATAAAATCTTTAAAAAAAAAAAGAAAGGATCTTAGCAGTCATCTAATCCAAATATCTTCCAGTGCAGGAATCATAAATAATAATGTACTCATATTTTGGCACTTCTGTTAGAAATTCTCTCTTCAGGGAGCCAGCTACTTTACAAGGCAGCCAACTTGTTATTCAGCACTGCTTGTGAAAAGGTTTTCTTTATATCAAGCCGCGATTTGCCCACAGGAGTGAGGCTACCACAGATCAATTCTTGTTCTACCTTCTGGGAGTCTGCAGAATTCTAATTTCTCTCCCAGAAAAATTATTATATATATATATATATAATGCCCCTCTTAAGACTTTTCTTTTCTATATTAAACATATATACTTCAAAACCACTTTTCATATTATAGGGATTCCTGGATCTTCTCAACTCTAGTCACATTTACCAGGAATATTTCCCAATTTTTCAATGTCCCTCCTAAATTTATGATAAATGCCCTTTAAAAAAATTTTTATTTGAGTAGAGTTGACAGACAATATTACATTTATTTCAGGTGTACAACATAGTGATTCAACCTCTCTATACATTATGTTGTGCTCACCACAAGTGTAGCTGCCATCTGTCACCATACAGTCCTATTACAATATCATTGACTATATTACTTATGCTGTGAGTCTATTCCCATGACTTATTCATTCCATAACTTAAAGCCTGTATCTCCCACTCCCCTTCATCCACTTTGCCCAACCTCTGACTTCTCTGCCCTCTGGCAACCATCAGTTTGTTCTCTGTATTAGTAGGTCTGAATCTACTTTTTTTAATTCTACTTTTTATTTGTGCATTCATTTGTCTTGTTTTTTAGATTCCACATGTGAGTGAAATCATATGGTATTTGTCTTTCTCAGTCTGACTTACTTCACTTAGCATAATACTCTCCAGGTCAGTTCATGTTATCACAAATGGCCCACATCTCATCCTTTACCATAGCTGTGTAATATTCCTGTGTGTGTGTGTGTGTGTGTGTGTACCCCATCTTCCTTATCCATTCGTCTATGGATCAACACTTGGGTTGCTTCTGTATCTTGGCTATTATAAATAATGCTGCCATAAACATAGGGGTGCATATCTATCTTTTTGAATAAGTATTTTTGTTTTCTTTGGGCAAATATCCAGTAGTGGAATTATTAGATCATATGATATTTCTTTTTTTAATGATCAGTGCTTTTTATAGCTGATTTTTTGATAAGATCAGATATTTTATTTTTATTTTTATTTTTTTTTATTTTTATTTTTTAAAGATTTTATTTATTTATTCATGAGAGACAGAGAGAGAGAGAGAGGCAGAGGGAGAAGCAGGCTCCCAAGGAGCAGGGAGCCCGATGCGGGACTCGATCCCAGGACCCTGAGATCATGACCTGAGCCGAAGGCAGACGCTTAACCATCTGAGCCACCCAGGCGCCCAAGATCAGATATTTTAAGGGATCCAAGTACTTCAGCTTTAAAACATTATAAAAATTTAAATAACTTATAAACAAATATTATTACTACTTTAAAAATTTTTTTTTATTTATTTGAGAGAGAGCAGAAACAGAGGGAGGGGCAGAAGCAGAGAGAGAGTGCAGAGCCTGATGTGGGGCTCCATCCCAGGACCCTGAGATCATGACTTGAGCTGAAGTCAAATGCTTAACTGACTGAGCCACCCAGGTGCCCCTATAAACAAATATTATTAACCAGTGTATTTTCTCTGATATTCTGCACCATACTTTTATAGGCACACAATATTAACCTATGAATCTTTTGTTCTGATACAGAATAATGAATTATTTTCAACTTCTTCTAGGTAAATCTGCCATTGTCCCTCATACAAACCTGCTAGAATTTTACTGGGTATCTTTGCACATGTTCTTTCCATTGCCTCTCTTCTCACCTCATCAAAGAAACTTCACTAATTGAGCTTTTTTCTCCTTGAGTGAGAAAGTCTTCAAATTTAATTATTTTCTCTTTCCATCAAATTCATCAGGTCCAAAAAAGAAAACAGCATTCTCCTTGTCACCATCAATAAATACACCCCTTTTATTCAACATAGTGACAGCAATCAGACAACAAAAAGAAATAAAAGGCATCCAAATTGGTAAGGAAGAAGTAAAACTTAGACTATTTGCAGATGACATGATACTATCTACAGAAAACCCTACAGACTCCACCAAGGGGCTCCTGGTAAGTGTCTGTTTTGGGCTCAGGTCATGATCTTAGAGTCTTGGGATCAAGCCCTGCACTGGGTTCCCTGCTCAACAGGGAGCCTGCTTCTCCTTCTCCCTCTGCTCCTCCCCTCTGCTTGTGTTCTCTCTCTCTCAAATAAATAAATAATAATAAAATCTTTAAAAAACCCTAGAGCTGATAAGTGAATTCAGTAAAGTCACAATAGTTTTCTACCCATGAAATGTACTAGAATGTAGATAGGTTCAAAGTTCAATTAGGTATACAGGATGAAATAAGAAATAAATCTGGACATTAAGGAAGTCTTCAGAGAAAAAAGAAGTATGTGTTTTCCAGTGTATTGAGTGATGAAGTGATGAGATACAGTTTGTTGTGAGCTAGGAATGGTTGAGAAGGTGGGGAGAAGAGGAAAGGGTATACCAAGCAAGTTGAACGTCATGGACAAGAAATGTGAAGTTGTGGAAATGCAGGGCAGGTTACAAGCTAAGGTGATGGTAATTAAGGGACGCCTGGGTGGCTCAGTTGGTTAAGCATTTGATTCTTGATCTCAGCTCAGGTCTTGATATCAGGGTTGTGCATTCAAGCCC
This sequence comes from Neomonachus schauinslandi, assembly GCF_002201575.2. Taxonomy (NCBI): domain Eukaryota; kingdom Metazoa; phylum Chordata; class Mammalia; order Carnivora; family Phocidae; genus Neomonachus; species Neomonachus schauinslandi. Next base: position 68,711,447 of record NC_058407.1, read on the forward strand.
TGCGTTGGGCTCCACGCTAGGCATGTAGCCTACTTAAAAAAAAAAAAAGGAGGTAAAAGGGAATATGTGAAGGTTTTTGTGCTCAGTAGTTTAGAATTTATTTTGCTAACCAGAATTCCCAAGCTTAATTAAATGAGCAATAGTGTTCCCATCCATCAATCAATGAAAAAAGGTCTTTGTGATCATATAAATTGAGAAAATCCCTATAATACTATAAGCTTTCTTAAATATTCACAATTCACATTCACATATTAAAAGTTCTGAAATTCCTGTAAAAATAGCTATTTAATTTGTTTAATTGGTGCCTTCTAACTCAAGTAAATGTGCCTTCTTCCTCTGAACCCCTCTTTCCTACTTAAATGGTATCCATTTGAATAGGGTAAACTCTTGGTATCTGAGGATTTTCCAGGAGACTTAAAACTCCATGACACATAATATTTGCTAAGATACCATTTTTAATGGTGAGTACTTCAAGGATAGTGTGTGGATGTGAGTCATAGACGGGTAAGAAACTCTAGCCAAAAATGCAGAACCCACACACCTTTGTGCAACAATGCTGCTTTCTGTGATACCTTATTTCATTTAATTGTCAAAATAACCCTGTAATGCTTGTATTATTATATTAGCCATTTTAGCTATGAGATCACTGATGAGATTATATGCTGGTATTTGAGGATTACAAACATCTTTGGACATATGTGTCATAATTTCAAGATCTACTATACTTATTTTGTCTTTTATGCTAGATTTCATGCTTCTTGTGGTCGAGGACTATATTTGACGTTCTATACTTTTACTGCCCTCAGCACTTGGGATGGATTTGTTGAATCCTATAGGTTTTCAGTCAGTGTTTGAAAAATTAATGAATTATAAAGTTTGTAAGTCCAGAGAGAAGAAGTTATATAGGGTATATTGATTGATTAACTTAAGTAGAGAGGAAATACCTAAGAGGAAAGTAATATATGGTGAAAAGAGTAGTAGAGCCAGAGAATATGCAAAGTAAGCCTCAGGTGACATAGTTATGAATTTAAATTTAATGAAGTATTTCCAAGATCCACTGGAAGTTTTATAGGACAAGTATAACAAGAGTACACAGATATTTCACTAAATTGGAAAGATAGAGAAAGATATTTAATATAAAATATTGCAACACCAGGCCCATTGAAAGTTGCCCAGAGTCAGGTAAGAGATTTAAGTAAAGATTTAATGAAAATGGCAACTTAAAAACATGCAAACAAACTTGTATAAAAATTAATTGCTGAACTGCAATGTGTATTAATTTTCTAGGGCAGCCAAAACCAAGTACCACAAGTGGCTTCAACAACAGAAATTTATTGTGTCACAGTTCTGGAGGCTAGAAGTCCAAAACCTAGGTGTTGGCAGGGTTGGTTGTTTAAGAGAGCTGTGAGGGAAGGAGCTGTTCCAGGCCCCTCTCCTCGGCTTGTAGATGGCCATCTTCTCCCTAATCTCTGTAAATCATCTTCCCGCTATTTGTGTCTCTATGGCCAAATTTCCTCTTTTTATGAGGACACCAGTTTTTTGGATTAGGGCCCACCCCAATGACTTCTTTTTAACTTGATTGCCTTTGTAAAGACAAAGTCTCCAAAGAGGTCACATTCAGAACTACTGGGGATTAGAACTTCAATATATGGGGGCGCCTGGGTGGCTCAGTCGTTAAGCGTCTGCCTTCGGCTCGGGTCATGATCCCAGGGTCCCGGGATCGAGCCCCACATCGGGCTCCCTGCTCGGCGGGAAGCCTGCTTCTCCCTCTCCCACTCCCCCTGCTTGTGTTCCCTCTCTCGCTGTGTCTCTCTCTGTCAAATAAATAAAATCTTTAAAAAAAAAAAAAAGAACTTCAATATATGAATTTTAGGGGGACATAATTCAATCCATAACACAATATCAATGTCAACCTTGGATAAGAATAGTACAAATTGAAAGATCAATTAATTTCACACTTATTTATTGAATTCCACATATATACCAGGCATCAAACTACGTAAAGATATATTTTTAAGGTTCTGACAGTCTCTTGCATAAGATAGATAAATAGTAACTGATTATAACACAATGTGTTCAGGTTATAGTCCTAACTGTAATTTATAAAGTGTTAACTAAGACAAGAAATGAGAGGGAGGTAAAAAGAATGAGGAAAAGTTTCAGTGAGAAAACTTTTAGGTTAAGTCTTGGTTGATGTATAGAACATAAAATTGGGAAGCAAATTCTAGCACAGGGAATAGTAAGCGTTATTTTGAGTAATGTTAAGCTGTTTAGCATAAACTGCATGTTGGAAATAAAAGATGAAAATCTTGAGATTTAGGAAGGGAGCCTATCCAGAAGGTCATGCAAATGAGAACCACTGAATCATTTTTAGTAAAAAGCTGACAAACAGGCGCCTGGGTGGCTCAGTTGGTTAAGCAACTGCCTTTGGCTCAGGTCATGATCCCGGAGTCCTGGGATCAAGTCCCACATCGGGCTCCTGGCTCAGCGGGGAGCCTGCTTCTCCCTCTGACCGTCTCCCCTCTCATGCTGTTTCTCTGTCTCTCTGTCTTTCTCTCAAATAAATAAATAAATAAAATCTTTAAAAAAAAAAAAAGCTGACAAACAAGGATCACCCTGAAGGCTGTTTCAAGGATGGCTTGGAAAGGAATAAAGCAGGAACCAGAGAGATCCAGGTTAGAAAACATTGCACTAGTCAGATCAGAGGTCAGAGGGCATTAATGAAGATTGTAGAAGGTAGAAAACAAGGTATGGGAAGAGTTGGTGGAGTTTAATATGGTGGAGTTGACAAGATTTAGCAGGCATCATGTGGAATTAGGTGGTTGTTTAGTATGACTCCTAGATTTCCAAACTGAGTTACTGGGTAGATAGGTTGGTATTAAATAAGATAGGGGATATGAGAACAAAGATTTGGAGATAAAGATAAGTGATAACAGTTTTGAACATGTAGAGTTGAGATGCTTGTGGGACCTCCAAATGGAGATGTTTAGTAGAGAGTAAGAAATATATGTTAAGGGCGCCTGGGTGGCTCAGTCGTTAATCGTCTGCCTTCGGCTCAGGTCATGGGTCCTGGGATGGAGTAAAGCGATAAGTAAAGTGATATATAGACACATCTATAGGCTTTCAAAATGCTTTAGCTGAGAAGGGAAGGAAAAAAGTCTTAACTAGGAAGATGCATTGCTGTAAGTGTTAAGATGGGAATGATTTAATGATGTATTTGGGCTGAGTGAAAAGAGTGAGTGTGGAGATGGGTATCTGATAAGGCAATGTCTTTTTTTTTTTTTAAAGATTTTATTTATTTATTTGACAGAGAGAGACAGCAAGAGAGGGAACACAAGCAGGGGGAGTGGGAGAGGGAGAGAGAGAAGCAGGCTTCCCACAGAGCAGGGAGTCTGATGCGGGGCTCGATCCCAGGACCCTGGGATCATGACCTGAGCCGAAGGCAGACGCTTAATGACTGAGCCACCCAGGCACCCCTGATAAGGCAATGTCTTAAGGGGACATGAGGAAATTAGGGCCCCAAATAGGAAAAAGAACTTTACTTTTGACCTCCTCCTGGCCAAGTTCTATATTTATGAGATGGATAATTATAAAAATATGATAGAAGAGGGGACAATGAAAAGTATAGCCAGAATGATGTCTCCATGGATAGCTGCAGCTATCTCCTTGGAGCACGGGATGTTGAGCACCCAGACTGACATGGCCATTGTAGTCCCCAGTGGTGACAAATACCTTGAACCTGATCTACTGCCCAACACAGGTCTGTTTTTGCACAGACATAATTTTTAAAACCTCATCCTTGAGCGATATCCCCAGAAAAGTCAATGATCTCAGACTCCTTGATAGGCAGAGAGATGCAATTACTCTTTAAATTTTAGATGCTGCTCAGTTAGCTGCTTTTCTCTATGCTTTTGTGTGTTTTCTCTCTCTCCCAACATTTACCTCTGGTTACTTATCCTACTCATGGTCCCAAATGGCTGTTCTAACCCTTGGGTCCACCTGACTTTCCAGCTGCACAGCTCACCACCAACTGGTATTTTCTACCATATCGATTATTTTTATTTATATTTATTTATTTATTTGACAGAGAGAGAGAGACGGTGAGAGAGGGAACACAAGCAGGGGGAGTGGGAGAAGGAGAAACAGGCTTCCCGCTGAGCAGGAAGCCCGACAGGGGCTCGATCCCAGGACCCTGGGATCATGACCTGAGCCAAAGGCAGTCACTTAACGACTGAGCCACCCAGGCACCCCTGCCATATCTATTATTTTTAGCTTCCAAGATAAACATGATTGGCTTGGCTATGCTCTCTTTATGTAGAGTCTTTATACCAAGTCATGATCTAGACTTCTGGTGGACTTAATTATGTGTTACCTTAGAATTAATTGTCGACCCCTGTCTAGCCATCTATGGGGTAGAGAGGGGAAGCATAAGGTCTACTGTTTACTCAGCAAAAGCTGTGAGCAGAAGATCCTCCCAGAAAGGAGTCTAAATAGAGTGGACTTTCTAAAGCACTGTTTTGTTTTGTTTTTAAAGCAGAATTTTAGTTCCTGCTTCAGTTCATACATTTTACTTCATGATCAGTGTTATTTTTAATTAAGGAATTTCACTAATACTCATATTAACAAACTTTAATTGAATTTGATATTACATTTTCAGGCTTGGCACTTGTGATACATAAATTCTAATTCCTCTCATAAAAATATGCTGAACAGATTGAATTAAAATAATCACATTCGTAAAATCTCTGTGTAGTCAAAGCCATAAATGTGTAAGATTTAATACTGCAGAATAGTACTGTAGCATGTGGACAGTGACAACAATCCAAGCAGCCTAGCATATATAGTTGACATTGCATATTGGGTCTCCTTCTGCCTCACTTAACTCAGGGATTAAGATTTGAACCTGATCTCCTTGCCCTTGAGTTTATCTACCTCATTTCGAGAAAACAAATGATTTCTGTCTAAAGTTAATTATAATTTACATGCAGTAAATTTACTAAATTGCTTCCAGATCTGTACCTTTTTTTTTTAAAGAAGTAGATTAGAAAGAAATATTTGTGCTTTAAAAAGAATCTTTGTGTTTGTCTAAATGTATGTTTTCTCTAACTACATATGTTTAGTTAATTATTTCTATGGCTGAAAATGATGCCTGAAGTAACTTGAAAGAATTGGACTGGACATTGCTTTTTCAGTCAGCAATTATCTATATAGGAATGCAAATTTATTTGTAAAAACTGACAAAAACACAACTTTCTGGGAAAGTTTTTGCTGTGACCAATAATAGAGAGCACAAATAGAATTCATCTCCTGTTTCAGTATGGATTGATTGGCAGTAGCTGCCTTAGGGCTGGGTTGAGAAAAATTTTGAGAGTGGATGAAGTGGGTTACAGGGAGCAATTCAGTTAACGATCTCTGCTATGTGCATGGAATGGGAAACTGTGCTGTATATTTCCATCTCAATATTAGTGCTGTATCAGAAATAGGTGAGTAACATTTCTACTCATAATAAGCATATTTGCAACAAAATTTAGAATAGGAAAAAAGCATATATGATTATATTTAATTCTCTGTTCCACTTAGATATTGGCTATCCAGTAAGTTGCCAGAGGCATTTGAAGTGAGAAAAACACCCTCATCTCTCCTGCCTCCACTCCTGGGGGACACTTGGACATGAGGAAAATAGGCCTTGTTCTACTCCTTTCCCAAGTTCAGGGGTCAAAATAGGACTCCCAATAGCCTAACAAGACCCCAAATTTGACCTGACCCTAAATGTGAAGGAAAAAACCCTTTCTAGCTAAGGGAAGTAGAGTGATAGATGGAATGGGTCTTAATGTTTATGTACTATCATCTCTGGGGTAAGAAGCTGAAAATAAGAAGTTGAAGACAGGAAAATCAACACTGTCCTGTATAAGAAATAAATAGGAATGTGATGATGGGGTTACCAGAAAAGAGAATATGGGATCGTGGAAAGAGAGAGGCACCATGTCAGGGCCCTGCAGCTTAAAGATAAATGTGGTCAGCAGACAATTCTCCATTGTGGAGTGGTGGAAGAATTTTTAACAACAGGGATTCTAGCTTTCCATTCTATGATGTGATGTAAACTCTCTTCATCTTCATCTTCACAAACAATCAGTATAAAACCACCTGTACATTTTGGGGGGGAGGTTTATTTATATAAGCTCTGGAAAAAACCATACTATAGTCACTTTTTTGTTTGCTCTTAGCTCTAATTTGGCCTCTCATTCATGTTGCCACTGATCACTGCCTAGAAAACTTAGATTTCTGGTATGGTACAGCTATCATCACATGGATGGCAGTGCACTGGTAAATTAGAGGAGGTCATACTTTCCCAAGAGTCCCCACAGAATCCATCCACACAAGACTAAACAGGACTTTTCCCCCTCTTATTTGTCTAATATATGATATAGTACTAAATTGCATATTTTAGTACAATATATACTACTAAATTAAAAATATTTTTCTCCTCCAATCCACCATTTAAAAATGTATGCATGTTTGTATGTTATGTTCACTACTAAATTTCCCATAATGTAAAACAATCTTTGATACATAGTAGATGTTCAATAAATATTTGTTAGATTAAAATCAAGTAAAAATGTTATAAAATAAGTTACTTTTATTACATGTGATTCGATCTGATATATTCTAGTCTAGTCCCTAATACACTTAATTTTTAAAACGTGAGGCAACAATCCACTGAATTGAATTTTTTTCTTTCCAAATTTTTATTTAAATTCTAGTTAGTTAATGGGGCATCTGGGTGGCTCAGTCGGTTAAGCATCTGCGTTCGGCTCAGGTCATGATAACAGGGTCCTGGGATTGAGCCCTGCATCAGCTTGCTGCTCAACAGGGAGTCTGTGTGTCCCTCTCCCTCTGCCCCCCCTCACTTGTATACTCTCTCTCAAATAAATAAATAAAATCTTTAATAAAGAAATAAATAAATTCTAGTTAGTTCATATACAGTGCAATATTGGTTTCAGCAGAATTTAGTGGTTCATCACTTACATATAACACCCAGTACTAATCATAACAAGTGCCCTCTTTAATACCCACCAGCCATTTAGCTCATCCGACAGCCACCTCCCTCCATCAACCCTCAGCTTGTTCTCTATTCTTAAGAGTCTTTTACATGGTTTGCTTCCCTCTCTCTCTCTTTTTTTTCCCCTTCCCACATATTCATCTGTTTTGTTTCCTAAATTTCACATATGAGAGAAATCATACAGTATTTGTCTTTCCTATAGTTGGAGACTTTAACACCTCTCTATCAGACATGGACATGCCCACCAGGCAGAAAATCAGTAAGAACATAGTTGAACTCAACAATACAGTCAATCAACTGAATATTACCAACATCTATAGACTACTTAATCCAACAACAGCAGAATATACATTCTTTACAGGCTCACATGAAATATTCACCAAGACAGACCATATTCTGGGCCATTAAAAACACTTAACAAATTTAAAAGAATAAAAATCATGCAGTTTCTGCTCTTAGACCTCAGTGAAGTTAATAAAGAAATCAAAAACAGAAAGATAGGAAAATCCCCCAATACTTGGAAATTAAGCACCACACTTCTTTTTTTTTTAAAGATTTTATTTATTTGAGAGAGAGAGTGAGAGAGAGAGAGAGAGCACAAGGGGGGGGGAGCGGGAGAGGGAGAAGCAGACTCCCTGCTGAGCAGGGAGCCCAATGCGGGACTCGATCCCAGGACTCCAGGATCATGACCTGAGCCGAAGGCAGTCGCTTAACCAACTGAGCCACCCAGGTGCCCGAGCACCACACTTCTAAATAACACATGGGCCAAAGAAGAAATCTCAAGAGAAATCAAAAAAATATGTTGAACTAAATGAAAATGAAAACACAACCTGTCAAATTTGTGGGGTACAATGAAAGCAGTGCTCAGAGGAAATTTATAGCATCAAATGCATATGCTAGAAAAAAGAAAGATCTAAAATCAATAATCTAATTTTTTACCTTAAAAAACTAGAAAAAGAAGAGCAAAGTAAATCCAGAGTAAGCAGAAGAGAAGAAATAATAAGAATTAGAGAAGAAATCAATGAAACTGAAGACAGGAAATCAACAGAAAAAAATCAATGAAACCAAAAGCTGGTTCTTTAAAAAAGATTGATAAGATTGATAAACCTCTTGCTAGACTAAGAAAAAAAAGAGAAGGGACAATTACTAATATCAGAAGTCAAAGAAGGGACATCACTACAGTGCTCATGGACATTAAAAGGGTAAGAATAGCTCTATGCCCACAGATTCAATAACCTACTTGAAACAGATCCAATTTTTTGAAAGACACAATCTACCAAAATTCACACAAGAAGAAATAGACGAACTGAATAGGGCCTATATCTGTTAAATAAATCAAATCAGTAATTAATAGCCTTCCAAAAGAGAAAGCACAGGCCCAGATAGGTTCACCAGTGAATTCTATCAAACATTTAAGGAAGAAATTATGCTAGGTCTCTATAATCTCTTTCAGAGGTTGGAAGTAGAAGGAGTACTTCCTAACTCATTCTCTGAGGCTAGATTTACCCTAATACCAAAACAGACAAGGACAGTACAAGAGAAGAAAACTACAGACCAATATCTCTCACAAATGTAGGTGCAAAAATCCTCAACAACATATTAGCAAATTGAATCCAATAATATGTAAAAAGATTATATACTACAAGCAAGTGGGATTTATCCCAGGTTTGAAAGTCTCGTTCAACATTTGAAAATACATTAATTGAATCTGTCATATTAACAGATTAATAAGGTAAAAATCACATGGTTATATAAATAGATGTAGAAAAAGATTTAGCAAAATCCAACAATGGATCATGATACATTGTTAGCAAAATAGAAATAGAGGGGAACTTCCTCTACTTGAAAAAGAATATCTATTAAAAAAAACCCCTACAGCTGGGGTGCCTGAGTGGCTCAGTCAGTTAAGCATCAACTCTTGATTTAGGCTTAGGTGGTGATCTCAGGGTTGTGGGATTGAGCCCCATGTCAGGCTTCACACTGAGCTCAGAGTCTGCTTAAGGTTCTCTCTCTCTCTCTCTCCCTCTGCCCCCCTCCATTTGCACTGTCTCTCTCTCTCTCAAAAAAAAAAAAAAAAAGAACAAACCCAAAACAAAACCTATAGCTAACACTGTACTTAATAGTGAGAAACTCAAAGCTTTCCTGCTAAGATCAGGAACAAAGCAAGAATTTCCTCTAACACCGTATCATGTTTCCATATCATACTGGAAGTCCTAACTAATACAATAAGATACAAAAAAGAAATAAAAACTATTCACATTAGGAAGGAATAAATACAATTGTCTTTGTTTGCAGATGACATGATTATCTATATAGAGAATCCAAAAGAATTGATAAACAGACAAAAAACTTTTGGAACTGGGGTGCCTGGGTGGCTCAGTTGGTTAAGCGTCTGCCTTTGGCTCAAGTCATGATCCCAACGTCCTGGGATTGAGCCCCGCATCTGGCTCCCTGCTCAGTGGAGAGCCTGCTTCTCCCTCTCCGTCTGCCTGCTGCTCTGCCTATTTGTGCTCTCTCTCTATCTCTCTGTCAAATAAATAAATAAAATCTTAAAAAGAAAACAAAAACTTTTGGAACTAGTGAGTAATTATAACAAAATTGTAGGATACAAAGTTGATGTACAAAGTCAATTACTTTCCTATATACCAGCAAATAACAAATGGAATTTGAGATTAAAAACACATTACATTTACATTAACATCCCCCCAAATGAAATATTTAAATATAAATCCAACAAAATATGTATAAGATCTATATAAGAAAAACTACAAAACTGTGATGAAAGATATCAGACAATTAAATAAATGGAGAGATATTCCATGTTCATGGATAGGAAGACCAAACATTGTCAAGATGTCAGTTCTTACCAATTTGATCTTGACATTCAACATATACCCCATCAAAATACCAGCAAGTTATTTTGTGGATATATACAGATTCATTCTAAAATTTATATGGAAAGGCAAAAAAAATCAAAATATCCAATTCAGTATCAAAGGTGAAGAACAAAACTGGAAGACTGATACTGTCCAACTTCAACACTTACCGTAAAGCTATAATAATCAAGACAGCATAGTAATGGTGAAAGGATAAAGAAATAGATAAATGGAATAGAATAGATAGCATAGACATAGATCCACATCAATATAGTCAATTGATATTTGGCAGAGGAGAAAAGGCAGTGAAATGGAGCAAAGATAGTCTTTTCAACAAATGATGCTGGAACAACTGGGTATCCACATGGAAAAAATGAATCTAGACACAGACCTTGTACCTTTCCTAAAAACTAACTCAGATCATAAATCTAAATATAAAATACAAAACTACAAATCTTGTATGACATAACATAGGAGAAAAATATAGATGACCTTACTTATCGTGATGTCTTTTTAGATACAACACCAAAGACATGATTCATGAAAGAAATAACTGATAATTTGGACTTCATTAAAATTAAAAAATTCAGCTCTTCAAAAGGCAAGATCAGGAGAATTATAGGACAGGTCACAGACTAAGAGAATATATTTACAAAAGATACATTTGATAAAGGACTGTTATCCAAAATATACAAAGAACTCTTAAAACTCAACAATGAGAAAATAACCGAATTTAAAAATGGGCAAGAGACCTGAATAGATATTACCAAAGAAGATATATAGATGGCAAGTAAGCATATGAAAGGATCTTCAGCATCATATGTCATTTGGGAATTGCAAATTAAAACAAGAATGAGATACCGCTATACATCTATTAGAATGGTCAACATCCAACACACTGACACCACCAAATGCTGACAAGAATGTGGAACAACAGGAACACTCACCTCTGTTGGGAATGCAAAACGACCCTAGTTTGGAAGATAGTTTGGCAGTTTCTTATAATACTGAACATTCTTACCATACAATCCAGCAATTGTGCTTTTTGGTATTTACTTAAGGGAGTTGAAACTTATGCACACAAAATATGCATGTGGATGTTTGTAACAGCTTTACTCATAATTGCCAAAACTTGGAAGCAATTGAGATGTTCTTCAATAGGTGAATGGATAAACTGTGCTACATCAAAACAATGGAATTTTATTTAATGCTAAAAAGAAATGACTTATCAAGCCATGAAAAACATGGAGTAAACATAAATGCATATTACTAAGTTAAAGAACCCAATCTGAAAAGATTACATACTGTATGATTCTAGCTATATGACATTCCGGAAAAGATAAAACTGTGGAGACACTGTCTTTCAAGAATAGACACACAAAAATCCTTAACAAAATGTTAGTAAATTAAATCCAACAATACATAAAAAGGATAAGACATCATGAGCAAGTAGAACTTTTCCCATGAATGCAAGATTGACTGGCATTAAAAAATAAATCAATAAAATTCACCATATTAATGGAAAAAAGGGGGAAAATCCTTTTAATACATGCAAAAGAGGCCTTTGACAATATTCAACATACATTCATGATAGTCTTACAAACTAGGAATGGTAGGGAGCTTTCTCAAATGAATAAAGGATATCAACAAAAAAACCCTACAGCTAATGTTGTATTTAATGGTGAAAAATTGAGTTGTTTTTCCTGGCACTGTGGGCAAACCAATATTGCTTGCCTTTATCACTCTATTCAACATTGAACTAAGGAGCTAGCCATTGAAAAAAGGCAGAATAAAAAAATGAAAGGTATAAAAAGCAGAAAAGAAAATGTAAAACTGTCCCTATTTACAGATGCTTTGATTATTTATGTATAAAATATACAAAATGTTTACTAGAAGTAACACATTTTTTAGCAAATGTCACAGAATACGAGGTTCATATACAAAAGTTAATTGTATTCTTATATACTTGCAGCAAAAATTGAAAATCAAAATTTTAAAAATCTAAAAATCTGTTCTGAGTAGCACCCACCCACACCCCCAAAAAACCCCATAAAATATCTGGGAATAAATGTAAGAGAAAATATCCAAGACATCTACATTGAAAACTACAAACATTTCTGAGGAGAATTGAAGAAATGCTACACAAATGGAGAGATATAATGAAGACTCAACATTCTTAATATGGCCAATATCCTTAAGATCCCCAAACTGAGCAGTAGAATCAATGCAATCCCCATCAAAATTCTATTTAGTAGAAACTGACAAACTTTTCTTAAAGCTTCCATGGAAATGCAAAGGATCTAGTATAAACAAAGCAATAATAATAAATAAAACAACAAAGTTGGAAGATTTACCCTACTAAATTTTAAGACTTACTATTAAGTTATAGTTTGCTATTTGTGATAAAATGGACAGATCAGTAGAACTAAACAAGGTGTTTAGAAACACAGCTATACACACACAACAGTGGATTTATGGCAAAGGTGGAAGGCAATTCGATGGGAAAGTCTTTTCAACTAATGGTGCTGGATTGTCTGAATGGGAAAAAATAATCAACCTTGCTATACATCATACATAAACATTAGCTCAAAAACAATCTAAATACAAAATCTTTTTTTAAAATTTTATCATGTTATGTTAATCACCATACATTACATCATTAGTTTTTGATGTAGTGTTCCATGATTCATTGTTTGCGTATAACACCCAGTGCTCCATGCAGAACATGCCCTCTTTAATAACCATCACCAGACTAACCCATCCCCCCACCCTCCTCCCCTCTAGAACCCTCAGTTTGTTTCTCAGAGTCCATAATCTCTCATGGTTCATCTCCCCCACCAATTTCCCCCTCTTCATTTCTCCCTTCCTACTGTCTTTTTTTTTTTTTTTAACGTATAATGTATTATTTGTTTCAGAGGTACAGGTCTGTGATTCAACAGTCTTACACAATTCACAGTGCTCACGATAGCACATACAATCTAAATACAAAATCTAAAATGATAAAATTTCTAGAAGAAAACATAGGAGAAAATGTGGATGAGGCAAATCTTTTTTTTTTTTTTAAGATTTTATTTATTTATTTGACAGACTGAGAGAGAGAGCACAAATAGGGGGATCAGCAGAGGGAGAGGGAGAAGCAGACTCCCTGCTGATCAGGGAGCCCGATGTGGGGCTCCATCCCAGGACCCTGGGATCATCACCTGAGCCAAAGGCAGACACTTAACTAACTGAGCCACCCAGGCGCCCCGAGGTGCCCCCAGGCAAATCTTTCTTAATTAGAGCACAAGAACATGAGTCATAAAAGAAAAACATTGATAAATTGGATTTAATCAAAATTCAAAACTTTGCTCTTCAAAACACACAATTAAGAAAATCAAAAGGGACACTACAAACTAAATTAGAAATACTAGAAATTATTGCAACACATATCAGACAGGAATTGTAATCAGGATATACAAAGAACTTTCACAAGTAAATAATGAGAGAAACAGCCTAATTGAAAGAATGCTCAAAGTTATTAGTCATTACAGAAATGCAAATTAAAACCACAATGAGATACCACAACCCACATATTAGAATGTCTAATATTTTAAAAGCTGGCCATATTAAGTGTTGGTGAAGATACGGATCAACTGAAATTCTCTACTGCTGCGGGGGATGTAAAATGATACAACCACTGGAACACTTTGGCACTTTCCTTAAATGAACATAAACATGCCATATGACCTGATCTTTTAATTCCTAAGGCTACACTCAATAAAAAAGGAAGTATACATCCATATAAAAACTTTTCCATGACTGTTCATAGCAACTTTATCTGTAAATGCCCCAAACTGGAGACAACCTAAATGCTCATCACAAGAATGGATCATTCTCTCTCTCGCTTACTCGCTCTCAAATAAATAAATAAATAAATAAATAAATAAATAAATAAATAAAATCTTTTAAAAAAGGAGGGGGGGCACCTGGGTGGCTCAGTTAGTTAAGCGTCTGCCTTTGGCTCAGGTCATGATCCCAGGGTCCCACCACACACACACACACTTTTATCTTTGCAATGAATGAAAAAGAACCATATGATTTGCATCCCTATCTTCCACTGGCCTTGCAGTGACAGTAATAGGCTCTTAATGCTTTTTTATAAAAACATTTTTTATTAGACTATAAAAATGTTGGGCAGATTACCCATCTTTTCTGTTTAAGGTCTGTTGAAGGTTGCTTCAAAGAGTGAAAATGCTTAAAACACATACTAAGATAATGTAGTTTTAAGCATTTAATGAAGAATTATCCAGAAACATATCAATAAAACAAAAATAGATCTCTGCTAAGATGACCAAGAGTGTATTCTCAGAACAGGAACCTATAAAAGCCTTCAACTGAAACACACACACACACACACACACACACACACGCACACACACCACTTTTATCTTTGCAATAAACGAAAAAGAGAATCATAAATTGGAGACCCCTCACACTGTATTTAAAAGAAGCCTACAATTAACTTTAGAACAAGTTACTTTATCCAGACTAACTGAAGGATAAAAGCTTTGAAAAAACTCAGCTGTTCCAGTCAGTACTCTCCTGCATTTAAGTAATGGGACATGCTTAGAGATGCTCTATTTCCTGCCGTACACCAAGAAAACCTGGTTACGCTGTTACCTGAAACCCTACCCCCACCCTCAGCATATTTACGGAGTTTGAATTCCAGTTGAGGATCTCTGAGTCACTTGAAATTTTCCCCTACAATTTTTGTTGTTATTTTTTGGCTTGCATTTGGAAATACATCTAATCCTGAAGAAACCCTGTAGCAGAATAATTTCCTTTTAATGCTAACTCTGGAGAAATTTTCCCTGTTTGTTGTTTTTTAACTCCTCTGGATGGCAGTGGACAGACTGAAGCTACTGGATTTGTCTCAAAACAGAGGGTATTTGTATACAGTTTTGTGTTACATAGTACATCAGACACTTCAGATTCCAAAGTGTTGTTACAATTTTTAAATAATACATTACTGAAATTTAGTCGTAGTGTAGAACATTCCAGTCCTCCACAAACATTTATGAGCTCCATTTTTTCCCGCTTATTAAACAGCAATCTTCCTGGCAATACATAGTACTGTGCATCCTAGCCAAATAAACTACTGTCAGATGAAATTGGTTAAATTTAGTGCATATTTCATGCAAGGTTGCAAACAACTTTAATATTGCACTTTCTGTAAATAAGATCATTTAATGTTAGCATGTGAAGCTTTGGTCATCTTGAATTTTTGAGTAGATTTGTAGATTTGTTAAGGTACTGTGCATTTTGGTTGCCATTAGATCTAGTGATATGATACACAGAGGCTTTTTTGCAGCTGTGGAAAGGATTATCAAGAGTTTTCCCTGCCAACAGTTACCACTCTGAAAGAGCATGAACTACTGTAGTTCATTGCTCTGTGTGAACACAATCATGTTATACTGAGCTGCCTTGTAAAGAACTGTGATCTTTGAACTTTGGGAGTTGCTCAGGCTCTGTAGAAATGAAAGAGCAGCTAAATGAGAAAGTTTTAAAATCAGCATTGTGAAATAATTTTTCTAAAATAATTACACTGAAAGAGAAAAAAGGGAGGAGGGACATCCTTCCCATTCAATTCTCATTCTTTTGAGACTCAAAGAATGTGATTATAAAATTAAAAACTTAATTTTCTATCAAACTGTAAGCATCTAGTTCGGAGTTATTAACAGAGCTCTTGCTGATACTTTCTATTTTCTTGGCTCCCCTCATTCATGTAGCAAGTATGAGAAAAGACAAGTAGTATGCTTGTGGATTTGCTGCCAAGCAGCTTCTGTGAAACAGAACAGAGAACTCTTGCCTCTCTAGCGAGGTCTCCTAGGTGTCCACATCGCCTCCTGAAAGTATACACTTTATATTCTGTGGAGTCCCAAGCTCACTGCTGAAATTCAGCTTAGTTACTAGAAGAGCTTCTTAACTGCCAGTGGGAAAATACTGCCTCACTTAGAATACTCATAGACTACAAGCCTGGCAGAAATTTGTCCCTTAAATCGATCTCATTTGTTCATAAAGAAGTAGCCATATTTATTCAAATCAGGCAGTTCGAAACCATTTCATCTCACTCCTCACCTCATTCTCCTTTATGTTCCTCCTTTTTCTGTTCATTTATTTCATTTAAACCCCACTTTTATTTATTTTCTTTGAAGTCATTTTCATGATGAATTATAGAACAAAGGATGTTCGAGTTGGAAGGGATATTAAAGATCATCTAATCCAATATTCCTATTTCATAGTTGAAGGAATGAGGGTCCAAGACATGAGGTAACTCATCTATTATTACTACATAGTGGCAGAAACCAGGACTAGCTCTCTCAGTCCCCAACTTGTAGTTTAATGCTCTTTCTTTCATACACTCCTTGCTCTCAAGACACATGACCTCTCTCTCTCTCTTTTTTTGTTATTTGAGCTAGTTCTTTACATAGGCAGTCTTATGTGGTATAATTGAAAAGCATCAGTAATCTTGCTTGAAGCAACATTTCTTCACTGCTGGCCAGGATGCAGGGTATTTCCACCATTAGATCATCAAAAGAGAAGGTCTTCTGTTACTTATGAATGGACACTGGGTCCAACACAAAGATTTGCCCTATTTGAAACTCCTACAATGATTTTGGCCCATGGATATTCCACCTCTTGATACTAACCCTTTGGCATTCCTTAATCCCAACTCATCTCATCAGATACAAGGAAAATTGCATTCACTCTTTCTGAGAATACTAGTTGCCAATTTTGAAGAATGCGCAAGGGAATTTCTTATATTATACTTCCTAAGTATGTAGATTGCACAATGGTTCCAACAAAGAGATATTTATGGGATACTGTATTTATGGTTTAGAAATAATTAGGAGGAAGGAAGGGAGGAAGGGAGGGAGGGAGGGAGGAAGGAAGGAAGGAAGGAAGGAAGGGAGGAAGGAAAGGAAGGAAGGGAAGAAGGAAGGAAGGAATAAAGGAAGGAAGGAAGGAAGGAAGTGATAGGAAAGATGAAAAAGGAAGGAAGAAAGAAGGACAGACACTTCATAGGAAGGACGAACAAAAGAGTGAGAAACCAAGCCACTGAAAGTCTGAATACTATAAAATGTTATAGGCTTGAGTTTTTCCTAACCTATTATATAGCCAAGATGACAAGTTCTGTGGGCAGATAGAGTCATATAAGATTTATCCGAACTAATAATGGAGCTCAGAATTGGGATGGAGTTTCATTAGTTTATCAAATGTGACTCTCCTGAATCCATAAGGATAAAAGGACTGAAATAAGAGTTTTTCTAAAATAAGAATAATCACATAGAGTGAGCAGAGAATTTATGAGCCTTAATGATTGCTAGAGGGTATGTTTATCTGGTCCATAAGTCTTTTGGTCATAGATGGGTTTATGATTCCTCATTACTCCACCTCTTTAGGACAAGTTGAATGACAGGCATAGATTCCTTTTAGAGAAGTACTTACATAGGATCGAGTCCAGGAAGGATGTCTTTGTTAATGCAAATACTTTAAGACTGACTTCCTTTCCCCTAAACTATACAGAGATAGACTCTGCTCATTTTCTCCTGAGACTTTCATCTTTAAAATATGTCATGATTGATCAATCTTCCTTCAGCTTGATAAATTTTTTTTGCTTAATATAATTTAATGTAGTGCTTCCCGAACTTCAAAATGCGGTAGAATCACTAAGGGATCTTGTTAAAATACAAATTGCAATGCATTATGTCTGTGTTGGAGCCCTAGATTCTGCATTTCTAACAAGCTTCCAGTTATGTCAGTACAGCTGGTTCATAGACCATTCTTTGATTAACAATAAATTTGACATTTAATCAGGTTATCCTTATCTCTTAACAGGCCTAGGAGCCAGTTTATTTATTTGAAGTATGTGTAAATATCACTTTCTTGTGGGACTAAATATGAAGAATGTGAGGTTGATCTACTTCCACCCACATAATTCTCCCCTGATGCTCCTCCATCACCACCAAAGTTAAAGGTCAAAGATGGTCA
This sequence comes from Neomonachus schauinslandi, assembly GCF_002201575.2. NCBI lineage: Eukaryota > Metazoa > Chordata > Mammalia > Carnivora > Phocidae > Neomonachus > Neomonachus schauinslandi. Next base: position 68,729,414 of record NC_058407.1, read on the forward strand.
GAGAAAAAGTTTGTTGGCTATGACTGGAGGTAGGCTCAATATCTGGGACTAGTTTTGGACATATCTATTGTGAACAATGGAAGTTTGATTAAAAATATAGGATTAACAACTCTAGAATTACATCAATGCTAACATGAAGGGCACACTACTTACATTTTGAGTGTTGAAGAAGTAGTTAACACACGAAGAGCCCACTCTAACAAGGTAAGCTTAGTAGATATAGAACCAAGTTTGTTGGGGCACCTGCATGGCTCAGTGAGTTAAGCGGCTGCCTTCAGCTTAGGTCATGATCCCACCCCGCATTGGGCTCCCTGCTTAGCAGGGAGTCTGCTTCTCCCTCTCCTTCTGTTGCTTCCCCTGCTTATGCTCTCTCTCTCTGTCAAATGAGTAAATAAAATCTTAAAAAATAAAAAAAAAAGAACCAAGTTTGTTGGCATTAACTGCTTTTTTCTGTTTTCTCTAGATTGTGTGCCAACTGGCAGATCTAAAACTCCACTGAATGTAGTAGATAAATCTGACTTTAGGAAGCTGGAAAAATAAAGTACACATGCCCAAACACCCTCTTCTGTCCATCACCCTTTATTTCTTGCACTCTGTAGTAATTTTTGCTCAGCCAGAGAAACCAGAAGAAGCTGAAATCCATGGCCAAAGGATCTGTCTGATAAAATACATCTCTGGCTTATAGTAAATAGAGCAGGAGTATTTACTGTAGATTAGTCATTTTGTCATTCTGTGACACAACAAGTATCTTTTCAAAAATATGGACTCGTGGGTATGAGAGAAAGTTTGCTAAAGAAATGACATATGAAATGTTAAAAACCCATGTTAGAGCTATTAAGTACGTTGATGAATTGGGCGATCAAGCAGGAAAGAAATACTTTTGCAAGTGTACTATGAGCCTCTACCTAGTACTATCTTGGGATCTAGGGCTCCCATAGTGCATGTATTCAAGAAGATAACTAGTGAGATAGTCAGTCTCGAGATCGATAGGAAAAGAATTAGAGGACCAGAATTGATGATATCAGGAATGGTGAAGGAGGAGGAGGAAGCCAGGATCTCCAGTTTTGCTCTTGATAACTGGGTGGATGGTGATGACATTCACTAGACAGAGTACACTGAAGGAAAAGCATATGGGGAGAAGGATTCATTCAGATTTGGAGATGTTAAGTAGGACAGATGTGAGAGATTTAGCACATATATGGGTCTGAAGCTCAAGTGAGAAGACCAGGTTGAAAATATAGATTTGGAGATCATACATCTATTGATACAATTGGAATCATGAAAAGAGAAGCTACCCCCCCCCCCCATGGAGAGTGTGGGGTTGAGAATTAATGAGGACTGAAGGCCGAAATCCAGAATACTTACATTAATGGGATATTCAGAGAAAAATGCGCATTTTATTTCTATAGTGATTTATTTTACATGTTTCACTTATTGAATCACAAAATATTGTGATTATATATTGTACATACACTCCTTGCTCCCCCATACTTTGATTCTTTTAAAACTAATATGCTCTTAAATTGGCACCAAATGACTCCATTTCTGTAAGTATATACAGCAGCAGCATCACAAACAACAGAATCAAAGTTGTAATGGCAAGACAGGGTGAACCTGGTCTGTCTCCCATCCCAGATTGGTGACATGTGTGGGCTGCTATCCCATTAGCCTTCACAACATTTCTGTAGCAGGTGTCAAAGCAGCAATCAGGCAAGCTGACATTCTTTACTCAAGCACGTGGGCTTACTCATTCATTCTCCATTGGTGTTTCTGTGTTTTCAAAAACTTAACAAAAATATAAGGACATAAAACATTTGTAAGATGTTACAGCTTGTATTTATTGACCAACAGCAACAATCAAAGTTAAAAGTAATGAGGATACTTATGAGTGAAAAGCAACAATGCTGTTTTAGGAAGTGTTAATGACTGAGATAAACTGAGCTAGTATTAAATCCTTGTGGGCAGTTTGTTTAGAATAATTCAAAAGAAGATAATGGAGAAGTGGGGAAATGATAGTGAAAGTAGTTTAAAAGAGATAGGAGAAGTAAAGGTGTACTGTGTCAACCATCAGCTAATATGTGATTATACCCTGAGAGTTAAAATAAATTTTATTTTTCTCATATTGTAGAAATACTTTAAATGTGTGTTTGCTCTGTAGATTTAGTGCAGTGGTAGAAGGCAGGTCTCTGCTATTGTCCTGGAAGCACGCCAACCAAACAGGATGTTATTTTAAGATTAGAAAGACATCTTATTAACTTATTTTACTTCCAAATTGGGAAGAATACCCTGTAGCCTCTTACTCCACAGATTGAGGATCATTGCCATACACAGAATTATAACCATTCACATACATTTGGCAGATCTTAGGACAACTAGAGCAAAATGCGTTCTTTCAAATTGGAAGCAAAAGTGAATAGTGTCCGCTGAATAAATCCATGCCTCATATTTAATCTAAAAACTAAGGTACAAGTTAATTCTGGATCCATAGGGTAAGCAAATCATAGTCGATTCATAAAATTTCTGTGCCTGGACAGCCGTTCACCATCTTTGGTAATAGCACAGCCAGTTTGAAAGTTATCCAGGCCTTTTCCTCCTGTTCATGGCATGACAGCTGCACCTGGGTACCTCAAGCAAAGAGCAAAAGACTGAAAGAAAAGAGAACCGACTTGCTCACAAATGTCCTGTTTTAAAGCTTGGGGGTTAGGACACAGTTGCACCAAACTTGTCATGGGACTATATGGACAGTGACAAACAGAACAATGCTCTGTATTCCTTATGACATCGCCAGGGTGACACTTCTGACTCATATTTTTTTAAAGTTGGAATAAGTTTTTCCTTTTATATCTCAGGATACCTAGTATGACCAGAAACTTTTATCTTAAAAGAAATTTTCTTTTCAGAGGATTTATAATTATCAAATAATTGTTTTAAAAATTACTTAGTTGTTTCTTCATTGTCAAGTGGGTCATTGTTGACTACTTTGAAACATTGAAAAATGTTTACTACTTTGGAAGATTGAAAAATTGATATTGTCTTGAAATAAAAATTTTTCTGCACAAATAAGCCAGTCTTACCTAAAATGGTTTAAGTATGTATACTTTAATTCTGAATTGTGAAAGAGAAATTGTAGATCTAAATAAATACTGGTAGTATCTTTAGTTCTGAACCTGAAGTACTTTCTCAGAGTATTTGTTACTTTTTTAAGTTGGGTGGATTTTTTTCTACAGTTACATTGTTATAGTCTGGCTAAGGCCAACTGATTCCATTCATTTTACTACACTGTCCAGAGCTCCCTGATGAGGCAGCAGCTGTTCTGCTGTGAGCTGGTGTGAGTAGCTTTTTGGGGCCAAGCCGTGTTTTAAAGGAGATGCAATTTGGCCTATTAAAAAAAAAGCTTTTTATACTTGATGTGTTGTCTTTGTAAAGGGAAGATCCTCATTCACTCCACATTTAACATTATTTTCCAAATCTCCTTTGTGAACAAATGAAGTAGATATCCTCCATCACCCATAATTTGAGCTATTTGTCTATTATTTTAAATTCCACTCCACTTGGTGTACTGTTTTTTTTGTTTTGTTTTGTTTTGTTTATATTTTATTTATTTGACACAGAGAGAGAGACAGCGAGAGAGGAGATACAAGCAGGGCAAGTGGGAGAGAGAGAAGCAGGCTTCCCGCCGAGCAGGGAGCCTGATGTGGGGCTCGATCCCAGAACCCTGGGATCATGACCTGAGCCGAAGGCAGACGCTTAACCAACTGAGCCACCCAGGTGCCCCGGTGTACTGTTTTTTGAATTACTTTATAGATGAGGTGTTTGGAAGATATAGCACTTGTTCAGCAAATCAACGGAGATAAAAATGACTTTAGGAATATCTTGACTTTATGATTTGAAACAGAGACTGGATGTTTACTTTAAAAATTGGCAATCACTCTATGGTGACATTATGCATGCTTTCAAAATTAATTCTAACGAAGCTCTGCTTGACTGTTCTTGCATATGCAGATTGTTTTAGTGATAAATACACCTTCTGTAAACTCTATATGTACATCGCAGCGCATAGTGTCTCAAATTTGAGGAAATTATAAATTTGTCTTTATGTCCTTTATATGAAATGAAAAGGGAGAAATGGTTTTACATTTAATGAAAAAATGAAAATATAGATGTCCATAATCCAGAAGAAATCATATAAGGAAAACTGGGATTCCTAGTCATCATCTTCTTCTCCTCCTCCCCTTCCTCCCCCTTCTCTTTCTCCTCCTTCTTTTTCTTCTTTTACAATCTAATTGCCTTTTTAAGTGATTCATGAATAGGGCAGCATCCCATCTAGCAAGTAGAAGGGAGCTCAGCAGAGTTGTATAAAATGGAAGGTTTTTAGAGGAAACAGGGTGGGGTAAGAAAGTTATTAGCAAAAGAAAAGATAGGATTGTTCCAGCAAGGTCACCTTCCCTTGGGTGGAAGCGCAGAGGGTTTTATCAGGTGGATTACCTCCTATTCCTTTGAGGGATGGAGGGGGGCCATATGACAGATTATCTGATTGGTGCTGATCAGAACATTTCTGGCTGACCAGTTAAGATTTAATTTCTGGGGGAGGCTGAAACTGCAATTAGGTTAGGTGTTGGTTTGGTGTCTTGGGCTAAGCAATGCCATTTTGGGCCTGTGGTTTTCTTTTTAACAATTCCCCCCTTTTGAGAGGATACAACACACCAGGGATATTATTATAACTATAAGCAGGATAATTCCCAATGTTTTTAATGCTCTTTGGAGCCATAGTCCCCAAGACCCAAACCTATGAAAGAAAGACCCCACTGAAGGAGTCACCCTTTCAAGCCATGTAGCTTGCTTAGTGATTTTGCATAACTGAGTTTCAGCTTCTCCGGAAGTGTTAATCCAGATACAGCAGATGGAACACAACAGACTCCCCACTTTTCTGCTAAAAGATAATCAAAGGCTATTCTGTTATCGAGAACTTTGGCCAGAGTCTAAGGATTTTTACGGGCAGCTATTGCTTTAGCAGTAGATTCTGCAATTTCAGGAATTAAGAAGTTTCTGATCTTAGCCTCGTTTACATTTATCCCTAACCAGGGTGGCAGGGACCTGCCAAAAGGCCTGCATCCTGAATCATGAAAGCCTCCTTGGTAGGTTTTTTCTAACTCGACAGTGTAAATTCAAGGGAGTCAACCAATGAGATCTCTTCGTTTGCTTGTGAAAAGTTAGAGGCACAGTTAGATTTTCTCTTAGCCTGAAAACAAAAGGCTAATTTCCAGAGGCTCCTTCCAACCCCACCTTAGCGATGGTCCAAGGGATGTAGATGAGGGTGTTATCTTTCCAGGCCAATTTCAGAATAAAAGAAATGAAAGAGAGAGGGTTTCATGTTTAGTTAAAGTATTAAGTCTTAATTCATGGTCTTGGGAGGAAGCAGTTTATTGTTTATAGTTCATGTTGGCTATTTCTTCTCTTCCTCGTCACTTTGATTCAGAGGTCTCCAGCATCTATACAGGACCAGGTGTGAGGTGGAGCCTTCCTCAGCTATGAGATGTGTATCCAAGCTTTTGTCATTTAATGAAAGAAAACAACTGAAACATAGATGTTCACACTCCAGGGGAAATCATATAAGGAAAAGTGGGATTCACAGTCTTCTTGATTCTACCTTTGTGTTGCTCTTCTGGACATGATGAATATTACCCTCCTTCTGATCTGTCATGGTGTCCCAAGAGGGGACAACTAAATGACCCCTTTCTCATTTCCTTTTCACTTTAATATCTTTTTACTTTTATGTTAATATTCTGTTTATATGTTCCAGATAATAATTAGATTTTAAAAGGGATTTTGCCTAAATTGGGCAGCTAATCTACAAAGAATGATATGTAAAATGTCTATAAGCATCTTATTTTTGCTGTTTGTACCAGTGGGTAATTTAACTGCAAGAAACATCCCTCAAATATGAAGCATGATGGGTCCAAGCACATTCTGCATTTTGCATCCATTTGTACACATGTACAAAAACCAAATCCCTGTTTCTCATCATATATTCTTAATCATATTCCCAGCATTTATAACTATCTGAAATTATCTCACTTACTTTTTGGTTCATTGTTTGTCTCCTATCATGAATATGTGAATTCTAGAAGAGTCGGGACTTCTGATGGTCTTGTCCACTACTATATCCCAAGGGGCTGTATCTCTAGCACCTGATACAGATAGGATAAATAAATATAAATATCATAAAATAAATATAAATAATAGTAAAGATCAGTTGGATAGATACATAAACAAGTAAATAAATGAATCAAAGAGTGAACGATATCTAGATATCTAGATCTTCCTTACAACCATTTCATTTTACAGTTGGGGAAGCGAATTCTGAAGGAGGTAAAATAGTAAAACAAGCTACTTGGGATATTAACAGTACAGCTGGGACTAAAACACGGTCTCCTAATTCCTGGTCTAGTGTACTTTCAGATATTATTCAATTAGATTATGAATGGTAGTGATTTTTGATTTGGAGATGGTAGAAATTCCTTTTCACCTCACTGGTCTGACTAGCGATTGTAATGAGAATACATTACAGTCATTAGTAATGACTGTGCATGAATATAAGTACATGGAGAAATAGTGAATAAAAATACAAGTTTGAATGTACAGCCTAATAACTACATGCAACATATTTATGTCAGTTAGTAGGAGCCAATGGATGTAAATAGTTACAAGTTGAAATAGATTTTATTTTTTCTATAAAACTGAAATTAATAAAATTTTATTCTTATTTTAACTCTTAGAAATTCTGACATTGGAATTTCAAAAATTCATGATCTCTTCTGCTCCTTTTCCTCCCTGACTTGGTGACATTCTGAAAATCAATCTACTTGAGACTTGTATTCCTTCTATCAATGCTCTTGCTTCTTTTTTGAGAATGTTAACTTCTGGGGTTGTTTTAAATATTATTTGAGATTATTTGTTATTTATTCAAAGATGTTGCATCGCAACATAAACCCCCACATACAAATTTTCTTCTGCCGTGTTCTAATGAATCAGTCCCTGGCCTCTTTGAAATTGTGAGTACTTGTTTCTTCCATCTTTTCTATGCAGATGCTCCCCTTCATGCCAAAGAAATATATTGCTCTTATACATTTTAAAATATTTATTTATATTTCTATAGGACTGAATCATTAAAAAGATTGATGTTTTATTGTTTTATAGATAGCTTATAATTACTTACGATGGGTAAGCTGGAAGGAGAAGACTCCTGAATCCTTTAGGTATAAATCTTTCCACAGTATAATGACAGAGAGAGAGAGAAGCTTCATCCGGAAGCTGTATTCTATTCTGAGCTTACTCCCAGACTTCTATCAGCTAAAATTTCTTTACTTTGTACCTTCAATACGTAGTTCATTAGCATATCTTTTTAATAGGCTCCAAATTGTTTGGAAACCTAATATAATATTGTGTTGCCCAAGCTAAAATTCAAGAAGAGATATACACAGGAAAACATCCATTCTATACTATTTCATTTGATTTTCACTTTTTGAATATTTGAGCCAAGTCAGTATTTTGAAAATAAATCCTTAAAGGGTTCTGTTCTGACAGGACAAACTCCAGATTCTTCCAAATGCCTTTCCAAATTTACCTGGTGTGTTTGTTTGCTTCTGTTGCTAATGTTTCCACCCTGGGGCATCATTTGTCTTATACCAGCATGTCTCATGGTCTTTCAGCTCTCCCTGACACTGCTCAGCTTATTTTCTCTGCTTAAAATCCTCTTTGACTATTTCTGTCTGAGCCATTCTTTTAATACCCAATGAAAATATCAACTCCATTATTTTCTAATTTCTTTCTTTCTGTTCCCCACAGAATATTTATTACTTCCTTTCTTACCATACACTATTTTGTATTTACTTCTGATCACATTGTAGAGTGATTGAAAAAAATATATATCTACCCCAGCAGTAGATTTAATAAATCTGTTAGAATCAGAAACTGAGACTTGTTTTTCTCTCCCTTTTTTTTTTTTAAGATTTTATTTATTTATTTGAGAAAGAGAGAGAGAGAACAAGCAGTTGGAAGGGGCAGAGAGAGAAGCAGATTCCCTGCTGAGCAGGGAGCCCAATGTGGGCCTCCATCTGAGAACCCTGAGATTATGACCTGAGCCGAAGGTGGATGCTTAACCGACTGAGCCACCCAGGGACCCCTAGAGACTTGTTTCTCTTTTGCCAGGGTCTAGAACAATACTTGGCACACAGTAGGATCTCAGGAATTATTCAGTGAGTAATGGGCACATTAGGGAATTCATTAGCAATATGAGCCAAATGATTTATTATTTGTATTAATTTGCTAAATTAGAAAAACATGGTAAATACAGAGATTCACCCCCATATGACTGAAATAACCTTATTTAGGAAAACAATAAAAAACATTTGAAGCACATGAAATGCCAGGAAAAAATTAACATCTTTCAACTTTGTTCATTTAAGCATAATAAACACATGTTATGATTTAGCAGCTTAAAATAAGGTGAAAAATTAGACAGTACATAAGCATCTGTTCTTACAAGAAACCCTGGAAAATTGTTAGAACTCACGATCCTTAAAAGCTTTAGTATTGTTTTTATAGTAAAAATAAAGGTCAAGGGCAGTTGATTTCAGCTTACTTGACATCATATAGACTTTTCAAGCATATCTGTTGGTAGATTCAAAATTGAAATATGGATGAGATTTTGCAACAGTTAATTTAATGAGAGTGTCTGTTTTACTTCATTTCTTCACTCAATACCTCTCTGCCTCTTTCACTCCATTTCCCATTTCTATATAGATGAATTTTTTTTCTTTTGCATATGTACTCAATATGGAAAGAGTAATTATTTTCTCCTGATATAAGTAACAGATAATATATAAAGTTATGTATTCATGCACACACATATGTTTGTACACATACATGTACACATATGTGTGAATTATTATGAATAATATATAATATAGATTCTGTTTACTGAATACTTAATATATGCTAAGTGTGTGTCGTGGGAATATTATATTAAATGTCATTCAGTTTTTGAAATAACCTTTTAAGAAAGGTATTACCCCAGTTTCACAAACTGAAGTTCAAAGATGCTAATAAACCTCTGTGGGGAGGTGCATTGTATACGCAATGAAATGTGTGGTTGAACTTTTTAACTTTTTCAATTAGAGAAGCTTTCCTTAAAAGTTACTCACAGTTTTCTCTATCTAGAGATGGGATGGTCAATTCACTGGTGGAAGAAACTTTGATTTGGTGGTGGAGGTTGTGAAAATCACCAGAAGTGGAGTTTAAGTTTCACAAATACTGACCTATTGTTTTTGGAGAAAACTATGAAACAACCATGAATTTGAAAGCAACTGCTTCAGATGAGATGTTAGAGCTTCTATTTAATAATATATATTTGGTAATTTTTAGCAGAATCATTCAACACTGAAGACACAGACTCTCTCTTCTCCCAACCAAGTCTGATTTCAAGCTGCCAAATGTCTAAAAGCATTGATTATTCTTGGGAGGTCCGTATGTTTGTGTGTGTGTGTGTGCGTGTGTGTGTGTGTGAGAGAGAGAGAGAGAGAGAGAGAATATTTTCTTTTTGTCTAAACATTGGTGTTAGACAGTCATGAGACTAGATAGCAGCAGAAAAAAGTCAGACCTGATTGCTTCATCTTACTCTAGGAAAAGCTAACAAAATAACCGGGCTACACATTGCACAACACTTTAACTCGACTTCATTTTGGCATCTCACAAATGATGTTATTTAAGACTCATTTAGCTGGTTTAGGAAATGTGTTAGGTTGACCATTGTTATTTATTTTGTTGTCTGGACCATGGGGCCCAAACCACACTTGACAGGTGCAGGGGGATGTTTTCTCCCTGAAGGAATGTGTGTTCCCCCCCTGTCATTTTCCCTTGGTGGCTTTGAGGGAAGAGCAAGTATAGGCAGACATGGAAGCTGGATGTGGAGCTACATGGAGTTAAGAATTTGAAATCTTCCTCCTTTCTCTAGTACTGTGGGTGGCTGTTCTAGGAACTGAAGGTGACATTGACATCTGGCGTTTCCTCTTGGTGTGTGGAAGTAAAAAGAGGTGTGTTGCTCTGGCCACTTTTAGTGCTGTGCCTTACTTCCACTGCTCCCAGGTATCCACAGTTTTAGCAGAGACTTAGCCATGCCTACCCTCAAGTGGAAACAAGATGATGTGAGTACTTTGCCAACAACCTGGAAACATCCTGCACAGCTTTGCAGCAGGGGAGTTCCCGAGTGAGGGGCCAACACAAATTTGCATAGCATATAAGTGTTACTTAGTATGGTTGTTCATATTGCATCTGCTCAGCTAATCGAAAACTACATTTCCCAGAATTCCCCTTTTGTACTGTTCTAGGTTACAACTGACAAAGGACAAATTTATGTGCGATTCAGGAGACATAAATAAAGCAGCAGCAACTATGATCCGAAGGTTGAAGAGTGCCAGGCACCTTTGAAGCTTGTATGCGTTGCAGCTGATCTGCTGGCCCAGTTTGTTGGGATCTCCAGTTCTCCCATGTCTTTCTTCAGCTTCTTTAGAGTCCTGGGCCAGGCAGGTTAGCAGCCCAGTGAAGAAAGGGATGACTCCCTTCTTCAGGTCATCTGCATCTCCAATTTGGAGATGGTGAGAGGCAGATGTGGGGGCTAGTTTGTATTCATGGCTTTCAGGTACCAGTTTGTCCTCAGACATCCCCTCTTCGTGTTCAGATCACCAGAACCTTGACCTATAAGTGACTTTGGGCCCACCACCAGAGGCAGAAACAATGGTCTTCTATAAACTTTTTCATTAACTCCCAAACTTTTATAAGGCCTAATCCCTGTGATAATTTACTCATTACAATTATTAATAGTGTTCCTATTTCCCTGATCAAATTTACCTGATAAACTTGGGGAAAACTGAAGACTAGAGAGAGGCAGCTGGGTTGCACATGTATCCAGTAAAAATGTTTGGGGATGCTCTGACTGTAATTATAAAGAATGATTAATCAATTTATGAATCGTGTTTCTATTATTGTTCCCTTTGAAGGGTAATCATTTATCATCTTAAATAGGACTATATAGTATATGTGTGAGTCATGTCCAATGATAAACTAGGGACATACTGCATATTCAAATGACATTATAGCATAATTTTCAAGTTCAAATTCAGATGTTATAATTTAGATAGTCACTAATCACTCTAAAGATTTTAGTTCAATCCCACAGATGATGAGGGTTCTCGCCTATTCAGTATTTTTAACACATTCTCTATCTAGTATAGAGAGGCACTGTGTCAGATACTAAGAACTTAATTGTAGGTAAAAAAGACAAATCCCTTGCCCCTAAGATGTTCACTCCCTGGAGGTATTGACCCCTCATAACCCTTTACACTTGCCAGTTTGGCCATCCATCACTGTGACCGGCAACTGAATGTCAGACTTAGAACGTGACACATGTTGAGCTCATTTTCCCAGGCCTCTCTCTGGTTCTTGACTCCCAGGATTTCAAATCCTTGCCTCTACTCTGTTGGATTCCAAAACTGCTTCTGCGGTTTCCATCTATTTGGGGAACTTTGATTTTCAGCTTTTTGGATTTCAACTTTTCATTGAGCTTTGCTCCTTCCTTGCCCCCGACACCTTCTGAAGCCTTTCGCAGTTCTGGCCTAAGGAATCCAAGGAACAGGTCAGCCCCAACCTCTCTCCTTGCTGAGGAAGTGAGATTTAGGTAAGTGAGGAGACAGAGGTGAAATGCAGAATTGTAATGGAATGAAACAAGTGTTCTACCATTCATGCACAAAGTGTTACACATTCATAGATGGTGATGTAAGCAGTACTGTAAAGTGTGCCCTCCATCAACTTCCTGCCCCTATAGTTACATATCTACATCTGCACGCTGTTACTCTTCCATTCATCCTACAAATATTTATTATGCAACCACCCTGAGCCACCCACGCTTGTAGCTTTCCCTCCATATTACAGATACCTCTTCTGCTGTTTCAGGCTACCACCCACACTTTGGAGAAGCAATATACAGCAGTGATTAAGCAAGTGGAGGTGATCTGCCTGGGTTCAAATCTTGACTCACACTGCTGTATGCTTTAGTTTCTTCAGCCATCGATGAGGATAATCGCAACACTCAACTACCTAGGAGTGTTGTTAAGGTTAATGCAAATAATGCATCAAAGCCTGACCCCAGTGCCCGGAACAGAGAGGTAAATACTGCCTGTGTGTAGCTTACTATTATTAGTGATCTCATCTTTTCATCTACTCTCAGAATAGTTTTTCATTTTTCCATATTTTTAATCTTTTTTTTTTTTTACTGGTTTCTTCCACATCATATGGCCTACAAAAATATGCTCACGTCTTATATATCATTAAACATCCTAATTCTCAATATCTCCTGACTTCTACCCTGATGATTCTTTTCTTTATAATTAGAATCAGAAATATTGACATTCAGTATTTTTTATTTCCTTTTATTCAATTCACTTTCCAGACCTTCTAATCATGCTGCTGGTTCTGACTAAGAGCCCTATTAATTTCCAAGTCCAAAGATCATGTTGGCCCTCATTTATTGGACTACAGCATTCCTGAGATTCCCCCGCACCCCCTTTGGCTTTGGCAACCTGCTCTTTCTGGTTATTCTTCCACATTTCTTCTTAGTCGCTTTTGCAGATTCTTCCCATCCATATACAACTGGTTTTAGAGTTCTGTTATTTCTAAGTTCTTAACATATCTTGTATCTTTCCCGTCCAGTCTTCAGACCACAGTTGCCTTAGCTCAGATCTTTATTATATCTTATTTGAATCATCACAGTCGTCTTCAAGTTGGTCATGCCGCTTAGTTTATTGGCCCCAGTCCCTATTTCCTTTACTGTAATAATCTTTTCAAAATACAAATGTAATACATTGTACATTTCCCAGGCCAAAGCAGTGAGGAGATAAAAATGGGCATAACTTCAATATCAAAATAGTATTTCTCCTCCCCCAAACTTACAATGTAATCTCATCATAAGAAAAACCCCAGAGAGAATCTGCCTACACTGTTGGTGGGAATGGAAGCTGGTGCAGCCACTCTGGAAAGCAGTAGGAAGGTTCCTCAAAAAAGTTGAAAATAGAGCTACCCTATGACCCAGTAATTGCACTACTGGGTATTTACCCCAAAGATACAAATGTAGTGATCTGAAGGGGCACAAGCACCCCAATGTTTATAGCAGCAATGTCCACAATAGCCAAACTATGGAAAGAACACAGATGTCCATCGACAGATGAATGGATAAAGACGATGTGATATGTATATATATATATATATATAGAATACTACTCAGCCATCAAAAAAATGAAATCTTGCCATTTGCAATAACATGGATGGAACTAGAGGGTATTATGCTAAATGAGATAAGTTAATCAGAGAAAGACAATTATCATATGATCTCACTGATATGTGGAATTTAAGAAACAAAACAGTGGATCATAGGGGAAGAGAGGAAAAAATAAATCAAGAGGAAACCAGAGAGAGAGATAAAGTATAAGAGACTCTTAACTATAGGGAACAAACTGAGGGTTGCTGGAGGGGAGGAAGGTGCGGGGGGGGGATGAAGCCATTGGGTGATGGACATTAAGGAGGGTATATGATGGGGCGCCTGGGTGGCTCAGTCGTTAAGCGTCTGCCTTTGGCTCAGGTCATGATCCCAGGGTCCTGGGATCGAGCCCCGCATCGGGCTCCCTGCTCCACGGAAAGCCTGCTTCTCCCTCTCCCACTCCCCCTGTTTGTGTTCCTGCTCTTGCTTTCTCTCTCTCTGTCAAATAAATAAATAAAATCTTAAAAAAAAAAAGTAGGGTATATGATGTAATGAGCACTGGGTACTATATAAGACTGATGAATCACTAACCTCTACCTCTGAAACCAATAATACATTATATGTTAATTAATTGAATTTAAATTTTAAAAATATTTTTAAAAAACAAGAAAAAAATTTTAAAAACAAGTAAAAAAAGAAAAGAAAAACCCCAGAGAATTCCAATAGAGGGGAATCCTACAATATACTTGGCCAGTCCTCCTTAAAACTGTCAAGGTCATTGGAAATAAGGGAAGTCTGAAGAAATGTCACAGCCAAGAGGAGCCTAAGGACACATAACAACTAAATGTCATGTGGTCTCCTGAATGGAATCCTAGAGCAGAAAAAGGACACTAGATAAATACTAACGATATCTGCATAAACTATAGCTGTTAGTTAATAATCATGTATCAGTATTGTTTCATTAATTGTAAACAGATGTACCACATTAACGTAAGATATAACTTATCTTGGAAACTGCAGGGAGTGGGCATCTGTTTATACTATCTGCTCAATTTTCCTGTAAATCTAAACTATCCTAAAGAATAAAGTTTAATAAAAAGTAGTATTCCTCTTTTTCTTTTTTTACTCCCCCTCCCACCCCGATCAAAGAAACTCTAGTTTCCTCAAATTCTTCTCCAGATATGGGAAGCCAGGGGCCAGTGATGTTTCATGTGTGCACTAAGTAGTTTCTTTGTTTTGTTTTGTTTTGTTTTGTTTTTAGGGTTGTTCTGTTTTTGTTGTTGTTGTCCACTATTTTTCTTCTCTCTTGTTCTAGCTCCTAAAAAAAAATAACGCCTGTGAAAGATCTGGAGTCCTTACCAGGGCACTGATGCCAATGCTGGTGTCCAATATTTAAGATGCCAATGTCCTTGCGAAGCAGCCAGTACCTTTCTTCCTGCCAAATCTACTGACTACACTGCTGTTGATTTGCTGGTATTGTCTTAGGATCTGAGTCCCATGGGAACCTTGTGCAGTAGTCCTTTTAGATTTCCTGCTTATGACTGCAGTTCTTTCTTCTCGGGGCTCAGGCATCAATCCATAGAGGCTGGAATGAAGGCTAATCAGAGTGGTGGATACTGCACTCCTACATTCAGAACTACTTCTCTTCTCTCACTGACTCTAAGAGTCCTAGGAACTCTTGCTTCTTGCAGATTGACTTTATTTCCCAGGATATTTCTTGGCGACTCACGCAAGCCAGTTACTGAGGACCTGGGCCGCTAGCCCTTAAAACCTGCCCAGACAGGCTGAATCTGAGGGTGCAAACAGCAGAAGCTCATGTCACACAAATATGATCATGTTGTTGTGCTGTTTAGAATCTTTAATGACTTCTTTTCGCCCTTTAACATGGCCTTACAAGGCATTCTCATATCCTGCTTTAGTGCGTCTTTCCAGGCCCAACCAGAGACAAACCCTCCTCCAACTTTCTAGTTCAGCCACATTGAGTTATTTTAAGCACCTGCATTTCATGAATTCATCAAACTCCTCAAGTCTCCATGCTTCACCGAGGTGTTCAGATTGGGTTAGCCACTGATGCCTCACCACCACCCCGAAGTATCATGCTATCTTTATGTATTTTTATCACTGCCATACTCCATTATATGAGTTATTTATTGATATTTAACAAATTACCCTGAAACCCAGTGCCTTAAAATGATAAACCCTTATTAAATCATCAGAAATTCAGGCATAGCTTAACTGGGTTCTTTATCTCAGGGTCTTTTACATGGTTACAATCAAGGTGCTGGCCAAAGCAGTGGTCTCATCTGAAGGTTCAACTGTGAGAAGGTCCACTTCAGACCTCACCAACATTGCTGTTGGCAGGTTCAGTTCCAGACAGGCTGATATCCTGAGGGCCTCCGTTCCTCCTTGACTGTTGACCATAGGCATCCCTCAGTTGCTTGATATGTGGACTTCATAGGGTACCTCACAACATGGTAGCTGGTTTTCATCAGAGTGAGGAAGACAGCAATACAGCATGAGCAAGGGAGAAACCAGAGTCTTTGCAATCTAAACGCACAGGATTACTTTACTCCTATTACTTAAAAGTGATATGATACATCACTTTTGGCATAATCTATTTGTTATGTTCATCCCACATTCAAATGGATGGGATTACACAAGAACATAAACACCAGGAGGCTGGGATCCTTGGGAGTGTTTTGTGGTTTCCCTGTGGAGGGCAATAAACCCCTCCTCAGAATTGATTCACATGTTAAGATAGATGATACCACACATGCACCAAGATGGTTTATAAATATTTATTGCTCACATTATAGGTCTTTCTGAAGAAAGTAGGGCAGGCACAAAAGCCAGTCTGGAATGTCTTGAGAGAAGAGAAAAGAGGACAGTGGCTTTGGTTTTTCTTGTGGTGGAGAGTGGGACCTTAGTGAGGATTCCCACAGGAATGGATTTAGGACAGTTTGAACTTTTCCATGAGCACTAATGATAGAGCCAAGGCTTCTTATATTCTTTCTTTCTTTCTTTCTTTCTTTTTTTTAAAGATTGTATTTATTTATTTGAGAGAGAGAATGAGATAGAGAGAGCATGAGAGGGGGGAGGGTCAGAGGGAGAAGCAGACTCCCTGCTGAGCAGGGAGCCCGATGCGGGACTCCATCCCGGGACTCCAGGATCATGACCTGAGCCGAAGGCAGTCGCTTAACCAACTGAGCCACCCAGGCGCCCTTCTTATATTCTTGCCCTGATATGGAGCAAAAGGGAAAGGAGGAAGTCAGGGCATGAAAGCTGTCAGAAGTCAAATATCAAATGAAGTTGGAGTCATTCTCCTTATCACAGGGGGCTATTTTAGAGGCTGTCTACCAAATCCTTTGTAATATAATTGCTTATTTACTAGTTTGTCTTTTATAAGATAAAGAGTTATTTTATTTTTATGTTTTCAGTACCTAGTGCGGTGCCTGACATATGGTTCAATAAATGTTGGTCGAATGTGTAACTGAATGAGTGAATAGACTCTCCCACCTCTCTTGATTGTTGTTTATCCCCTGTTGTGAATCTAGTGTTCTTTCAAGATTCAGCTCAAATATTATCTCCTCTATGATGCCTTTATTGATCCATTTCCCCTCCTCTCTCTGATAGAACTGAACACTCTCTTGTTGGTGCTCAACTGCACTGGGTACAGATTTCTTCTTAGAACTGACAAAAGTAGCATTTATTTCTTTACATATTGTATTCTTTACTAGTCTGCCTACTGAGGGTAAGAACTTGTCTCGTTATAAACGTTTGTACTCTCAGTATCTGGTATGATATCACACACCCATGTTTAGTTAATATCTCACAGAGGATTCAATCAATTCCACTATGGGGAAAGGAGTAAGAGAAAGCTAAATATAGGAGGGGTGTTTAATCTGGATCTTGAAGAATAAATAAAACCTTGACAGGAGAGGATACAGAGGTGAGGAGGCTTTGGAGACAGAATATTCTAGACATAATAAGTAGCACCACAAAATCATCATGGTGCATTCAAATAATAGTAAGATTCAGCTGGCTGGAGATGAGGCTAAAAAGTTAGGTTCACATCCAGCTTGTAAAACTTTGTAGGCTGGTAATTGAAGATTTTTTAAAAACTTGGGTGCTGTTGTTAATGTAAGTAAATCTATTCTAGAGAAATAATTCTGATGGCAGAACAGAATGGATTTGAGTAGGAAGTAGACTGGAATCAAGCAGGGATGGGAAAGGGGTGGTTTGACTAAGGACAACATGAACTCTATCTGGAAGAAATCAGAATGTAGAGAGAACGTAAGCATTAGCATTCTGAACACTGCTGAGAGTGATCCAGCGCTCTGAGATTTGGGAGGTATGGAAGCCTGAGAAAAGTCCACTGAAGGGGTGGTGGGGATATGTAGACAATAGAGATAAAGACAGTGGATAAATAGACCAAAGAAAGAATTATCAATTATCTTAATAATTAATCATTTGCTATCCCTGATAAAGACTTTAGCCCACTTGGCAGTTTGGGACACATATATTTTAAAATTAAGACTAATGAAAGGATAAAAAAGAGAAAAGAAGAGAAAATCTATCATGTCTAAAGCATCAAAATAGATATAGAAAATAGCTTTTCCTGTCTTTTTGGGACTAACTTTGTAGAAGTATTTTATTTCCCTAATACTACTTTTTTTATTCTAAAAGAATTATTAGAAATTTCTCATGTGGCATCTCAAAATTAGTTTCTAGCATGGAATTTCATAGCTGAAGTTTTGCATTCAAAGAAGAACATTGACGTTGTTAAAGGCGAGACTATCTCCATGGGTAATTCTGAGAAAGAGAAAGAGACATGTTTCAAGGTCTTTGGTGTGCCTAGCTTAAGTTGGAGTCTGAAGGCATTCTGATTAGAATCCATATTCCTATATGCAGTAATGGTCACCCTTGGCTATGAGGCAGAAAACAGGCCATGGGACAGAGAGATGCCCATTAGCTCTATTTTAAAATTTCTATAGCCCTTCTAGAATTTTGTATGGAATTTGTTTTCCAAGGAGTTTTAGAATTTTAGAGGTGGTGGTAATCTCAGATTTCACCAAACCTTTTAGGGGGACTGCTCCCATAATACCAGTTGTGATTTTACTGTTGGACAATTAATAAAAATGCAAAGTAACAAAATGCTTTTCTGAATTTAATAAGCCCTTTAAATGAACTTACATTTTTTTTTTTAAGAATTTATTTATTTGACAGAGAGAGACACAGCGAGAGAGGGAACACAAGCAGGGGGAGCGGGAGAGGAAGAAGCAGGCTTCCCGCGGAGCAGGGAGCCGGATGCGGGGCTTGATCTCAGGACCCCGGGATCACGACCGGAGCGAAGGCAGACGCTTAACGGCTGAGCCACCCAAGCGCCCCATGAACTTACATTTTACTAACAGCGATAGTACCTGCACACATTTGAAGACATTAGTATTACATGTGTTTGTGTGATAGTAGATTTTATTCTGTTATACATTTGATTTATCAGACCCTTTGTAGCAACTTCATGGCACTGAAGGGGTTTTTGACCGATAGGTTAGAAACTGATTTGGCCCAACTTCCTTATTTTACAAATGGGGGAACAAGGGATTTGGAACAGGTCATTTACATGAATTGCTCAAGGTCACAGAGTTCTAAGGATAGAGCCTAGATCTTCTGACCTTTAGACCAATTAATACAATCCCCCAATAGCCAAAAACATTAGACCTGCTAACACAAAATTAAATGATAATCCTCATGCTAAATGGGGTGATGATGTATCGGTGCTTTGCTTCAGAAGGTTCTCTCACACTTGGAACTTTCTGGCATTTTGGCATATCCTAGGAGGCCTTATATTGCTGCTGACCGTTAAGAATCATTTTCCTTATAGTCATTATTTGAGGCAAACAATACAGAGAGCTTAGAGTCTGTGTATGCTAGATTCTCTTTGCGAACCCACACGCCCACACACTCAGTACCATGGTTCAGTTTCTTTCACATTAGTGTTTGCTTTTTTTTTTCCTCTGAGAGTCGGAAAGATGCAAGAAGGAAAATAAAAGCCAGAAAAGTGTGTCATGCAGGAAGAGGAACTAAGGAAGGGCCAGAAGGGTAGAGGTTTGCGATGTTGAACCTATGCGCGGATGGCTCTGTTCCACCCATCCAGCTGGAAGAGTGTATTTGAAGTGGCATAATAATTAGGCTCAAACATTTACCCTCACTGTGCCCTTCAAAGACAAAATTTGGGTTGAACCTTGGGGCAATTCATTTCAATGATTTTTAGACCTCTATAGAATACAGCTGCAGATGAGAAATCTCAAGAGAACTAGTTTTTTTTCCCCTGTGAGAGCTAATACCACATATTTTCTGATGAATCAGAGTGTGGGTGAAAGCAACCTCCTTTAAATTTCCTTTCAGTTACTTATTGTTTGTGATTAAATGATTACTTTCTTTCTTTTTTTTTTATTTGACAGAGAGAGACACAGAGAGAGAGGGAACACAAGCAGGGGGAGTGGGAGAGGGAGAAACAGACTCCCCGCTGAGCCGGGAGCTCAATGCAGGATTCGATGTGGGGCTCCATCCCAGGACCCCGGGATCACGACCTGAGCCGAAGGCAGACGCTTAACGACTGACCCACCCAGGCGCCCCTAAATGATTACTTTCAAAACTGCGGAATAAAATGATAGTTAGGCCTTTTTTCCTGAACTTATATATTTCTTAAAATTTTATTAGAGGATATACTCTCTGTAGACAGAAATTTTAACTTATCATACATAGATTCTAAATTTGGTGTGTTGTTTGTTTCAAATAATGAAAACCAGGAAAAAGACAATCACATTGCAAAACTAAAATTTAGATAGTTGTCACCTTTTTCATTAAATATATCAGATATTTTTTTTCCTTGATATGTGGGTGAGTTTTACAATTAATGTGAGTTAGATTCAGATGAAATAAAAGTTTAGACGCTATACTTTTAGAACAAAGTTAACATATAATCTTATATATAACAGACACTCTGTATTGTCAATTGAAAAGACCTTAAATATTTTTAAGGGAGATGAATTTAAACAAACAGCCATTTGCTGACACTTAAGATAAGCACTTTAGAAGTATATGAGAGAGTGTAATGTTATGTTCTGGCACGAAGCCAGAATGTTTTATTTTCTTACCAACATTTTATTTTCCTGAACTCTAAAAGAAGTGACAGGTTATTTTGTCTGTAATGGTGGTTATTTTCAACTTCAAAAACCTTTCTGTGATCTTAAAACCTTATAATTTGTTCACAGTTACAAGTTAATACAGGCACTGAACAGCATCTGTATGTAATTTTAGCTGAGAGATATAGTGGGAACTTTTAGTCCTTCCAAACTTATTTTATTAGACATGCATTGTCTAGAACAAGTCTGCTGCACGCTTGGTACCTACCAAGTTAGCTGAACTCCAATCTGTTGTTGGAAATGTGGACATTTATGTGTCTTTGGGGGTCTTAGCGGCATCCCACGTCAGTCTTGTTCTCTGTTACATGGAGAACTGGCAAAGAAGAGAGGAAGAAAGGAAATGTACAAAACCTTGGTATGCCAGGCTCTGTAGTAGTGCTTTCTCATGTTATATCACTTGAGTCTGAAGAAAAACTCACCTCTCCTTTGACGCTACATCCTTTTAGTTATTCCTTCGCTGGGTGTTGCCATGATATTTCCTTTCCTAGGCAGTGACTGGCCAGCTCCAGCTATTCTCCTCCTCTCTCTTTCAGGAATTTCCCTGCAGCATGAATGTGGCTTTCTAGAGATGTGGGATTTCATACAAACTAGTCTGAAGAGAATAAAAATAAGTATGTGGGCAGGGCTCCTCCTCAGAACTCTTCACATCACACAGAGACTAGAACTGCCTTCACGTAAGAAGGAAATCCTATGCATAAGTACTGTTAAAGTGAGGGGTAGAAAATTAAAAACAAACAAGACAAAGGAAGAGTGTCTCTGAAAAGACGATTTAATTCAATTTTTTGTTGATGTCTCAATTATTTAAAAAATGTATGGAGTTAGGAGGTATCCAACTTTGTAATGAAGTTGAAGTTGGAGAGAGTCTATCATTTATGTGATCTTAGCATAACTGTGAGCAATGTCAATTTAAAGATTATAAGTTGGAGAGAAATGATGGGAATTTTATGCATTTTCCAAAATTATCTGCCTTATTATATCCAGTCTTTATATTTGCAATTGTGCCTAACTGTGGAAAAAAAATGATAAAAGCAAGTCTTACCTGGTACATTATTACACAAATGGATTAGGTGCAACTTTAGATGGAGTGATCTTCTTTTTAGAAACCTAAAGGTGTGTCTGTCACTGAAAAATAAAACCAACGACTCTGCTTGTTATTTTCCATGCAAGATTCTTGCCGACTGGCAACGGGGACAGAGACTGGGGTGCTTTGTGGTGGCAGCAGAAGGCTGGAAGTGAAAAATATATAACAATGCCTCTGTTATCTGTTTCCAATTCTTGCAGCATAGAGCTGGAATCCAGAAAATTTGCCGCCTTGAATAATTCAACTTTCAAATCTGTTGGTGTTTCATGACAATTTTGATTTGCTTTTCTTTAACATTTTAGACTTTGCTTAGTTTTCAACCACAGTTTTTCCCCCCTCTGCCTTAAGTTCTTTGAGTTTAAGAATCAATGTGGTGATCTCCTTTAGAAATACTAAACAAGACCATCTAGTCAGAAACAGGATGTACAGAGAAAGATATATGAGAAAAATAAAAAACAACTTCTAAAATAAGGAGAAGTCAGCCTGAATTTTACAAAGCTTTATGATTTTATAATGACTCTCTTACCCCATTCTAACGTTCTAGGGGAGCTTTAGAGCTCACTTCTTGCCCAGAATCTCCTTTGTAGATAACAAGCTTGGCATGCTTTAAATATTTATGGGGGACTCTGGAGTGTTATAGAAAACAATGCAGCTCCTAGCTCCTGGTAAGGCTGGATCAGCTAAATGATAAACATTCACATGTGTCTTCCCAATATGTATTCTATTATGTATGTTTGTGTTTTCTTTTGATTTATGAAAATAATTTTTGTTTAAACAGCGTGAAAATGTTAATAAAGAAAATTTAAACTGAAAAATGTAATTACTACCTTCCTTATAAAACTTGTTTTTTCCTCTGCTTCTCTCTATTACTCTCTCTCTCATACACACACACACACACACACACACGCATGCACACGCACACACACACAGGCACACATAACCCTAAGCTTGTCTTTGCTGGCTTTCATTCTCTCCTTCAAACTGGCTTTCTCCACGTGACAGTGAACATGGCCGGTAGCAGCAGCTCATGTTGTAAACATGATAGCTTCATAACTCCAAGGAAAGACCGGCTTTCTCTCTTCTGCTTCTGTATGTAACACTTCTGTGGAATAATGCTGATTAACCAGGTTTGAGTTTTGTGCCAATCCTTTACACAATCCCTGTTGCTAAAACAATGGGACCCTTTGAATGGTGAGCCTGGTTCATGTGCGAGCCTGGCAGCCTCGCTGATGTCAAAAAGTTTAAGCAGGGGAGGACCAGCTTCACAAAAGAAGAGGTTGCATTTACTAGAAGAAGGGGAAAGAGGCATGTTTAGCTGAGGAAGATATAGATGTCTATTATTTGAAAAAAATTGAAAAAATAATTAGGAAGATGATGAGAATTGCCTTCATTTGTCAAATATGGAAATGCTGTTTTGCAAGAACTGGTAATGAGACACTCTGCAGATGACAGTGTGTTTATTATTTATTCAACAGGCATTTATTAAGTGTCCCTGACCCTTGACATGCAGTTTCTCCCGAGCTGAGATATAGGAGTGATAAGTAGCCAAAAGTAAAATCCAAACCCCTGTCTCTGGTGAAGTGACTTACATATGCTTCTTGTGACTTTTAGAGTGTTCTCCGGCAGCCACAAAAGGTTGTT
The DNA here is from genome assembly GCF_002201575.2 of Neomonachus schauinslandi. Classification (NCBI taxonomy): domain Eukaryota; kingdom Metazoa; phylum Chordata; class Mammalia; order Carnivora; family Phocidae; genus Neomonachus; species Neomonachus schauinslandi. Next base: position 68,752,647 of record NC_058407.1, read on the forward strand.
TCTATAGTTCCTAATTATGACTCTGTGATTCATCCAAGGCCACTGCTCGGGCTGGACATCATGGACACAGCTGCCTTGTTGATTTCACTTCCTCTGTGCCTGCGCACACACTGATCCCGCACACTTCATTGTTTGGCCTCTCACCTCACTTCTGAACTGCAGGTGGATCCCAAGCAGTCTTTTTCTTTTTCTTTTATTTTAGAGTGGGAGAGAGAGTGGTGGGGGGGAGGGGCAGAGGGAGAGGAAGAGAGAGAATCTTAAGCAGGCTCCGTTCCCAGTGCCGAGCCTGACACAGGGCTCGATCTCATGACCCTGAAATCATGACCTGAGCCAAAATCAAGACTTGGACACTGAACCGGCTGAGCCACCCAGGCATTCCCCCAAACAGTCTTTTTCTGCTGGGTCTTCTTCCTCCATCAGACAACTTTCTTAGGCAGGGGTTAGGTAGACAACTCTTTTAGGCTGAAATCTGACTTACTTCAATGACATTTGCTTGGTCCACCAGGACTCGTGCATCCAGGTTCTGCAAAATTCTGGAAATGCAAGCCGGCCACTTCCACGACTGCCCTGTTTTCTCTCCTCACTTAGCAGACAAAGGCAACTACAGCCATGCACCACCCCCAGACTGCTCCAGGCCAGAGTCAGATTCATAGATTCTGCACTCCAGTCCCCAGGAATTCATTAGATTCCCTCAGGGACTCTCATACCTCACTCTTGTACTTGCCTAGGATGAGCTAAGGAATTTATGCAGCTAAGGAAGCATCTGGTTGGGGATGAGATGCCAGTTGACGTTCCCCATGAATATGCCACCCCACCAGTCTATCTAAAGATTTCTCTTTGCCTTCTATCACTAGGGAATCATCCTCCAAATTGCCCTAGAAGGAATGCCTCTCTAATAAATCTAGCCTTATCTTCCATAGAGTGTTCAAGGGGATGGCTTCTGGAACAGTTGGAAAACCTAACAGTAAGTCCTGTGATGATGTATCCTTGAGATCGTAGACATGGCACTTTTCATCCATTGACCTCAGATCTGGGGCCTCAGCTGAAATTCCAAAAACCTGGAGAAGTCCTATTCAACATTCTTTTATATTTGTAAATGTGAATAAAGAAAGGGTTCTCAGTAGGAGTGTGGGCTGTGGAGCTAGAGAGTCAAGATCCAAATACAGAGTCTACCACTTCTTAACTATGAGAGGAACTCTCTATCCTTCACATTCCCCAACTGGAAATGCAGATGCTAATTGTACCCATTTTCTGTAGTACAATTCTGTGAGTGTTAAATGAATCAATAAATTTGAAGGGCTTAGGTTAATGCTTTCTCATATTTGGCTCTCTAATTCTCATATTTCCTCTCGAATATTTGGCTACTATCATTTTTTCTCTTTTGAGTATTCTCCCAAAGGCTTCTTTTTTTTTCTTTCTTTTTTTATCTATTTTTCTTTCAAAGCCTTCTTATAGTGGCCTTTGCTTCTTGCTCCTCTCACGCTACAGGGAGGGGGGAATAGTGAGGGATATTAAGACAAAATTTTTCTCAAGTATCTGAGTTGAAAATATATCCTCTATGTGATCAATGAATTAAAATAGATTCATTTCAGTTTGGTCAGAAGCACTGAGATGGAAAATGGATCCAGTCGCTTTACTAAGGGTGAATTTCATTCATGAAGTCAGTGGTTTGGAGTTAAGTTTCAATTACTAGCAATTTATGTATCAGGGCTTATGGTTTTCAAGAATAGATAAGAGATTGTTGGGCTGGGGATGAAGACATCCGAGTTCAATTTATGGTTTGACAATTAAAGGATATGAATTCTCACTTTATTCCCTGGGCCTTGGTTTCCATATTTGACAAATGAAGGTGTTGCCCTGGATGGGCAGACAGTGTGGAAAAGAGTGTGGATTCTGGTGACAGAGAGCTGGATCTATATTAGCTCTGCCAGTTAGTGATCTGTAATCACCAGCAAGATATTCCACCGCTCCAAGAATCCTTCCCTTAGGTGCAAGCAGAGGATGCTAGTAATACTTGCCTCTAAGGTTGTTGTGAGGATTAGAAAATTCATCCAAGTGCTGATCCCAGAACATGGCACATAATAAGCATCCCAGAATGTTATTGTTCATGATAAATAACGACTCTCATGTCTTGTTTTATGATGAAGTCCGTGGACATCCCTGAATACTGTGAAATTTATAGTTGTGCTCACTACCTTTCTTGAGTTCAGCCCTCTGTTATTTGGCTACTAACTCCTTCTACTGCTTACCTGATACATTAATTAACTACAATGATCTCCTTTTGGTAGCTGTATTTGGGTCTCAAATTTTAAGTACATATTCCTGTGAGAAAGTAACAAATTGGAAGTACGTGTATGTCTTTCCACATGCCATTTGCCAGTAAGTTGTCTACCTTCCATTTCCTTTATACTTACACTTTATACTGATTTCTTTTGGTCCTGAAGATAAGTGGAACATGCTTTATTTTCACAGCGGATGAAGAAATCCATGTGTTTAGCACTGATTTCAATACATATTTATCAAAATGTATTACATTTGCTACATGCTTGGCCCTGGTAGGGTCTTGGAACATAATGTTAAAAGACATGATCACCGCCTTCAGGAGGCATACAGTGATATTAACTAGAAATATGAGAAATCTTAGGTCCCCTTGGAAGTTTCAGTATTCGTGTATTTAAATTTATCTTAAAGCCTGGCAAAAGCTATGTAATTTCCATTAAGTGGCACAATCTCGAGAATCCTTAGAAGTACCATTTTATTTTTCTCGATATCTTTTCTATGGGGAGGTGGGGTTCTGTTGAAGAAAATGGCCTAAACAGCAGTCTAGTACCACTTCAAACTTCTCCAACCTTAGGTGGCTTCTCCGTGCTTCCAGGCCATCCTTTAACATTTCCCTCCCTACCTCCCTCTGTGGCCTTAGCAGGACCAAAAGACCTTTCAAACCTTCTCAACTTATCCAAGACCTCTTACCCCCTGTCCTGCCTTTCCTTTTTAGAAGGTAACTTAGTTACATACGTCACAGGGAAACTTGGAGTCTAAGAGTGGAATTCCCTCAGTTTCCTGCCTCCACACCGATATATTTATCGAATTATAACCTACCCTTTTACCAGCTGGTTATCTCTTCCTTCCCTAGATCAAACCATCCACCACTTCCCAGGGTCTCACCCTTGCTCCCCTTTCTCCTTTCAATCCTAACTACTTGCTTTCTACTGGCTTCATCCCACTGGGCTTTAAATAGACTCATGACACTCTTTTAAAAAGTTTGGAAGACACAAGCCCTTTTTCAACCATATATCTCTCAGAGATCACTCTCTCTTCATAATGAAGTGACTTGAAAGAGCATCTGAGCTCACTGTCTGCACCTCCTCAGCCTCTGTTCCACTTTCATCTACTCCAGTTTCATACCAATGGCTCCAGCAAGGTCATCAATGATTTCCTTTTCGTGAAAGCAAATAGATATTTACCACTCCTCATTTTATTTGACCCCCCCCCTCTTAGTTGACTGCTCCTATTCTTCTGGAAATACTTTGGCTCATATTTCAATATTCTGTCCCGATTCTTTAAGACACTGTCTTAAAACGAACTACCCTAAAGCTTGTTTCCAATCCCAGTTGTAATAAACAAATCCCCCAGAAGTGGACATATCTCTATTCTTGTTCCTATATTTGAAAAATGGACATGGGAGCAGGGTGTGGGGGGCGGGGAGAGAGAAAGAAAGAGAGAATAAATGTCCCTAATATGCATCAAGAGATGATTCTGGGGTCAAGTTTTAAGAAAAGTGGCTGGTGGAGATCTGTGGTTACATGGAACTTAGGGATGACTCTGGAAGAAGTCTCAGTATTGTATTAAGTCAAAATAGATACACAATGAGAGATGGAGGATTTAAATAAGTTCACATGTGGGGCTTTGTAATAATAATTGCAGAATCGTGCCTACCAGTTCTCACTGATTGGCCATAGATGTGGTTTCCATGGTGATTTCACACATAGCTCAGGCTCCCCACCCTGCTCCTCCTACCTTCATTGTAGCTTACATTAAACGAGACAAGGAGCTAATAAGAATTATTAATAAATATTTCAATGCTATAAATTCTGATACAGATCCTAGAAAACCATTATCAAAAATAGATAATTAGGGGCACCTGGGTGGCTCGGTCAGTTGTGTCCAACTCTTGATTTTAGCTCAGGTCATGATCTCAGGGTCGTGAGATCGAGCCCTGCATCAGGCTTGGCACTAGGCATGGAGCCTGCTTAAGATTCTCTCTCCCTCTCCTAATGCCCCTCCCAGACTCTCATTCATGCTCTCTCTCTCTCTCTGTCTTTAAAAAAAAGAAAAAAGATAATTAGCCTACCATTTCTTATTTTATATTTGTTCAAGGAAATGAGTATCCAGATATTTTCAAAGTTCCAAGTCCATATGGCACAGCTTAGTGTGCTTATTAGAATTTTTGTTTCCTTCTAGCACAATGGAGAAAGGATGATGTTAAGAGATGATAATATATTATTTGCATTTCAGCAATGTTTCTAATTTGGATACCACAACCTTTGTGTATTCTCAGCATCATCTCATAGGGAAGAGAAACCTTATGATAGCACTTAGGTGTATTTCTCTAAAACCATGTGAGTGAAGAAAGATTGTGTTAGGCATTCCTTAATTCCTGAGAGTTTGCTTAATTAGCTATTTCAGGCTGAAAATCATTTTATCTTTTGAATAGTTTTGGTCAAGCAGATTATGTGATAGATATATAGATAATAGATTATGCTCATAGTTTCAAGAAAGTGTGTAATATTAATTCAACAAAACCACATTTTGTTTTTACTATGCTATGTGACAGGGACCATTGCTTTTTCTGAAGACAGATTGAAATTTTCTTTTAGAATTTCTGTTACAGTCATTGGCAAAAAATTTTAAGATCCTCAGTGGAGGCCTTGAGGTATTTTAAGTTTTGAATATATTCACTACTCAGTTGGAAGTAAGTATGCAAATTGGGCAATGGGTTAAAAAATATGTGGTAATAAAATAGGTAAATAGGTAATAAAATAGGTAATAAAATAAAATGAAGAGAAATTCATTTGATTACTTACATGGCTCATAATTGGGCTCTGAAAAGTACACTTTTCCAACCATTATTCTGGCACTTTTAAATAAAATTAGGAAAAGTGAACAATTGGAAAACTGTATAGAATTATACTTGTTTCATAAGGTGTTTTTCTTACTTTAGTTTCCTGTAAAAAGTCCACACCTTGACATGAAATATATTTTGTTCTCTGTTTGCTTGTGTGCATGTATGAAGTTACGAAGACATTGTGTTTCTGTTAAGAGTTCATTTCAGTTTTTATCACCTTAATACTTAAGGAATTATTTCTGTATTTGTGTAAAAGGATAGAACTGAAGAAGTCAGTGTGCATAAATTTTGTTTCTATAGAACATCTCAAAATAAACCGTGCAATGCATACTTTTCTCTCAACCCTGTTTATGGAACCTGGTTGACCTCATGTAATTCATCTGAGCTTCACTGACCTCCTTTGGATGCCAGAATATTTATTTCAGCTTTTGACTCCCATCCTATCTGTTTCATTAAGGAATGAAGAATTGTCTTCAAGTTCCTATATTATATCCCAAAGTGCAACATCCATTTTTGCCATCTTCCTGCCATAACAAAGAGCCAATATTCATATTGACTTTCTTCAGCCCCACCACTTCTTCCTGTTCTCTGGTGTATCTTGGGTATTTTATACTTTATCTCAAATTATAAAATTACAGACAAATAAAACTTTAGACTTGTAAATGGTTATAAAGTTTTCCAGTTCAGTCTTTGCAGTTCATAGGTAAGAAAACACATTGAGACCTCAAGACTAAGATATTTGACATATTTGTTCTTTGATGTGACAATGTCCTTGAGCATCACTCTAAGCAGTCTGTACTTTTAGAAAATAAATGATTATATATTTTTAAAAATGTGGTAATATATATGAAAAAGTCTGCATGAATTTTTGCTTGGTGTCATATTCTCCTGAGTGCAGACATTTACTTGACTCTTTGCAGACACCACTAGTCTTATATTTAAACCACTCAGTCATCATCATGTTAGTCTGATGGGTTTCCAGGCACCTCCCCAGCTAGAACATTGTATTATTAGCTCCTCCCATTGCTTCCAGAGTTTTGTAATTCGAGCTGGACCTTGGAGAGAGCACTCCTTTCTTCTTTAGCCCTTGGAGTGATGCCATCCTTCCTTCCACTGGATTGCTAAAGGCTCCTTGCCTTATTTTCACCTCATATTGGTGGTATTCATTTTATTTGGCAGTCAGTCATGTCATGGGGGTCAGCTTCAAGACTGGCTCCTGTGTTTTCTGATCTACCATTTGTTATTTCCTAGCAAAAAATTCTACTGGTTAAATGCCACACTGTCTATTTCAACTTAACATCTTCTTAAAAGAAAGTTACTTTTGATTTTCCTAAATATAGTATATCTTTGCCTTAGCATAGAATTAAAAAAAAAAGTGGCAATAATTCTTTTGACCTTTTATCCCCTAGTAGATTTCTAGAATGTTGTCTCATTAACAAAATGAAAAGCAAAATATATTCCTTATTAAATACTTGTCTAGAAGGAAACATCTTGTTAATATTGATTTTAGACCATAAACTATCAAGAACTTGTTTTCAAGAGTATTTGGCCAAAAGACTGAATTTCAGAATCAAGACACATCAGTTTATTCCAATATAAAGACCTCTTAAGCAGATAAAAATTGTCAGTGTTTAGAAAAACTTATTTCCTTTTAAAGCAGTTGACTCTTCAATTGTATTTCATCTTCATGAAATACTAACATCTGAATAGAAAGTCAATTGATGTATTCAGTGAGAATCCACTGTGTCAAAAAAATACTTTTATCAAGAAATCCTATAATATATATTTTTTAAGATTTTATTTGTTTATTTGACAGAGAAAGAGACACAGCTAGAGAGGGAACACAAACAGCAGGGGGAGTGGGAGAGGGAGAAGCAGGCTTCCCGCGGAGCAGGGAGCCCTATATGGGGCTCAATCCCAGGGCCCTGGAATCATGACCTGAGCCGAAGGCTGACACTTAATGACTGAGCCACCCAGGCGCCCTAAGAAATCCTAAAATATTTGTAACAACCAACAAGTTATGGACCTTAACATGCACTATAATATAAAAGGTGAAGAAATTATAAATAAGATGTAAAATGATGATTAAATTCATAAGAATTCTACATTCTCCTGAGAAAACTTAGCACTACATAGTTTAAAAGAAAACCAATGAATTATTCATGAATCCCTTAAAATCAAGAAAAATTTACTAAATTTTCCTTTCCTTTCCTTTTCCTTCCTTCCTTCCTTCCTTCCTTCTTTTCCTAACTTATGAGTGAAATATCATGTAGTTAGCAATGTATTTTAATTAAATACAAATATGTTCTTTGAAGGAAAATATATACCTCTTTCTTTCCTTTTTAATTTTCATTTTTATCATTTTTTGAAGATTTACTTATTTATTTGAGAGAGTGCTGAATGCCAGTGGGGGGTGGGGCAGAGAGAGAGGGAGAGAATCTCAAGCTGACAGCACCCCCACAAGCATGGAGCCCAACATGGGGCTTGACCTCACCACCCTGAGATCATGACCTGAGCCGAAATCAAGAGTCAGTCACTTATCTGACTGAGTCACCCAGGCGCCCCTTTCCTTTTTTATTTTTAAAAGAAAAATTCAATATGTGGTTAAGTGACAGAAAATAGCCATGGAAGATATTTATTGTTGTCAAATTTTTCCTGATATTTTTGGCTCATTAGATTCTAGTTATAGGCTCTGGTTATTGGATTAATGTGGGTCTGGGGGAATTAAATATTTAATTACCTGAGGGGTGCCTGTGTGGCTCAGTAAGTTTGGCCTCTGCCTTCGACTCGGGTCATGATCCTGGGGTCCTGGGATCGAGTCTTGTGACAAGCTCCTTGCTCAGCAGGGAGCCTGCTTCTCCCTCTGCCTGCCGCTCCCCCTGCTTGTGCTCTCTCTCTCAAATAAATAAATAAATAAAATCTTTAAAAAAATAAAAAATATTTAATCACCTGAAATCCTTTTAAAGTTTTTTTTTTTTATGAAGATTTTATTTATTTATTTGAGACAGAGAGAATGAGAGAGACAAAGAGCACATGAGAGGGCGGAGGGTCAGAGGGAGAAGCAGGCTCCCTGCCGAGCAGGGAGCCCGATGCGGGACTCGATCCCGGGACTCCAGGATCATGACCTGAGCCGAAGGCGGTCGCTTAACCAACTGAGCCACCCAGGCGCCCTAAAATTTTTCTGCATAGGGGGATGCCTGGGTATCTCAGTCAGCTAAGCGTCTGCTTTCGGCTCAGGTCACGATCTCGGGGTCCTGGGATGGAGCCCCCCATTGGGCTCCTTGCTCAGGGGGGAGTCAGCTTCTCTCTCTGCCCTGCCACTCCCCCTGCTTGTGCTCTCTCTCTCTCTCCCTCTCTCTCTGACAAATAAATAAAATCATTTAAAAAAAGTTATTCTACATAGGTTTTCTCTATAGTAAAATATTTCAATTAAAAATGTTTGATATAGTATTGTACATACACATATACCAGAAAAATGATACATAGCATTATGATATGAAAATAAACATCATAAGAGTCAGATATATGAACTTTCACAAACCAAATCTACCTGTGCAACTAGAACCCAGATCAAAAAAGAGAATTTTACTGGCATCTTAGAAGTCCATTCATCTTTATTCGAATCTCTATTCTCTCTGCCCCTAGGGTTAGGCACTATGTTGACTTCTAATGGCATTGAATAGTTTTGCCTGCTCTTGTATATTGCATAGAGATTGAATCATGCAGTATGTATTCTTTTGCGGGGTGCGGTAGGGGATCTGGGTCTTTCTATAAACAATATTTTTATGAGATTCATTTGTGTTGTTGCATGTCATTGTAAGATTGTATATTCTCATTCTTGTTAGAATTCCATCGTGTACATATAGCACAATTCATTGCTCTATTGTACTATTGATTGGCTTTTGGGTAATTTCTAGATTTTGACTATTGCAGAAATAGTGCTTCTGTGAACATTCTTGGACATCTCTTTCTCGATATTTATGGATGCATTTCTTGTGGGGATATGCTCAGGAGTTATACAGTATTTATGTATGCAGCAGTTTCCAAAGTGATTGTAGTGATTGGTACCCCCACCAGCAGTGTCTGAGAGCTCCAGTTACACCAAGTCCTTGTCACCATTTGATGTTTTCTTTTCATTTTTTTTCTATCTTTAAATTTATTCATTTTGCCAGTGTGTGGTAGCATCTCATTGTGTTTTTTATTTGCATTTCCTTCTTGACTAATCATGTTGAGCGCATTTTCCTATGTTGGCTATTTTGATATTTTCCTTTATCAAATATATTTTTAAGTCTTTTGACTATTTTTCTGTTTGGTCATCTGTCTTTTTCTGATTTGATGGAGGTTTTTCTAATGTGTTCTGGATACAAATTTTTTTTCCAGATAAATGTATGACAAATAATTTTCCTCACACTTTCTACTCTCTTAATTGTGTCTTAAAAAGTTCTTAACTTTACCATAATTCCAAGCTGATTCCTACCTGTATATATTTAGAAACTAGTCCTTTGTCATACATATGACTTGCAAATAATTTCTTCTACATTTTTTATTCTTCTAATAAATAATAAATAATAATAATATCTTTTGATGAACAGAAGTTCCTAATCTTACTACAATCCATTTTATCATTTTTGATTGACATGTATTCTTCTAAAGAAAGTTTTGCCTACTCCAAGGTCATAAATATGCTATCCTGTTTTCTTTAAAAGTTCAGTTGCTTTATCTTTCACATTTAGATTTGCAATCTATCTGGAATTGATTTTTAGGTATGTTGTAAGGTAGGAAATCACATTTTAATTATTATTACTTAAGGCATATGTGCTCATTGTAGAAGAACATGGAAAATAGACATTGGCTGTGATCTACCATCCAAGAATAAAATCACTGTTACTGTGGTGCATCTTTTCACACACAGCTTTTGTCATTATTTATTAATTTCATTACTTTATGGTACTATTATAAAACTTACTATTCATGTTTTTATTCCTCTCAGTTATGTAAACTGAGAATAAGAAGTCTAGTTCTTTTTATTGGAAATTCACTCATCACGCATGACAAAAAAACAAAACAAATCACAAAAGTTTGTCCCTAGGATAGCATGAGTACCTTTTTTATTTTCAGCTTCACATATTACAGGCTAACTTCTCAAGTGGACTTTGAATCTTCCTTCTCCTGTGACAAATTTTCCCACCAAAGTCAGTAAAACACATTATTTTTAGTATAACTTGAAGGCCTATAGGTTTTTTCTAACTCTTTCATTTCTGCCAGTATCTTCATCAATTCCTTTATTCTGCTTTCTTTTCTTTTTTTACCAATATTTGAATTATTTGCGGAATTAGTTTTTCATTCCTTTTTTAAAGTGATCTAAAATTTGTTTTATCTCTATCCCATATGTTCAGATATATAGCTTTTTATTATTGCTGATTTTCTAAACCAATTTTTCAACATATGTTTGCGTTTTCTACTTGACCCAAGACTTTTAAAACTTCCTCTATAACAAACTTTGATTTTTCTGCTTTTGTTATTCTTTAGTTTTATTAAACTGTGATCAGAGAATGTTGTCTGAACTACTTTTATTTTTTGGAATTTATGGATGTTACACACTTACACAAAAAGTATATTTTTAAGACAGAACTATTTTATTAATTATATAGGTCTTCCATATTCACACTTACATTCTTGCCCTTTTACTCTGTTGTGAACTGATAGATATGAATTAAAAACTCTTACTACTAAACCGTTCTTTCCTGTCTTCTTATAATACTCAGTTTGTGCTACATGAGGCGGTTACTAAGATATATAGTTATATATTTATAACTGCCATTTATTTTTATCTTTCTTTTTCATTTTACTCTAAATATTTTCATTCCATTATGTTATTCAACATTTATATCAGTCTTAGTTCTAAGTTAAAATTATTCAAGGATCATTTTCCATCATTTTGCCATAATTCACCCATTCTTTGGTTGGCTGCATTTTGGCCACCAGAAAAATATTCTCTGAGTTCTTGCATATTCAAAACTGTTTGTCTGTAGTATGTATTTAAAGGACAGCTTAGCTGGATACACTCCTTGTCTCACATTTTCTTTCCTTGAGTATATCTATCAAGAATTTCCTTCCTTTATCTTCTGTTGTTGAATGTTGCAGTGGAGAAACATGAATATAACCTATTTATTTTATGCCCATAAATAACATTTATTTTGCCTCACTGGGAAAAAAACAAAAACCAAACCAAAACAAAAACTTCATTTTAAAGCACAATAGCTTTACTATTGATAGCTTTACTGTGTCTTGATGTTGACCATTCTTGGTCAATTCTTTGTACCCATTGTGTCTTTCCAATACACAGATTCAGGTCTTTTATTTCAACAAAGGCACTTTTGAATTATAACTTTAAAACATGTTCTGTTTATTTGATTTTTTTTTCTTCAGAGGCTACTCCAAATATGTGTATGTGGATCCCTAATGCATATCTTTTCTACTTTTTTTCTCCCAAATTCCCCCTCCGTCCTTTCCTTCCTTCCTTGCTTCCTTCCGTCCTTCCTCCATCCTTCCTTCCTTCTTTCCCTCTTTCCTCTCTTTATTTCCATTTCCATTTCAATGTCACTTTTCCCATTTTTTCCCCATATTTTCTCCCCCTACACACACACGTTCTATTCTCTCTAACGCTGTTTTCAATTTGGTTAAGATGCTTTTCCTTCTCTACTTCTTTTTTGAATTCTGCTAAATCATATTTTATTTCTTCCTGTTGTCTTTCTATACCTTCCCTGGATTCCTATACTTCTGATTTAGGTCTGACTTCAAAAGTAATCTCTTCATTTTTTAAATAATCCATAACACAATGGTCACACTTTTTATACACTCCATAGCAAGATTTTTCTGGTGTGTTTTCTTCACCTGTAAATAAGTTTTGGTGCTCTTTCCCAATTTCTTTCTTATAATACACTGCATTGGTTGTGTGTAATCCTTTTCAGAAAAACAAAACAAAACAAAAACCACACCTCATCCTTGAATTAACTTTATTTTCCTGGACCAGCTATTTGTTGGGCTGAGATGTACAGAATAGCCTTCTAGCTACTCTCTTTCTCTGCTGTCACAGAGACAGGGTGCTTCTGTAGGTCTGGCTCCTCTTTGCTATTATTTGCATAGCCTACTTCCTCTGCTTCTCTGGACCAAACATGGTCCAGGAGGACTTCTGCTAATGGACCTGCTCATGTACACAATCTTCAATGTTCCACACAAGGACTGCAGCTTTTACAAAACAGGGTGACCACTCACCATCAGAAAGTTAGTTTTTTTTCTTTTCCTGTGTTATTGATATGTGTCCCTGCTGAGCTGTCTTGCTCCTTTCTGAATATTTTCTTTACTTCCTTCATGTGGCTTCTACCTTACTTGGTTATCGTAATTGGCATATGATCTGGGAGTTATCATTCTGTTTTCTTAAAAGAAATTTCCAGGAGGAGATGGTGAACCATCCTGATGTGTGCAGCAATATTCACCTTTTAAGTTGATTTTCTCACTATACTCAAACAATATCAAATAGTTCAGTCTTGAAATTAGTGCACATACATGTGAAAAAATTCCAGAAGAATAGGGAAAGAATCACCCAACAGAATTAGAAGTAACCCTGCCCCTGGCTCTTACAGGGATGGGGTAGTGCGCATTCCCACTAACCAGACTGGAAAATCTCTCCAATAATGAGCATTGGGTAAGGTACATAGAATGGCTTTGCTTTGGTAGTGGGGAATAATTATGCTTAGGCTGACTATTGCTTCATTCTTGCTCAATAAATTTTAAAAGAAAGACCAGGAAAAGATCTATTTCCAGGAAACCTAACTGTATCTCAGCACAAAACTCAAGAAGATTTGTAGGAACACAAATCTATCCAGCACCCACAACGGTAAAATTCATCCAATCTAAAATTATCAGGCTTTAAAGAAGCAGGAAAGTATGACCAGTACTGAGGGGGGAAATCAATTAATCAAAACTGACCAAGAACTGACCTATATTTTAGAATAGACTTCAAAAGAATGATTATAACTGCATTCCATATGTTCAAAAAGTTCAGTAGAGACATGTAAGATACAAAAAAGGCCCAAACTAAAGTTTTAGAAATAAAAATGACAGTGTGTGACATGAAAGATACAGTGAATACAATTAATTACAAATTAGACATTGTAGTTGAAAAGAACAGTGAATTTGAAGACAGCAATAAAAATTACCCATTTGAGACAAAGAAAGGAGAATTTAAAGCAATAAGAGAGCTTCAGAGAGTTGTGGGACAACTGTGTGCTGTCTCATGTATGGATAACTGGAGCCTTGAAGAAGAGAGGGAACAAAAACTTATATTTGAAAAATAAAAAAACATACATATTTGTTACAAAAAATAATGCACTGTATGTTACCTAACATATTTAAATAAAATCTGAAAAAAAGAAAAAATAATGACCCCAAATTTTACAAATTTGATGAGAATAATAAACTCATAGTCTCCCAAAACTCAATGGACTGCAAGCATAAGAAACATTAAAAAAAAATCACATTAAGGTATACCATAAATAAATTGAACAAAACTAGTGATAGAAAATGTTAAAAACAGCTACAACAAAAAGATACCTTATGTACAGAAGATGAGGACTGATTTCTTGTTATAAAAAATGCAAAAGACAGTAGATCAACAGCTTTCAAATTATAAAAGGAAAATAATCCTTTCAACCCAGAATTCTATACCTGGAAAAAAATAGTTTTCAAAAATAAACTTGAAATAGGGAGGTGGGGGGATGGGGTAACTGGGTGATGGACATTAAGGAGGGCATGTGATATCATGAGCACTTGGTATTATATAAGACTGAACTCTACCTCTGAAACTAATAATATACTATATGTTAATTAATTGAATTTAAATTAGAAAAATACAAGACAAAATTAAAAAGGAAAGAAGCATGGTCAAAAAAAGAAAAAAAGAAAGAAAGAAAGAACTCATCTCCAGTAGAACCTGCACTACAAGCAATGTTTAAGAATGCCTTTCAGGCAGAACAAAAATGATACCAGATGGAAATAGCTGTTTAAATAACAATAACATCAATGCAAAGTGGGATTTGTAACATATGCAAAAGTTGAATGTATGATGACAACAACAGCACCAAAGTTGGGAGGGATAGAATTGAATTTGCATCCTAGAATGTAGTCAGAGATAAGTTAAAGATGAATGTTATAAATCCTAGGGTAACAACCTAAATAATGAAAGAGTTATAGCAAACGCAGATTAAGTGGGATGATAGAACACATTTAGTTAATCCAAAAGAAGGCAGAAAAAAAAAAAAGAATAGGACAATTAGAAAACAAATAGCAAGATGATAGACTTGAATATAATATGTTAATTATTATATTAAATTTAAATGGTATAAATACCTAATTAAAAGCAGATGGTAAGATTGGCTGGTAATTTGTCTATTCTTTCAGGTTATATAAATTTTAATATTAGTACTTATTTATACAATGAATAATTACTTTTTTTCTATTCCAAGAGGACACATTTAGTGCTGGGGATACTGCCTCAAACAGCCTGTTTGTAATCTCTCCTCACTTGACCCTTACAATCTGGTGTAGAATGCAGACAAGTAAATAAAAAATTAGAACAGAGTGTAATAATTGCTTGGGCAGAGGAGCTTGATTCTTTTTTGCATACCTGGAAATAACAATGCTTTAAAAATTGACATAATGACCATAGCTTGTACTGTTTTAATTATAATGATGGATAACTTCCCATACCTGCTACAATATATAACGTTTCTACTTAGCAATTGGCCATTTGTAATTAAGAATGGTGCGGCATCTATGGGATTTCCTGCCAAACCCACTTCTGTGCATTTATCATTTTCCCAATTCTATCCCCCATTAGGTCAGTGGTTCTCAAGTGGGGCCAATTTTGCTCCCAGGGGACATCTGACAATGTCTGGAAATATTTGGGGTTGTCACAACAGGGGTGGGAGACTACTGGCATTGAGTGAGTAGAGGCTAGGGATGCCGCTAAACATTCTCTATTGAATAGGGCAGCTCCCCTCTCCCCATAACAAAGACTCACTGAGCCCCAAAACTCAGTACTGCCTCAGTTGAAAAACCCTAAACTTGTGTGACCAATTTGTCCCAGTTTGCCCAGGACTGCCCAAGTTTTAGCACTGAAAGACTTGCATCTCAGGAAACTCCCCAGTATCAGGTACACAGTGAAGATTGATTACCCTACTTCCAACCTACTAATATTAGAAAAGCAGTTTCTATTCAAATAGCTGTTCCTTTTGGTATGAACATCAGTCCCATACTATAATGTAATAAAAATCATAATCAGCATGAACATGAGTTGAATACATTTTGTCCAATATTATGCCAAGTGTGTTACCTGTATTATCTCTTTTAATCACCTTAACAATTGCATGAGATTACTATTATTACCTCCATTTTACAATTGGTTTACAGAGTTTAGGTAAATTGTTGAACTTTACACAGCTGGTTGTGGTAGAATTAGTTAAAAAACAAGATCTATCTTGCGTATAGTGAGCATATTCCTGCTTTGCAAGAATGAAAATATTTTCTCTACACTGTGCCAACCTCACAGCATAACTTGTATTTATAATGATGATTGTCACAATTACAAATCAAACAAGATTACATTTAATATAACTATGGCTTTCATTTTCTGAGTTGTTGCTGGTTACAGCTGCACTACATCAGATTTGAGCTGGTATGAAGAGTATAATTTTCTTATAAAAAGTATAGAATTTGAAACCAAAGAGATTTGAGTCTAACTTGATATATGATCTGGGTAAATTACTTAATTTCTGAGTTCTGTGGGGGGAATGTATAAATGAAATGAGGGAATCTTTCTAAAGTCCCTTGTATAGTACCTGTATGTCAAAGAAATTCCGTAAGTGGTAGCTATAATTATCAATGTGAGGAAATTGCTTGATTCAAATGGCATAGATTAGTTTACTCAGGGCATTTTCATTGGGAGAAAGGAAGAGAGACAGACGATATGAATATCATAACAGTTAAGCCTAATATAATGAAAAGACATTGAAGCCAGAAGGGATTTGTGGAAACCCAGCTTAGTTACTTGGATACTGTATGAAAATGTAACATTTATCTTCTATAAAATGAGGGAAATAATGCTCTTGACTGAACATCATAAAGATCATACCATAGAATTTGCATCTCATACAGCTTTCCATTTCTTTAATAAAGGTAAAACAGTCCTATTTTTTATAAAGATTTTATTTATTTATTTGACAGAGAGAGACACAGCGAGAGAGGGAACACAAGCAGGGGGAGAGGGAGGGGAAGAAGCAGGCCTCCCACTGAGCAGGGAGCCCAATGCGGGGCTCCATCCCAGGACCCTGGGATCATGACCTGAGCTGAAGGCAGACGCTCAACGACTGAGCCACCCAGGCACCCCTAAAACACTCCTATTTTTAAAACAGAATTTCCAAAAAACTAGAACAGGCTGAAAATCAAATACTCCATTGCAAAAACTACTTTGAGTGACAAATATTCAGTAACAGAAATGAAGTATTTATTTTGCCTTCATTAAGTAGAGAGCAGTTCTATTTTCCGTTATTTGTATGAGGGAAAAGGCATGGCTCCTGATGTAAAGATACATTTAGAGCTGCAATGTAATTAAAATGACTCTAAATTACAATGTACTGAAGGTAACCACTAAATAGACAGGTGTGGGTAAAGTCTGTTTTTGTTTTGTTTAGAGTAACAGTATGGTTAACTTAGGGGAAGAAAAATTAAATGTCTATAATTCTGTGATGGATGAAATGACACTTGTGAGGAAGGGGTACAAAAAAAGAGGACTGATTGTGGAAGAATGACCATCACTGAGCTGGGTAATTTCCTTGGTAAAAGTAAAATTAAACTCTCCTTCCTCAAACGAGATTTGTTCACATCGGTGGTGAACAATAGATGGACCAAGCATACCATGATAAAGCTGGAGGCATGCCATGAGAGGTCAATTCAAAGTGAACAGAATATTTGTTGAGAGTTCAGGGGAGAAAGGGCAGCCAGGAACTAAATTGAGAGTATATTCCTTTGTGTTTGTGAAGATTTACCCATATATTCCTTTACTTTTTTTTTTCACATTCTTTTTCCCCCTTGGTTGGATTTCAAGACCATTGGACCCCTTCCTCCTCTTTTTTTTTCCCCACACAGGTGACAGAGAGAAGCAATATGGAACCTGCAAATCAAACAGGTGGATTTGAGAAATGAGAACGTCGTTCTGAAATGACACTGCTTTCTGCTGCTACTGAGGTTTATTTAATTTAACAGACACCAGGTGATACAACGGGATCCAGCGCTACAATAATTGTTGAGAATGATCAAGATAATTGTGGAAACGTGCAGTCGTTTGGATATCATAAAGAGTGGACATATTAATACTGTGAAACTACCAGCAGAAAGTCTCGTAAAATGACATGCAGATACAATGGCAGGGGCAGATACAAGTTTTGTGGGGCTTGACGTTTCTATAATTTGGGGGGGGGCTCTTTATACAAAATTAGGTATGAAGATGAATATTAAAAGGGAAAAAAATCACAAGTGCTGGAACTGTGGAGACTGAGATCCTTTTCATCTCGAATTTCTTTAGACAACTGCCAGAAATTCACCCCCAGAAGTGCTTGCGGACTGCAATCTCACATTCCCCTCTGCACCTATGATGCTCTTAAACTCCCAACAACTCCTAAAACACACAGGGGCCCTTCATTGAGACCTGGTCATTAAGCTTCATTGGAGTTACCTCTTGCCTACAGAAACTTCCCGCTGTAGCTTATTTTATCTTGCTCAAAAAGTCTAAAATTACCATGAAACATAAATAACAGAAACTTTCCAACTGATGCTTTTCATTTCATTGTAAGAACTAAAAAACCCTCACACACCTATCACCTATCTGGACCTCGACCTCACACAGCTGGATGATGATGTCCAGCTAGCCCTCAGACTAGGCACAGCACGTTGCTCTCCCAGAGCTGGAGCCCGCTGGGGACCGCACTCCGCGTGCGGCTGGGAGTTGGGGGCGGGCTGCACGCGGGAGGGCGAGTCCGGGCCGCGCCTCCTGCTGATTGGCCGGGCCCGGCCCCTAGAGGCGGGCTCTCCCCCGCGGTCCCCCGGCCTGGGGTGGCTATATTGGCACCGTTCCTGCTAGGTTGAGTTGCTTCCTCGCGTTGATCTGGACTTAGGGAGAAGGCGTTTGAGGGCAGTGCGGGTGCAGGAAGCGGAGCGAGGCTGCCGAGAGCGAGCCGGGAGCTGTGGGGCTGCAGTGCGATGAAGCAGCGGCTCAGCGAGCGGAGGCTGGCGGTGTGGCGAGACGGTCCGGCCCGGGGCCGGGACTGCTGCTCCGGAGGCTGCTGAGGCGCCGCGGCGGTCGGCGCAGAGCACGGCGGGCGAGAGGGAGGAGAGGCTGCGGAGCGCGGGGAAGCCGGGCTGGGCGGCGGCGGCTCGGGTTGGCCTCCCGCGTTGGGATCCCCCGGGTGGAACCATGCGGGTGGCCAAGTGGCTGACGGGGCTGCTCTACCAGCTCTCGCTCTTCATCACTAGGTCTTGGGAAATTCACTTCCACCCCAGGCAAGGTAAGGTCACTGCGGGATGCCTCCAGCAGCGAGTTGGGGGCGAGGGGCCCGAGTGGGACAGGGGGAAGGTGTGGGGTGGGTGACTCAGCCCCGTTGTGAGGATCCTGGTCCTGCAGGGGCTCGCGGGACTCTGGGATCAGCCAGCCCCAAGCATCCCGAGAGGTTGCGGCTGCGCCGGGTTTCGAGGAATCGCGCGCGCTGGGACCGGTCTCGCTCCTGGGACCACGCGGTGGGGGCGCGTGGGGGCAGAGAGGCGCGTGCGCCAGGACGGCACCAGTTGGCGGCTGGGAAGCAAAGAGGGATGGGTTGTTCGGGGCCAAGAGTGTCAGGGTCTTTGCTTGGGAAGGTTAGAGCAAGTCGGGGCTGTGGGAAAGCAGAGCACGTGTGTGTGTGTGTGTGTGTGTGTGTGTGTGTGTGTGTGTGTGTGTGAGCGCGCGCGCGCGCTCTCGTCAGCTTGTGTGCATTTGTCGTGCCCCCGGGTGTATTGGGACCTGGGGCGTTTGGTTGAAGTTTGGGGTCGTGGAGTTGGAAACGCGTGTGGACGGGGGGCTCAGTGGCCATATTTCTGTGGTTGTAGAAGCTCTGGTAAGGACGCTGGTCTCCTACGAAGTGGTGACCCCCGCGCGGGTCAATGAGTTTGGCGAAGTGTTCCCTCAGAGCCACCACTTCAGCCGGAGGAAGCGCAGCTCCGAGGCGCTGGAGCCCACGCCATTCAGGACCCACTACCGAATCAGCGCCTACGGGCAGCTCTTCCAGCTGAACCTGAGCGCGGACGCGGCCTTCCTGGCCGCGGGCTACACGGAGGTGCACCTGGGAGCCGCGGCGCGCGGGGCGGAGGAGCGCAGCGTGGTGCCTCCAGATCTCCGCCACTGCTTCTATCGAGGCCAGGTCAATGCTCGCGATGATCACACAGCGGTCTTCAGCCTCTGTGGAGGACTGGTAAGTGCCCTCGGGCCCCTCCGGCGTTTTTCTTGGGATCCAGTTAAGGGCTGTGTTAATGGAGTTGGTCAGTTGGGTTTTTCCAAGTTGATGGTTGGTGACCCCAGAGGTCAGAGGAGGTTATCAGAGGGATTAGCACCTAGATGAACCCAGGTCGGAGGCCACTCTTTCTTGCAATGGGGGTGGGGAGGGGGTGGAGGATCCGTAGTCTCTACCTGCTGCAAAACTGACCCCTCTGTGCAAAGCTGGGGAGACTCCTGAAAATGTCCGATCTTGAGGGAGTCTCAAGCGGCCCTTAGCGGCCCTTTGGGGCCTGTGCCACACGTGAAATGTCTTTTCATTCAGGAGGGCAGTTGACTTCACTGACAAACTCCTGACCACTTAAGCACTCCCATGAATTAAATCTCCTTGAATTTAGAAGGAAATGAATATATATAAAATGAAAATCTCAAAAGGAAAAGTTGGTTTTCTTGATCGTATGGGGATGGCCATAGAGGCTGAATCTGCCCGTGTTCAAAATGCACCACATATGACAGCATCTACAGAGCCCTGGTGCTAGCAAGTAAGAAATGATCATTAGAGTGACAGGAGTAAAAAATGGAGATTTTGTGTAGAGGAAGAAAAAAACTTTATTGTGGAGAGAGGAAATGAAATAAAATAGTGGGTTCTTTGTGTTTTGTTCCTCTCCCTTGAAGGCAGAGGTTCTAACCTTTTTTTCTTTCCTTAGCCATAAACTTCTTCAGTCTGGGGAAACTTAGGACATTTTCTCAACGTACTTTAAATGCGTAAAATGTTAATTGGCTTCCTTTTTAGTACTAACAGTAATCAAAATGTTACAAATACTACAACTTATGGTTTCACAATACTCTTCATTAATGCATTAAGTGATCTATTGGGGAGGGGTCTATTTACTGTGGTAGTGATAATGAGTATAAACTCTCCAGATAGCTACATCAACTCTGATACAAAGGTATCTTATTGATAACAAAGTTACAATGTCTGTGGTTTTACCTACAATAATAATTAAAGGAAATGTTAAGTATCAGAAGTTAGTGAAAATAGGTCTAACACTTTCCCATCTAAGTTTATGAAACCCCAGGTTTTAATAGTTTCGTTAAAATAGATACTTCATTAACTCCTGATTAAAGACCTATTCAAGAAGAAACAACTAGGAATTTGGTTACTGGATTCTAGCATTCAAATGCAATGCTTCCTCTCAGGTTAATTGATGTAGGATGTCTTGGTGTAAGTTTTGGTCATTACTAAGTAAATTTGGAAGGTCTCGGTGTAAGTTTTGGTCATTACTAAGTAAATTTGGAAGGTCTCCTTGCTCTTTTTTCATGCTACTTTGAGCTACAGTTACATGGAATGCCTTGAACAATTTCCTTTTCTGCCATGTTAAATGTAGAAAGCTTGCAACACCAGAATGGCAGAAACACTATTTACACAGCCACCTATATATCAAAGGAAAGAAAAATATTCTTTTCTAGAACCTTTCAGAATGCTTAGCTCGTCTGGAAAATTCTAGATTTACTACCACAATTTGTCATGGTTAATGTTTTCTTGATTTAGTATTTCACGGCATGGAAAAACATTCCAGATGGGAAGCATTATTAGTGATGTTTCTGCTCATGTTGATTCATAATGCTGGTGTAGTTCAAATTATTACTCAGTATCCCCTTTCTGAAATCAAGAAACAGTTGGAAATGTTTTTAGGTCTTGACTGGAGTTCATCCTCACCCATTACTGTGCCAGTTTGGATATAGTTGTCTAAGTTATACATTATTAATCTGACTCATGTATGCACTTTGCTTTTGAAAGATTTATTGCCCTTATCACACTTAACATTTTAAAAACTTTATTTTATACCTATGTGTTTTAATTTCTTTGTAAGGCTGCATTGAGGACATCAGTCATGGTAGAGATAGAATTAGCTATAGATACATAACAGATACTAGCCATGTATTTATGACTGTGTCCTTCTTTCTACCGAATCAGTCATTAACTTCCTTTAGAATAATGGTGTCCTCAAATAGCTGAACCTCTGGTAGGTCCTACAGTCCATTTGTCATTATATGCAATTCTTCTTAGTCTTTAGATTGGATAAAGTTGTTGTACTGACAACCTGGACCAGCTGGATTGTTTGCAGATCAATCTTGATACAATGCCTATGAAGTTACTACTGTTAATCTTCTGGCCCTGCTCCTTCTTGCTTCCGGACTGATATTTGACTTTGTGTATGTGACTGTGATCTAGCTTTGACCTCTGTCAGTCCATTAAACATTAAGATTGAAGTTTACTGAAGGTTAGAGCCAGACTTAAAATTTGGAGTTCTTTTCTAGTTCCTTTTCTTGCTCTAAGTTTGCTTTTAATTATAAATGAATGTTGTATTTTCCTGAATATATTGAAATGAGCATGTGATTTCCTTTTTTTTTTTTTTTTGCTGTTGTGTATTGTCCCCTACATTGCTAGATTCAAGCATACATTGACTACTGATGAAAACTGACCCCATAGCAGGCCATAGTGTTTGTCCTGAGGTCATTGTTTGGGAGGAAAGTAGAGAGATGATCCTTCAGTTCCTCTAGCTGAATTCTAGGCCTGAGAACTCGTGGCCTCCTTCGCTCAGTTGAGGCTCCTGGACGTCCCTCCTGGGCTCTCACTGGTGCTGCCTCTCCCTGCGAGGTCTGGCTGCAGCACTTACCTGATCTGTCTGGCGGCTGCACTGTGCAGCCTTTATCAGTCACTTTGCTTCTGCTGCTGTACCTTCACCACACAAGGTGGCTTAGTGATGCTGTTGGTAACCTTCCAGAATCTTCTACGGGTCTGAAACCCTCCATGGCATTTGAAAGTCAAGGGGGACTTAGTTCTTCCCTTTACCAAATTCTGCCCCACCTCTAACTTTGTGGGGGTGTATGTGGGGGAGTATCCCTTTCAGAGGGTCCCTTCCCTGAATCCCACTTAGCATGCTGAAGCATTTCTCTTGGCAGTTCCCTTAAACTAACATGTCTTCTGTCTCTAGGATCTTAATCCTCGGTGGAGAAGTTGGCACATGTACATCTTGTCATGTTTCTTATGTCTCCTGTCCCCCTTTTCTTCCAGGAATCCATGAAGTTCCCCTTTCGAATCTTGTTTAGTTGATCAGTTCCCCCTCCCATCTTCCCACTTCAGGTAGCATTTACCCTCTCTCTGGTGGCTACTGAGGAATGTATTTTAGAGGAAGGGAATGAAAACCAAAATGCTTTCAAAATATCTATGTGCAATCATTTAAAAAAAAATTGACACATGAATTCCATTTAGTGGAATGCTAGTGTTGCTTTAACCCTCAACATGCAGACTTTAATTTCTGTATATTTTTTTTTCCCGTTCTTAGAAGTCTTGGTATTTACATATTTCACTAAATCACTGAACCCTGACTAGTACTTTTAAGTGTTTTGGGCCAAGAACCAGAAGGGTCTGCCAGAAGTCTTGTTTCATGTGTGTATAACTTCTGCTTTTCTGTTTAATTTCTCATAAGTATAACAATTCAAACATGTCTGAACAGATTTATTCATTTGTAAAATCTACAGTAGATATGAAAATGGAACTGAATCCCAAAGTTACCTGCAAGTCATAATGGCTCATCAGACTTTTTTAGTCCATTGATAAACTGTCACAGAACGTATAGTTATCAGGTCTTAATACCTCTATATTCAACTTTAAGCTTTGTTTTCATGGTCCTATTCTCGATCTTCTCATAACGTTAGCACTATTGCCAAAGTAGAGGTCAGTATTTTAATGAGCTGAATTTTGGGTGTATATTGTCAGGATGGCACATATAAATTATACAGAGGCTTTTCCCAACAACCTCTGTGCCTACTAAGCCTCTTCTCATATTACCCATTGGGTTCCCTTCTTCCAAAGGCCCTCAGGGACTAACGCGACTGCCTAGACTGTTAACTTCACTATTTTTTGGTGGGATTTGAGGCAATGCAGTCTTTTTGGTTGAAAGAAACCGTTTCCAGATGTCATAAAACCAGACATTGCATCTGGCTTCTACAGTGTTCTCCCTTCTGCAGTAACTTGCAGTGGTGCTGTGTACTTTTTTGAAGTTTCTCCTAACCATTCTGCAGCATGTCAGGCACTAATGCTCTGATTATTCAGTTGCTTTAGTGACTTCTGGTTCAGTTTCCATACGGTTATTTCCTATCTGTGTCTTTACTGGTTTTGGTCTATTCTGGGAAAATTTTCTGAACTTCCTATTTGCCCACAACTAACACAGCCCCAGATCATTACATATGCCATTCTGTATTCATAGTTTTTTGTGGAAAAAATTCACAAGGACCTCTTAGTTATTCACATACTCCATCAAGTACTCCAATACAAGGGAGAATTTCTTATGCCTCTTAAAATTCTAGTCTTCGTCTAGGTCTCCAAGAAGCAAATGACAAGATGGGATTGTGTGTGCAAACATTTTATTTAGGAGAAGTGCCCATGTCAGAGAAAATAGACTGGTGAAATTTGAAACGGGGAGGATGAGAATGTTGGGTAGAGGCATCCAAGCCTGCTGGGGAGTCTAAGCAAGGTTCAACAAAGCTTGCCCCAAGCCAAATTGGGCTGGGAGAAGAATCTCCCACCTAAGGATGAGTATACCTTTGGTATCGTCACACTCCATTACTAAATGGGAGTAGCACTTGAGAGCGAGATGGCTGGGCTGCAAACAATGATGGAGTTTAAACCCCAATAGCTGGGACTCCTGACCAATTATGCTTAGCGTTCTCAGGGCCACCATATACTGACACCAGGCACACAAACGTTTGGAGTCTGTTTGATGCTGTTGAGAGGAATATGGAAAGTGCTGTGTGAACTTTGAGGAAGGAGTAAGGGCATTGAGACCTGTGCTGGAAATAGGACTCTCAATTGGACTTTCAGGGATGACTCCATGTGGATATGGGAAGTCAAGGGTTGCTTATGGCCCTGAGCAGCTGGAAAAGTGGGTGGATTGGGAAGGGAGGGTGAGGCAGACCTCACATTAAGGCTTGGACTCACTGTGAAAGAGTGAGGCTGGAGCTGGGATGGTGGGTTGGTTTCATGTGGTAGGAGGGGCCTCCCCTAATGCAGTACTGTGAAGGGTATGGGGGAGGCAGAGAGTCACTGAAAGCACCACTCTTTTAGTGGACCATGGGTAGGGAAGAGGAGCCCCTTGAAATAAAATGGTTGTATCAGCGAAGGGGAAGAGTGGGTGCCTATGGAGGGTATGCTACTGTAGACCAGAGGTTCTCAACTGGGGGCAGTTTTGTCCCTTGGGATTCTTGGTGATGCTTTGGAGACCATTTGGGCAGTTACAATTGGGGGTGTGTATAGTGGGTGCTCCTAGCATCTACTGGCTAGAGGACAGGGATGTTGCTAAACTTCCCCCACTGCATAGAACAGTCTCCTACACAAATAACTCTAAATGTCAGTGCTGGAGTTGAACAGCCTTGCAGAAGACACATTAGAATTTTGGACCCTAAAAGGAGATCAAAATGATTTTTGGCTTACTTAAATGACAGCATGATCCTGTGACCATTAACCAAGAAAGATAATGACAGAACAGGTGGCAAGTAAGAGCTAGTTCTAGAAACATGTGTTTGGTTCCAGAATAGGTTTATATATTATTCACGATACTTTGAGTTTATATTTCCTTTGTCTAGAATATCCTTTCTCTTAAACTCTTAATCCTTCAGATCAATTTTAAGCCTTTCCTTTTCTCTGATCTTCTCTAGGCAGAGCTGACCAGACCTGCCTTTGTTCCACTACTGGATGACTGCTTATACACCATATATTGAATTGTGGTTGTTCACACTTCTACTTTAGATTTTAACTGCAGAGATGATTGTAACACCCAATACAGAACATAAAAATGCTCGATAACATAGATGGATGAATGAGCTAAAGCAGCTTTTAATGTGCTAAGTAATTAGGCTAGTTCTTTACATCAGTCATGCAATGCAAGAAAATTATTTTAGGAATTTTAGTTGAAATACTTGGACATACATTAAAAAATTGTGCATAGGTTAAGTCTTAGGTATCTAAGTGGTATCATTCATATGGGGTTATATCGTACCTTGTTACCTGAGTCTTTATTGTTTTGCTCATACTTCCTGTTTTCTATAAAATATACTTAAGCTATTCAATTCATACTATTCAGGGGAAGAAAGATTCTTTTTTGAACAAATACTTAGAAAGCATTTATTATATACTAACCACTGTTAGATACCGGTGGTACAATAATGTCATTATAAGAACATTCAAATATTCATGAGCTACATGAATGCTTTATTACCACAGTAATAGCATGAAGCCATATTGGCTCTTGTCTACCTTAGTCCAAAAGTGACACACTACTTCTGTTTACATTCTACTGATGCCTGGCTCTACTCAGATGCAAAGGGCTAGAAAATGAGGGGCAAGTAATAGGACCAGGAGCAAGAGAGAATAGATACTGTTGATCACCACCAGTCTTTACCACAGGCTGTCCTTTTATTCATCAAATGTCCATTTGTTCTCTTCCTACACATCACAGTCATCTTGTCTACAAGGAGACAACCTCACAGAGGCACTGTCTTTATCCCCAGCCCTATATACAGCATGACTGCAACCCTAATCTTAAACTTCCTGTGGAAAGAAGAGGCACCTATTAGTAACTGATTTATAGCAATCTTGGACTTCTTCTGCAGAGGGGCTGTGGAGATCTACTATGGCAAGAGAGTCCTTTGATTCCCTTCCTTGATTCCTCTTTCTGGGAAGTCCAGTCAGCAAGGCCTCTGGTTCTGCTCTCTGCGAGGGTCTCCATGGCCACATCTAAGCTTCCGGGAGGATGCTGTCAGGTGGTGGGAGTGGGGACAGTTTTCAGGAATGCTGAGGTAATTGAGGGTCTATGGATTATGTTACAACTGAAGCAGTCAAGGCTTCTTTAGTCTAGGCCATGGTTTCTTTGACAACTTAATACCTCAAAAATTTAGTTGACTTCTGATGGCAGATCAAGTTTTGGTAATTGCTTCAAGTTAGTTTTCTGCGACAGTTGCCAAAGTCTAGAAGGCATTTATGTTAAAACTGAATGTTAAGAATATCTCCTACTGAAAAGCAAAGTATTGTATTCTCACCTCACCAATAAGCTCAGTAGAAGTCCAGCTGTACTAAAGTAGAACAAAACCACAGTATATGGTAAACTTTAGGGAAAAATACAGTGGGAGATAAGAAAATGAAGAATATTTGCCTAAATAATTGAAAAGTACATATGTTAATTGTAAATCATAAGAAACTAGAAAAAAAACAGACTATAAATATGACATCGTCTGGCAGGTGTATGGCATGTGTCCTTCTAGATTTTACATATTTTCAAGTAAACTTGACATAATATTTCAACAATCGATCATGAAGGTATTTCCATTGGGGCGCCTGGGTGGCTCAGTCGTTAAGCATCTGCCTTCGGCTCAGGTCATGATCCCAGGGTCCTGGGATCGAGCCCCACATCAGGCTCCCTGCTCAGTGGGAAGCCTGCTTCTCCCTCTCCCACTCCCCCTGCTTGTGTTCCCTCTCTCGCTGTGTCTCTCTCTGTGAAATAAATAAACAAAATCTTAAAAAAAAAAAAGATATTTCCATTATACACCTACAAAACCGTTCTGAATGATTTCTTACAAGTTCTTAATTGTTATAATTTTAGGTTTTATGTATCCAGATATTTCAGTAAGAAGTCAGGAGAGACTGTCCTGAGAACCACTCCCTAGATCCCCAAGAATGTTGACCATTCTTTCCACTTTTAGTGAGTTCCTATAACTTCAAAAACACCTTTGTGCCTACAAGAAAGAAAACTATTACAGAATTTATTCCTTGTTATTGATGTTGCTGGGACACTACTTGCATCAGACTCCCTTGGCTACCTAAGGCTTAGGTGGATGATGAGTTCAGAGTCCTTTTCTTGATGCTTATGAGCAAGGATTGGTGAGAGTGTTCTCTTTTTGGGGGGAAGTATAGGTAGTGCATTTTTTCTTTATTGCCCCTTCTCACTTTTATACTGGAGATCTGGAGTTCTCCCATGGAAAGGGGAATAAGGAATGCTGCTAGAGGGAAGAAAGACTCCTCTTATTGGAAACCTTAGAATTTTCTACTTCAGCGTTGTGGAACCAACTAGATTTTCTTCATATTGTTGATTCATTCAATGCGTGCTTATGTGTAATACGCTATTTCCTAGGCTTCATCAGTGGTGTTATAATGAACTGTTTGGGAGAAAAAACCTTATGCATCGAATGGAGGATCCCAAAGTAAAAATGAATCTGAGTTCATCTTCACAATCTTTCATTACGTAACAGTTACAGTCTGCCTAGGGGGAAAAGGGTGGCTGTAACATCTGTGTTTTTTTTTTTTTTTTTTTAAGATTTTATTTATTTATTTGAGACAGAGAGAATGAGAGACAGAGAGCATGAGAGGGAGGAGGGTCAGAGGGAGAAGCAGACTCCCTGCCGAGCAGGGAGCCCGATGCGGGACTCGATCCCAGGACTCCAGGATCATGACCTGAGCTGAAGGCAGTCTCTTAACCAACTGAGCCACCCAGGCACCCGTAACATCTGTGTTTTTAGTGGAGAATTTTTCATCCCATTTCAAAATCATTGACATTTTAACACCTTGCCTTTCTCGGGAAATTAGGTAGATTTACTTCTGTTTTGCTCTACAAGTCATGGAATTGAGAGTCTGATATGAAGTGACTTGCCCAAGTTTCTGTAAGTGCAAACACAGGACTCCTATTCAGGCTCCTATTATAAATAGCATTAAACTGATTCTCATTATATGACTTATGAATAACTACCACCATGAAGACTGAAAAACTTAATTGCTGGTGATCCAACCCTGAAATTAAAATCTAATTTTATTAATTGAGAGCAATTTGTTACTAAAATTCTCAGTGGAGGCTCTAATTGCCATACTCAATCAGACATTATTTTTGAATGTTCTGTAGTTGCCAATACTAATGTGATAACTGTAAACAATTTGGGAAAAGCGTCCAAACGATTTACATATTCTACTTGTTTTTACTCTTTAATGAAATCTGAGTACATTATTGGTTGTGGCTATAGTACATGTGTTTGCCATGTATTTGGAAAAAAGTATGTATAAATGCCACAATATGAAGTAACATTTTGGAAAAACAATTACATATATAAAAATACTCTAAACATAAAAATTTTGACCCATGAAAATAAATTGGAACCAGTTGTATATATAATCACTTACTGCCTTTCAGTACAGCTTGGCAAATAGATCATTGCTCCAATAACTGGGAAACCCTTGCCCAAGTGAAAACTAGTTTTGCTGCTTTTAATAGTCCTTAAAAGAAAGTGTCTGGAATTTGATTGGCATTTCTCACGAATCAAATTGCAGTGGCCCTCTGCAGATAGGCAGGTTGCTAAAAATATGGCATGATCTAAATATAATTCTATGAACCACCTGTTTTAAGTCCTCCAATTTCTTACCAGGTTCCTTTCCAAGTTGGAAAAAAAATGCATCCTTAAGAGCCTTTAGGCAAAGCTCTAATACTTTTACTTGAACAGAAAGTCCTCTGCAACAGGGTGGATTATAGAAAAGATGATAGAAGTAACATAAGTTCCTCATGTATAAACACAGAGCAGTCACTTTGAAGACTGATTATTCTTGAAGTATTCTAAAACATAAGGTTCTTGTTGAAGAAAAGCCTTTGACTTATAAAGGCCATATTCTAGCACAACGTAAAAGGAGGTTCTGATAGACTCTGGATAGAGCTGTTCTCACGTCCATGTGGGAATTCAAGTTTGACCCCTGTGCAGCCTTATTGGAACGTTAGGATAGACATATAGAAGTTAGATCTTAATCCAAAAAGAGTATAAAAATTTCCAAGGTAGATCTTCAGTATAGCTTGGGAAAAGTAGTTTTGTATTCAAAGTAGTTTTGTAGATGCATTTAGATATGTAATAAGCCACCTCATGTCTATTGGTATCTTTTACCAAGATACAATCACATTTCCCTTCTTCAGTATGCTTTTTTAAAAAGGCGGAAAGCAATTTTTCCATGGGTTCATTTACTCAGGTTTCAAAAATAGTGTCTTTGTTACTTATAAGCATACTTGAAATTATTTTTTCTGGGAAGCTACAGGGAGGTGGAATTTTGTTATATATTGAAAATAAGTGATTTGTAGTTATAGTTGGAAAACAGGAACTGGTAGAATTAGATATGCTAGAGCATAGGCCGCTAGAAGAGTATCCAAGAAATAACTGGAGGTCTTTTTGTACACTACATGGAATGTGTATTCTTTGTAACCACAGGATATTCCACTGTATGGCTATACCATACTTTATGTAAATAGACATGGTCAGTGGTCTTTGAATTGGGTCTGTTTGCAGTTTTAACATTTCTGGAGTCATTTCGATAAATCCTATTTACCAGAAAATTATCTCTCTCATAAATTCTCCCTCACGGTCTATTTTTTTGCTTTCCTCAGGCACTGGCATCTTGTAATCTTTCTCTTCCAACTGTCATACCATTGCTATCACTATAAATCCAGTTCTTTTACCTCTATTCAAGGTTCCAGCCTTTATCTTAGAACTGCTAGTATTTTTTTTTTTTTTTTTGGCCACCATCTATAACACACAATATGTATAGGCAAAAGCTCTACTCTTATGGAACCTGATTTTAGTGAGTAGTATCAGACAAAAATGAGGTAGTGATAATTGCTTTGAAGAATAATGAAACTGGGTAAAAAGGGTAGATCTAGGAGGTGGGGTGATGAATGTCGAGCAGAAACCAGTGGTGGGGGAGTGCTTGAGGCAGAAGTTTAAGTGCAAAGGTCCTGAGGTAGGCATTTTCTTGTCATATGTGAGGAATATCAGAGGCACCAGGAGCTCTAGAATGAGCTAAGGTGGAAGTGGGAGAAGTCACAATTGTTGGTCACCTGTGTGTTTGGAGGGACATTGGGGGAAGGGTGGGCACATCAGGACATTGTAGACTGTGGTAAGGACTTTGGATTTTACTGAATGACTTAGTCATGTTTGTTTGAGTGACATGATCTAGACTTGAGAAATTACTGTGATTCGTCCATAGAGACTAGACTAGGGGTTGTTGGTTTATAGAGGAAACAGAATGTGAGGTTAGATCATGGATGTGGTAGTAAAAATTTTCAGAAGTGGTTGGATTTCAGTTATGCCTTGAAGGTTGAACCATCAGGATTTGCAGACGAATTGAATGTGGGATGTTAGTATGGGCACAAGAGCCCATCCTTGATTTCTCTAAGAACTTCTGGCCTGAACCATTGGAATAATACTGTTGCCATTTAGTGACATAGGGACCATTGGAGAAAGGGCAGGTTTGGGCTGAAAATCAAGAGTTTGGCTTTGGGCATGTTCAGGTTGAGAATGCTACTAGTTATGTAAGTGGAGATGTTGAAAGGCAAGTTAGATAGTGGATTCTGGAATTCAGAAGGTAGGTCTTCGTGAAAACTCCGTACTGCTCACAAATTCTAAATTGCTAGCATCACCTTTAAGAGCTCTTATCTGACCCCAGACAACCTTAAGTCTTGTCTCTCACTCACTGCCTTATATGGACCAAGCCAAACAGGCTTTCTCATTATTAGAATGTTTGATGTTGTTACCTAAGCCATTGTTTATACCTGGAATGCCGGTCATCTCAACTCTGCCTATTAGAACACTGCCCAGTCTGCATGACTCCGTACATAAGAGCATGAAGGGAACCACGGAAAGGAAATGTTCTAGTCAGTGGATGACACTTAGTGAACAGACTTCTGGAGGTCCTGCTTCTGTGTGTGCTCACTTTAACCTGTGGCACTGCATGCTTTCCCTTAGTGACCAAGTTAATTATTTTCTTTGTTTTCAGATGGGAACATTTAAAGCGCATGATGGTGAATATTTCTTAGAACCTATAATGAAGGCAGATGGGAGCGAACATGAAGATGATCATAACAAGCCACATCTTATATACAGACAGGAATTAAAGAGCAACTATTTTCTGCAATCTCACAAGCCTTGTGAAGTTTCAGGTAAACTATGAAGTAAAACTTTTTGGGTAAAATTATACTATTTAAGTATTTCTCTAGGTTATAATTGACATATCTTCCTTAAATATGGAAGTATGATATTTTAAACAAATTTTCTTGGCCCATAAGGACCCATTAGTGCAATTAGTGGCTGTGGGCAATTTTGTAAACTAAATTCAGATCCAAAAAAGTATTCGCTATGGGATTTGTAGCAAATAATCATAAACTTCTTACTTCAATCGGTTAGTCACACTAGTATGCTTTTTCTTAGCAAAAGTTTAGATAACTGAGCAAGCTAAGTAACAATAACCCGTTGTTCAATTTTGTACCCTTTCAACTTTATGTGTAAAAGAAACCCTTTTATAGTTGTCTCACTCTTGCTCAGCATGGTTTTTGAGGTTTATGTTGGTGTGTGCGGAAGTTCATTCTTCATTGCTATGCAGTATTGAGTACATTACAGTTCATCTATCCATTTTCCTATTGACCAACTTTTGGGCTACTTGCAGTTTGTCATTATTATAAACAATGCTGCTGTGAATTATCTTGTCCCCATCTGCTGTGTTTGAGGTTCTCCCAAGTATACACATAGGTAGAGAATTCCACATTGTTATGTAAAATGGTTTTTGACTTTATACTTCCACCAGCATGACGTATATTTTTGATTTTTTTCCTACAAAATTCAGACTAAAGATTTATAATGGATTAGAAGGTAGGAATCCTAGGTATCTATAAAGTATAAATCTGTTGGTGGTAAAATATTTGTGCATTGAAGTCCTAGTAAGAGTTGTGTCCATATATGTACATGAATCTTCATATCCTTGTCATTCTCTGAAGAATGGAGAAAGGCACCTGCAGTTATCATCAAAGTACAAAATCTAGACAAAGGAGTGGGATTAGAAAGGATTTATTTGAGATTGTAGGTGTCCATAAACTATAGTTCCAAACACTGCAGTGCCGTCTGTTTTGGGATATAATGATATGTAGGCCTTTGAAGGTTTTCTCTGGGAATGCACTTCTTAACCTTTGCTATTATAAGAGTGCCATTTTGGAGTGGTTCTCACTGTGTCTAAGGCCGTGTTTTAAATCTATTGACATAATAGATGCCTTTCTTATGCTTTTAATATGAGCATAAGGGTTTCATTTTTATGGCTTCAAAGAAAACACAAATGGGTACAGCTTCACAATAGAATTCTACAGAAGGCAGCTTATGCTTGTTCTGATCTACCATTCAGGAGCAGCTTGTTTAATGAATTGTTTAGCTTCTTAAGAAAACCACCAAGTAGACACTCTGAATGCATAAATGTTTCACATAATGATATGCAGGGTTTCGCATTCACACTTAGTGTTCATTATCAGAAAGAGAATGGTACAAGAAAAGCCAGAGTCTTTTAAAACATTTTTTATACTAAAGATTTATTATAAAAAACACAAAAAAATAGAAAGCTATGGAATTGTTTTTTAACCACAATGTACTTTTCCACAACATTTAATTACTAAAACATTGAAGGCAGTATCCATTCTTTTCAATTCTTAAAGTACCTCCATTTTAAAGTATAATTAACATACATATCTTTAATCACAAAGCAATCAATTAATGGCCTAAATAATTAGCTGCTAATCATCATTTTGTTCGTGAAAATGGAGAGTTGTGAATGTAAGCAGTAAAATGTTGTCAAAGGCTTTTTCTTCCCCAATTCACACACTATTCAGAAATACTTGCAGGATCTTACATTCTATAGCTGAACATTCATGAGAACCTCTTCCAATAGGTTGGCTTAAAGATTTAGCATATGAACCAAAAAGGTTAAGTGGAAAAGGAAAAGTCATTTTTTCCATACATCTGTTGATCGTCTTAATTCATTATGACCCTAAAATGTTGCAATTCATAGCAGTTTCAGCCTTGGTGAATTAGGTTGTTTTCAGCATCAGATTTCACCATGTGCCTTGAGGCCATACAAATTATATTTGGTAGCCAAACCTAGTTATTGTGGATACCAGGCTCCCAGGTAGACCTCAGACATAGTCTAAGTAAAATTGAGTAGAAATGGCAAAACACACAGAAAACCCACAAGGTGAGCAAACAACCGCTGCACCCCCCACAACACTACCACCATCTACCCTAACAAAACTAAGACCTCAGAATGCAGAAGCTCTGAAAAGGTTGACAGGAATGAAAAATCTTCTGGATTTTAAGTGTAGTTCTATTGCTTGTCCTCCAAGGCAGAGCAGAAAGAAACACAGAGAAACTGTGTTTCTCAGACCCAGTAAGCCCTGCTCCCTTTCACCACTGCCACTCTGTCCCTCTCATCTCCATGTCATGGAGTTAGGAGCTTAAAACATTTGTTCTATTAAACAGGACTTGACATGAGTGAAAATGAAATGTCCTTCAATGGGTTTTAGATGATGTTGGCCAGCTTTAAAGTTTCTGTGCTTTTCCTAGTTTTTTCTAAATTTATTCTTTCTTAGTCTTTGAGTCCCTAATATGTGCAAAGGATTGTACTGGGTAAGACTCGAGTGATTCTCTTCATTCAGGTTCTCAAAGCCCAGTGGGCATAAAAGAACACAAGAACAGAAATCACAAAACAACCAAGGCAGCCCTGTGTTAGGAGCAATATTGTATGCAGCTCAAGGGGCTGAGAACAACTGCTCTGGGTTTTTACCAAGGAGGTGATATTTAAACCACTTAATCTCTATCGCGAAGGCTTTCTAAGCATTTTCTAAGCAAAATAAAAAGGGTGGTCGTAGAGGGGGACTTGCATTAAAAAGTACCCAGGATTTGTTTTGGTCAAGTATGGTAAAGTGACAGACATGGAGATAACTGCCTTTGAAAGCATTTACTTAAAATTTGCAAGCGAAGGGGACATGCCCCATGACAAGCCACGTGAGGAAGCATCTGGGTTGGTCAGGAGGCAGAAAGGCGTGTGGGGAAAGCATTAGGCAAAAGGTTTTTTTAATCCAGTGGTGGGAAGTTGTTCAGTGGGGAGGGCCTCCGTTTGGCAGAAAGTAAAACCGATATTGGGGTTTGTAGTTGGAGGATTTTTAATGATTTTAGTGTGCCTGTGAAGATGAGTGTGCTGGTAGACGTAGGCATTGCACGGTCTGGTCCTGTGGTTGAAGGTCAAATCAGAAATTATTTAATCTGTAAATGTTAGAATGGGTCTATAGAGTAGAGGGGAATAGTATCGGTATGCTCGGAGTCCTGACGTGTGTGGAGAAGAGCATGGGAAGTAGGGGACATGGGGCTCTGAGGGCCCACAGATGCACATCTGGAGGGATTGTAGGATTTTGTAGGCTGTCCCATAAGCATCAAGGAGACAGTTTTAAAGCCGAGACATCCTATGATCTTTTAAGGTATCACTCAATTGGCAGCTTTACTTTTTAAAGATGATTTTGGATTTTAACGAGAAGAGACCGAAGGCCAAGGGACTGAATCAAAACGAGCTATATTGTCGACAAAGGATTCGAATGTCAAGTACAGTGCACATAAAAGGGTAAATTGAAGATAATTTCCTTAAAGCTTTTTTCTTAGCTTCGAGATGGTAAAGCTTGTTCTGTGTGTAATCCGTATGGATAATATTCCTGTGAACGTGTGAGAATTCCGTACATTTCATTTACATGCCGATTAAATCTTTAAATGGGAAATAATCTATATCAGTTTGGGGGAATATGGATGTCTTTAGTGTCAGCAGGGGCCACAGTTGATGTAGGAAGCTGGGAGTCCAGGAAAGAGTTCTTCTGGCTTTGAGAACTTACCTTTCTGGGTCCTAACCTAGAGTAGGTAGTAAATGGCTAATGTTTCAGTGAAGATCAGGTTTCCAGGTTTCCAACTTCAGTATCTCACAGCTATAGGGACCAGGCAGTTATAGGACAAGAGTAAAGCAAGGTGTCATCAGGACATAGGGGCATGTTTCCGGCAAAAGGTGCACAGGGAATGTGAGACCAGTATTACCAGATCTTTTGTATTTTATAATTTGAAAATCTAAGATCTTTGTGTGGGGGGTGGGGAAGAAACACAAGAGCTGCATTTGGCTGGTTAGCCACCTGTTTACAAAATCTTAACTTTCCAAGGTCTCTGACCATGGCCGATATTTTGAGCTAATAAATTTGTTAATGGTGTTTTTAAGAGTCAGCTCAAGCTTTTAAATACATAAATAACTACAGAGAACTCACTCTTCTGCCCACCCTTTACTAAAACTACTCTCAAAGATCACTTATGACCTACTTGCCAAAAGTAATAATCTCACCATTTTTAGGGAATATTTCTCACTATTGATTGACTTTTTTTTTTTTTTTTTTTTTTAAGATTTATTTGAGAGAGTACCCGAGTGGGGGGAGGGAGAGACTCTCAAAGCAGATTTCCCACTGATCATGGAGCCTGATGCGGGACTCAGTCTCACAACCCTGAGGTCATGACCTGTGCCGAAATCAAGAGTCGGACGCTCAACTGACTCAGCCATCCAGGCGCCCCTATTGATCAACTCTTAATGTAATTGTTCTGTACCTTTGGCTTCTGTGACCTAATTTGCTTCCACCTTGGCTTCTTTCTTAGCATTCTTCCCATTTCTGTTCCTGCTGGTTACTGCTTTCCCATCTTCTAAGTTAAGTATTTTTTTTTAATTTTATTATGTTAGTCACCATATGATGCAGTGTTCCATGATTCATTGTTTGCGTATAACACCCAATGCTCCATTCAATACGTGCCTTCTTTAATAAGTGCTTTTTGTGGCCACTGTTTTAGATCATTTTTAATAGTTTGCGTGATTTTTTTTTCTACTTCCCTAATTAAAGGATACACCCTTCAAATGTTAACTCCACCTTGTTAAGAATAGATCTCAGGCCTACAGTTGTCTGCTGCTCGTGTTTTGTTGGATGTCTCGGTGGCACTTGGATCCAATACATCTAAATCTTGAAGCCACCACTGTGTCCTCCACCTCCTTCTCCATCTGTACCCATCCCCACCAAAGAAGCCTTTTTTTTTTTTTTTTTTTTTTTGGGGGGGGGGGGGCCAAAATTTTTTTAATCCAAACACCTGCTATAATGGAAACTTAGTAAGTGTTACTTTTTGAAAAAGTCCTATTATCTAGAGACGTGTATTTGGATAACAAATTATCTGCCTCAGGCATTCAGATCTCCCTTTTGCTTTGTTAACTTTTGTACACTTTAGAATATTTTCTTAAGTAGTTATTCTTCAGTCTTACTAGTAAGGTTCTCAAGTTAAATTTTGTCCCCAAAGAAAAATCCTAAATTGTGAAATTTGACACATTAAGATTTTGAGATTGTGAATCCCCTGCATTACGGCTGCCTAATGTGGATTAGAAAAGTGCTCTTCTTGGTCCTCTTACTGATCCTCAAAGTAACTCTGAGCTACGATCGTTCTTAACAGATGTGCTGTCTGAGGGGGAAAGCCTAGTAGTGGTGTGACTGTTGTTCCACGCACACAGGGTTCTTACTAGTGGGCTTACTTTGCCAGTCGCCTGCTTTGCCTTGTAACGAAATTTACATGTAGTAGTGTATTCCAAAGAGAAGAACTGATCTGCCATATGTGATGCTTATTTTGTGTTAAATCTGTGACAGTGTCCCAGAGCTTTGAAATTCTATTTTGCCTGAAATCTTATATTATCTAGTATTTCTAATGACGCGGTTAATTCCCACATCAGGTGAATTATGTGAAATGGGTAAATGGGGAAGGGAATCAATATGCTAGGAACCAGAGTCAGGTTCCAGGTTCGGTTTTTGAAAACCGAACATGGAAAGTAACTTGAATCCCTTACATTTTAGGTGCAGTAACAACAGTTCTTTCTAGGAAGAACTACCTGTCCACTCTTAAGAATAAAGTTTTTCTAAATCTTTTCTTTATACAAGGATTATTTATACGATATCATTAAACTGGAAAAATTGGGTAGAAATTCATTGTCAGTTTTGAAAGCAAGGTTTTTTTCTCCTTGGTGATTTCTCTGTGCTAGCTTGGAAATGAATAGGAGAGGATTCTGAATCTTAAGGTATAAGAGAAGCTATCCTAATCATAACCCTTAATTGGAGAGTAAGATCTGCCAATGTCTTGAATATAATTGTGTCCTAGTACTTTAAATCAGTTACAATTTTATTTCCTTCCATGGTTTGTAAAATAAGAGCTTCTCATTTGCTGCTAGTTTTAATTTTTAGTTTTTAGTTTTTTTACTCCTGTCACCTTATTCTGGTTCATGTAATTATCAAATCTGCTGAGGAGGGACTGAGACTATGAACCCTTTGAAGTATACTCTGCATTTATTCTGTTCTACCTCCATTAAGAATTTTTCCATCTTTGCTTTAAGTTGGTGCACTTCCTGTTTTTGTAATTCCTAGGTAAGGTTTCTAGTCCCTTTGCAACTTGGTAAAGTTCCTGTGAGTTTTCACTTGACAGCAATGTAAGCCTCCACTGCTGGGATTGGATACATTTCCATTTACCCTCCTAGCAGTGCTTATTCTTCAATGATCTACCACCTTGTATGTCCTTTGGCTTGTTTCATATTTCATCAGTTAGTCTTTATGCAATTTTTCTTAATCTTTTCCTTCCATACCATCTCAAATTTATAAAAAAAACAAAAACCAAAAAAACCCTGCTTTACTCTAAATAGGAGTTGATTTAAATACTTAAGATGTTCTTCATTTATACAAATAAAAATATTAAAAATATGATTAGTCATTCATTTTTAGGTCTTTCACTAATTGTACATTCTTAGACTCTTACTTTGTTGAAAATTGCTATTAAATTGTTTTATAATTAGCATCTTAATTATTTTTTTGTGGCTAATGTATGTGCTTACAATTTTGTAAGATTAAGAATGTGGTCTCTGGAATCCCGAGCTATGGACTAGCTCACAATTTAGGGGCTATATTGTTCTGCATGTAATTAACACTGTCTTGCATTGTTCTTAAATTTGTTATATACCTCTGCTGTCCCACCTATTTGAAGATTTTGTTTGTTCCTGAAGGTAAAAGGTGGAATTTTATTCCATTTTTTTTTTTTACGTTCTTCGCAGCAACTAATACTGCGTTATGTATATAATAACTGCTGCACAAACAGATGAGGACTTGTTAGTATCAAAATAACCTTTCTGCTCAGTCAGGTATGTAAGACAAGGTTCATTCAGAAGATGATTTGGGGCCTCATACGAAGATGTAGATCAGATGGGGAAGTCAGAGAAGGCTAACTTGAAAGAATTACTCCTTACCTGAGGCCCAAAAGCTGAGCACGGAATTGGTCAGAAGAAAGGGAGGGCAAAAAGTATTCTAGATGGAAGCAACAGCATTGCAAATGTCTGGAGAGGAGACGGTGCTTGAACCACTTAGGGAACTAAAAGTAGTAAATTGTGGGATACCAGGGGATGGCAAGATGATGTGATGCTGGAGATGTAAGGAGGGGCAAGCCAGTGAAGGTATCTGTAAGCTTTGTTAAGGGATTTGGGCTTTAACCAACACTAATCCAGTGAGTATTGGGAGTTCTTTACCCCAGTAGTTCAAACTAAGGTCCTGGTATAGGGTCTGATTGTTTTTTTGTTTTGTTTTGTTTTCTCCCCTGACCTGACTTGGCCTGGACCATTTGCTGTTATTGGTAGCAGAGCTGTAATCAGCCCAACCGACCCTGCTTGTGGGGTCAAGACGATGCAACTGGAATCATAGGCTGAGTGGGGTGCAGGTATCCAAATTGAAACTGGGGACTGTTAGAGGAATAGATGCTGGGTAGAGAAAACGAGAATGTGCACCAACAGGTGAAGAATTGTGATTAGTATTGGGAAAACTGAGGTACTCTGAGCACTACGAAAGGAGATGCCCAAAACATGGAAGTACAGAATGAAGGATATTCTTGACATCAATAGATTAATAGCTAAACTTTACTTGTGCTGAGAGGTGGAATGGATACAGGACTGAGCTATTAGTAACTAACATACAGGACCAGTAACATTCTTAGTGTGAAACTGTTTCTTGGGTTTTAGGTTAACTCACTTTTCTACTGCTGTATCCAGTAATTCTGTATATATTTTAGCAAATTGGGATTATCCACTGGCTTTTTGGGACACACATTCCTCAATTGGAAGGCCAAGGGTAATATTCAGGTTATGATTTTCAAAATCTGATTTTGCAACAGCAAATAGGAATTTCTGCATTCTCCTTAGTATATCCTCTACTAGTCCTGGAAGCCTCAGTTCATAGCATTCAGCTGGGAAGAAAATCGATGGTGTAGGGTCAATAGTCTGCCCTTTTTCTCGCACCTCCTGGTGGGCTGGGAGAGGGAGAAGGAAAGCAGGAGGAGCTCAGTGGTCAGACATGTTCAGGTTTTCCCTGTTCCACGTGTATAAGTGAAAAAAAGGCTGCTAAGGGGAGATTCTTCTTGTTCTACATTAATAACTCTGGAGGCTGAGGCCTCAACCTTGCCCCAACATGGATTTGTTTATTCATTTGTTCCTTCATTTGTAAAATATTTATTGAGTACCTCTTTCACTGAAGCTACAAAGGTGCTGGGGCCTGTTTAACATGTCCCATAACCAGCCTGTACAAGTATGGGGAGGGAGGGAGGGTGTAGGAGATGAAGTCACAGTGGTAGTGGGAAGCTAGATTGAGTAGTTAATGGGTGGATCCAGGTTGTGGGGCCTGAAGACTAAACAGATGGGGTGCTTTAAGAAAAATTATGAATGTAAAATCTCTAGGATTCTTTTCAAGGCCTTGGAAAGGGATTTTGTAAGTGAGAGGCCAGAAGTTTAAGCTGCTTTTCGTTCATGGTGAATCCACCCCAACACATAGGACATTGTAAATCACAGTAAGGATTTTGGCTCTGATATTGGAAGGATTTTGAACAGAAGAGGGACACTGATCAGCCTACATTTTAAAGGGATCACACAAATTGTTAAATGGAGAAAAGACCAGCAGAACAAGGGAAGAGCAAGGAGGGTTAGGAGGATACTGCGGTAATCATGCCGAGCAAAGATGAGGTCTTGGATTTAGATGTAGCCATAAAGTTAGAAGTAGCCACATGCAGTATATGTTTTGATGGTCAAGCTGACAACTGGGGGTGAAGGTGAGTGTTGAGACTTAAGAGTGGTCAGATTATTCTAAGTAGTTTTTTTAATTTTTGCCTGAGCAAATGGAAGGATAGAGTTTTACTGAGAATGGGGAAGGCTGTGGGAACTACAGGTTTAGAAGGAATATCAGGAGTTTTTTTGTTTTTTTGTTTTTGTTTTATATTTTGGGTCTGAGCTGCTAGTTAGATGTCCAGAGGGAGACAAGTCAAGTAGGCAATAGATAAGTTGGAAGTTTGGTAAGGGGGTCTGGACTTGAAATAAGAGGAATTAGAGTATCCTCTTATATTCTAAGGCTGTATGAATTCGCATAGGGAATAGACTAGAATACAGAAGAGAAAGTCTAAGAACTGAACTGTGGGGCACGCCAATGTTTAGCACTTGGGGAGGCGAGGATTAAACTAGGAAAATTTAAGAGAAGAGGCCAGGAAGATAGTAGGAAGACAGGAATGTGTGCCCCAAAGCCATGTGAAGACTTCTCAAAAAAGGTAGGACAGATTAATTGGCTAACTGGTAGGAATTCAAAGAATACGAAGATTTGGAAACTATTATTGAATTTTGCAAAGTAGGATGATTGGTGACCTCAAATGTGCTATTTGAAATGGGTTCAATATTCTTGGCATGAATTAAACTTAAGTATTGTGAAGAGACTTCGATGAATTATTTTTAGACTGCTTTTGTTGGGAACTAATCCTGTTGTGAAAACCTTCTTTAAAAAAGTCCTATGTTTAAACTTTGGGATATAGCAATAAATAACCTATCTGAAAATAAGAGCTCAATCTGTCAATTTTAAATTATTTTTGTCAAAATCCCAAAATAGTGCATTAAAAAAAAAAAACTATGAAAAGAAATAGTAAATAAAAATTCATTTTGTTAAAGTTAACAGATACTTCATAGGAACTTTAAAAATGTATCACTTTTATTCAGAAATGTGTCCCTATATGTAGATTTATTTTGGACTTCTGTTGGTCTATTCAAAGTGCTACTACCATACTATATTTAAAACAAACAAACTCTAAGTTCTGAAATGTGGTGGAAGAAGCCCTTGACTTGGTCACGATTGTCTTGGTTATTTACCCTTTGCATTTACATATAAATTTTAGAATCAGGTTGTTGGTTTCTGCAAAAGGAAAAAAAATTTAGATTTTATTGATCAAGAGATCAGTTTGGTGAAGTGATATCTTG
This sequence comes from Neomonachus schauinslandi, assembly GCF_002201575.2. Classification (NCBI taxonomy): domain Eukaryota; kingdom Metazoa; phylum Chordata; class Mammalia; order Carnivora; family Phocidae; genus Neomonachus; species Neomonachus schauinslandi. The sequence continues at coordinate 68,794,602 of NC_058407.1, forward strand.
ATAGTGTATCTTGTAACCCATCAATATGGTATATCCTCTATTTCCCACATAATAGTTTATACATCTTTATAGAGGTGTTGTGTATCTTTTTGTTACTGAGTATTGGGTGAGATTTTTTAATTGGTATGATTTTTAAAATTTCATTTTTTTCTACATAAAAATGCAGGCAATTTTTGTTTTTAATATTCAACCTTGATCATATATTCTGATAGCTTATCTGTTGATGCTTTTGGATTTGTACATGAACAATCATGTAGACAGCTATTTCTTTCCAATCTTTCTACCTTTTATTTCTTTTATTGCACTGGCTAGGATTTCTAGAATGAAGTTGACTAGACATGGCAACAATGAAAATCCTTGCCTCATCTCCAACTTTAGAAGGAAAGCTTTCAACATTTTCTAATCTGTGCAATGTCTGTGGAAGTTCCCCTACATTTCTAGCTTAAGAATTTTTATTATGAATGGATGTTGAATTTTATCAAAACTATTTTCCTCTACATATACCATGATGATCATGTATTTTTCTCCTTTTTTCAGATAATTTTTTTTTTAAAGGTTTTTATTTTTTAGATTGTGCGTGAGCACGGGGAGGGGCAGAGGCAGATGGAGAGGGAGAGAAACTCAGACTCCATGCTGAGCGTGGAGCCCCACACAGGCTCAATCCCATGACCCTGAGATCATGACCTGAGCTGAAACCAAGAGTCAGACACTTAACCGACTCAGCCACCCAGGTGCCCTCAGATAATTGATTTTCAAATGGCAAGTCCACTTTGTTTTTACCAGACTGGGTTTGGTAATTTCTTTAGAATTTTTGTATGTGTGTTCATGCATCAATTTGGTTTGCAATTTTCCCCTTGTGTTGAAAGCAAGAAGATGGCCTATTGAAGGGAATGATTAAAATGATGGGTATGCGAGCCGTATAAGAATGCCATCATTTTTGTTTTGCTCACTTAATATTATAGATCTACTGACTAAACAAGTGAAAATAACTCAATAGACTTGTGGAGAGCAAGAACTGTAAATTTTTCTATCTATAGTTTTAGATTACTAATCAACCATATAGCTTGTTTTACAGTTTTCTTTTGGTCTACCAAACACAGTTTAATTGCAAATGCTTAGTGAAGTACATTTTAATCTTTGGCTCTCTACTGCTTACCCATGTGATAATTCCTCATGAAAAGGAAGTAAAGACTTTAATTATTTGCAATTAGAATCTGATTTAGTATTGCTGCCGTATTTAAAGACCTGGAGACGGGAGATTGGGGTGCTGTCACAGTGAGTACAAATCCAGGGGAAACTGCGCAAGCATGGTCCATGCTCTTGGCTGGTACCTGCCTGTGTTCCACTGTTTGTGAAGATCATTACTGCTGGAGTAAGAGTTGGGCCCATTACCAGGTCAGGCGACAGATACACTGTTTCATGTGGAGAATATCCAGACCTTTGGACCTACCCCCAAGAAGGCTGCTTTCTTGGGCTTTTCTTTCTTGGAAGAGAGCCAGAAAACTGAAGGGATAAAACTCCCTCATTGTGACCTGTTAGTCTGCAGTCTACAACTTTCTTTGCATGTACATAAATGTATCTAGATGTTAGATTAACATCCTGATGTCAAGATTGACAAAAACATTCTTTTTAAAATGCAGTGATTGATTAAATTCTGAGATGTACCATAAAATACCTATTTGAAAATAAGAATTCAGTTTATCAGTGACTTAAGTTTTTTTTCTCATGTATCTCAAACCAAAATTAGTGGACTTAATAAAAGCTGACAAAAGCACTATGAATAAGTTAATTCCATAATACAGATATTAAGTACTATTATGATCTCAGAGTTTTAATTTTTAACATTTTATAGTCAGTGACTGGCTTTCATTAGACTTAAGTTTTTTAATGTTAAAATTACTTTGAAAAATACCATTAGTGTTTTCTTCTTAAAAAACCTTAAGCAAATATCAAAGATTAGAAGAATATTTCACATGAGAATTCTACTTTCAGTCAAAAGTTATTTCAGGAATGACAGATCTAGGAGGAATAAATTATAATGGCCAGACTAGCATTTGACAACAATGAGTTAAGGTAGAAGGTTAGATTACCTTTTTGATTTTTGGGAGTTATAACTTTATTATCCAAAAAAACATTCAAGACAAACTAATAGGAAATACTCATACTGATATTTTTAACCAGTTAGTACTAGTGTGGAAAAATAGTATTACACCAACACTTGAATGGTGATAGAGCAAATAGAGGTTTTAATAAATTACAAATGCCCACTTTAATCTAACTGCATTTTGGGAGGTATTAGAATAGTTAGTACTTAAAATGACCTCAGTGCATTTTTGGAATGATTCCACAGCACGAGGCAGACTGTCCAATAATGTGGGAAATCTTGTAGTTCTGGAGCAACTCCTCTAAAGTTTGGACAACAGTTAAAAGGTTATGTGTTAAATCATGAGAAGTGGTAGATTGGCTGGGCAGCTCAGTCCATAAGGGTCTGACTCTTGGATTTCAGCTCAGGTCATGATCTCATGGTCGTGAGGTTGAGCCCCGCATTGAGCTCCATGTTGAGTGTGGAGCCTGCTTGGGATTCTCTCTCCCCTTCTTCCTCTACCCCTTCCTGCCCCAACCTGTGCACCCTCTCTCTCCCTTAAAAAAAAAAAAAAATCATGGTAAGTGGATATGGGTTAGAATTGGATTGCCCTGAAGGCTCATCTGAAGGTAGAAAGATAAGATTAATAAGGTAGAATTCTGTACTATTGTCAGTTTTATTAGTGTTATGCTATATTCTAACTTCAGCCACACTTGCAAAAAAAAACACACTAGAGATCAGTGTTCAACATGAATTCTGAATAAGTGATTTTTCTTTAAAGAATGAAATGTTACATTTATTTGCATTTTCAGATACTATTTTCAGATAAATTTAACTCCTGAGATTTTCAAACCCCTTCAGGAAGCCGTAGATTAGGAGTTTGGAGTATCATAATTGGCATGTGCATAGTTGTCCCTTTAAATTCTTACACTCGTGTCAGTTGTCTAATTTATCTTAGTCTCACTTTGCTTAGAATTTCTGATAAGGGACAGGATTTGAAGTTGTGGAAAAAGCACTTCATAAAATACAAAAGATTACACGGTTTTTCTATACCCTTCGAGTGTAAAGGTTGGGATGCCAAAAGCTCGAAAGAGACCGCCAGTGCATGTCCCTTTCCAAGAAAGATAATCCTAAAGGTTTTGAATTTATGAATGAATGTGTACCTGTTTTCAACTCCTGATCTGTGTAAGGATTCTTGATTCAGCTTGTTAGGGAAACCTGTCTTCTGCATCTTTGGAGTAAACTGATGGGGTGGCTTCTTGAGAATGTAGGTGAAGAAAGGGTATTTAATGCTTGACTTGGGTGCTCTTTGTCATGTCAGCCCACATAGCAGATGGAACTAGAATTTCTTGCTGGGTGTAGGATTAACGGGCATAATTTGGGGGTTTCCAGTGTTCTTTCTTTCAGGGCCTCTAGAGTGAAAGGACAGTACTGGATCTGTCCCAAGTCTATGCACGGCAGAGCTGAATGACTTTATATTCAAATCTTGGCTCAGCTCTGATTCTGTAATTCAAGAAGGACTAGACCCCATATATTTATGAATATGACTAGCTAGTTCTTCTTTTAGTTCTGTAGGAGACAGCATTTTCTGTTATGACCCTGGTTACTAAATTCTTAACATTCTACACGTATTACCACATATGACCTTTAGAAGAGTCATGTGAGCTGGAATTCTCATGTAATATTGAGGAAATCTGAATTCATTTCTTTGTTATGCCATTTATTTGGTGGCTACTGCAATTGCGTGTAACCTGTGTCACATGTCTGTTTTAAAATGTGCACTATAATAGAAACTGATTCAGGGATGCAATGAGGACTAGTGATGTAATGATTCTTTTATGTTTCAAGTTTTGGCTGGTCACGGGCAAGTCCATATTCTGTACATTTATTGCTAGTAGGTGGGGTTCTAATTAACTGGGGAACCTCTTTGAAATAAAGCTTTATAAAATACTTTATAAGCTATGTGCTATAATTCTTTTTTTTTTTAAAGATTTTATTTATTTATTTGAGAGAGAATGAGAGAGAGCACATGAGAGGGGGGAGGGTCAGAGGGAGAAGCGGACTCCCTGCCGAGCAGGGAGCCCGATGCAGGACTCGATCCAGGGACTCCAGGATCATGACCTGAGCCGAAGGCAGTCGCTTAACCAACTGAGCCACCCAGGCGCCCGCTATGGGCTATAATTCTATAAGGGTGGTGGTGATTTCTAAAATTGACAAATCATGGAGACTATAGATTTTCATGTCTTTGTATTGAATACTAATATTTTAAAAAATGTTCCAGAGTTATTTTATTACCTGTTACCTGGATAGTTGACTTTAACTTTCCTGTTCCCCACTTTCTTCACATATAAAATGTGGATACTAATAGTACCTACCTTACGGAATTAATAATAAAGGAGATAACTTATATGAAGTATACCAGTATCTGGTACATGGTAAATTACTCCTTAAGTGCTTATTAGGTTTATTATTGTTCATAGTAGTATTAATAATACAACTCCATAGCATGGCATAATAGGACATATAATCCAGAAAAGTTTAAATCTTGAGGAAATAAGTTAGATTTCATAATATCTGATATGATCACTATTTTAGGGCACACACAGTTCTTTGAACCGGGAGCCCTGTTGGCCGTTTAACAAGTGGTTTAAATGCTGACGATCCAGAATAAGCTTCATTTGATTTTATGCTCATTTTCAAAATAGTTACATGCTATTGGAGAAGTATAAAATTTGTTCATGTGGTCAAATACAGAGCATTAAGTATCAGTTCTAACCTATGTAGAGACCAGAGTATTTTACTTGCTTTCAGGAAAATCAAAAGCAATCTCTCCATCTTTGAATTGCTGCTATTGTACATCACAATTAGAAGTATTCATACCCTGAATTTCTGGTCTTACAAACCTTTTGTCCCTCAGTGTGTTCCTTTCTTCCCTTTCTCTCCCAATTTTCTATCCATCCTTTTTCCTAATTTTTTTTCTCTCCATGAACATTTGTTGAGCACTTACAAAAGGCATAACCCATTGCCCAACAGTGTTCTTAGTGTTTAAAGAGTTTATAGCTTGCTGGTAGTGCTGGTATGACAACCTTGTTTAGCGGTGGGCTGTGGGGAAGGACTTGGACTTATGGTCAGTGTGGATCAGTGGTAATTTCTTGAGATAAAAGGGATGCTCCTGAAAATGAATTTTTTGGATGTGAATGAAGGGGGGTGGGACAGGGATTGAAGTTGGTGAAGCCATTTTGGAGACTTTGTTTAATTTTGCATTAATTATTCTAATATTCTAAGGTGAGAAGGACCTAAAAGAGTTTAGAGACCTGGACACTGTTGACAATAGGAACAAAACAAGGAAAAAATTTAAAAGCGAAATGACAAAACAAGGTGACCAGATACAAAGGGTAAAAGGACAGGAAGAACTCAATGGTAGTGCATGGTTTAGCACGAGTTATGCATATTAGGAAGTTACTACTCATAATAATAGAGCAAATCTGGGAATAAGAAAAGAAAATTAGGGCGCCTGGGTGGCTCAGATGGTTAAGCGTCTGCCTTCGGCTCAGGTCATGGTTCCAGGGTCCTGGGATCGAGCCCCACATCGGGCTCCTGGCTCGGCGAGGAGCCTGCTTCTCCCTCTCCCTCTGCCTCTCTCCCTGCTCATGTTCTCTCTCTCTCTCTCTATCTCTGTGTCTCAAATGAATGGATAAAATCTTTAAAAAAAAAATTAAATATTGTATAATTTGAATATGAAGTGCCAGTAGGGCGTTTATGTAGAATTATGGGTTTCTAATTACATTGTTTAACAGAAAATTTTTTAGTAGTTTATATTAGGGATTATTTTCAACAATCTCCTTGCATTCTATGATACACTATTAAAAGTGTTATATTTACAGATGTAATTAAATATTTTATGTTCTAGTGGGCAGATTATCCATTGTATGGTGTTCTTGATTTGATGGGTATGGTTTGCTCTAAATTATTTTTGGGTCATAACACACTTGCTATTAAAAGATGGCACATCATTTTAGCATTTGACTTGGAACATAAATAAAGACAAGTATTTCATAAAGATGATGTAATTGACAAATGAGCTTTGAATAATGCCCAGTTGGGTATTTGGAAAGGTCATTTTATCATTTGTTACACTGCTTAATTATGAATATCAAAACATAATGAGATTAAGTGTTTAGCCTATAAAAGTTATAGATGCTGTTTTTAAAAACATGGGTAACTAAAAAATTACAATAATAAAACAAATTTATTGTAATGGCATAATGGACACAGAGATGTTAAAGAATTAAATAGTTCTACCCACCTTCTAGTCCCCCTCCAATACCTCAATGTTAAAAGTTTGAGGTGTACTTATATACCTTTTTGGCTCATTATATAAATTTTTATGGCTATAAACTTGTGTATTCTTTGGAAGTGCTACAAAAATAAGATCATACTATACATATTACTGACACTTAAATTTTTACTTAAAAAAAAAACACATGGACATCTGTATCAGACCCACAGACCTAATTCATTTTTTAATAGCTGGATAACATTTCATTATTCAGTTTTTCCTGTGTTGAGGTTGTTAGTCTGAAAAGTCATAAATTGAGTCTCTTGGGACTTTAGTTATAAAAGCCATTTATATGCAAAAGAAAAACAATGAAAACTTTCTTCCTAATATTCATACTGTATATTTCATTTTATTGTCTTACTGCTTTAGGTAGCATTACCAAAACAATACTACATGGTAGTAGTGAAAGATGTCATATTTTAATACCTATTAGTTTGGTATGTTACTATTTAAGAATTTAATAAAAAATACCATGAATATATGAATCAGTGTGAAATGCAGGACTTGGAGAGCAACCCATATGCAGCCTCTTGAACAGTCATGCTGTTTAAAAAAAAAAAGACTTGGATTTTGATTTTTCTTAGGGCAATCTATGAAAATGAATATTTTATTACTAGTAATAGTAATCCTCGTGATACTGCTATATAATAACACTGTTTAACTTCTTTTTATCCTTGTATTTCACATTGGAAGCAGATGTGTATGTATTAAATTTTTGGCTATCTATTTTGTGCAATACTTTTAGTCCCATCTCACTTAATGGCTCTGCATTATATTCTTTTTTTTCCCCCCAGAAAGTCAAATAAAGCAAACCACTTTACCCCTTCACAACCACAGCAACATGAACGAAGATCTTAATGTAAAGAAGGAAATGGTTTTAGGGTATCCTTCAAAAAATAAATCCTTGGAAGATGAAAGAAGTCAATTACATTCCAGGAAAAAACGTTTCTTATCCTATCCAAGATACGTGGAAGTCATGGTTACAGCTGACGCTAAAATGGTTCATCATCATGGACAGAATCTGCAGCACTATGTACTAACTCTAATGTCAATTGTAAGTAAACTCATCCTTTAAGCTTTCTAAGATGTTTAATGTTTTCTTCACAGTTAACTTAAGAGTTACTTGAGCAACTTTTTAACACTTGAAAATCTCTGAAAACACTTATTAAAAATACTTGAATTATTCTTTATCATGTGAATACTTTCTACCCCTTAGTGAAGGGTAGCACTGATCTTTTGCCCCTTGAATCTGATTTTTAAACCCTCTTATTTCTGAACAGAAGGAAGGGGATACTATTTTGCTGTTGCTACACTTGCCAAATCAGAAATTAGATCAAATGATATTTTGTTTTTTAAGTTTTTAATTCCAGCATAGTTAACATAGTGTTATATCAGCTTCAGGTGAATATAGTGATTCAAACATTCTATACATTACTTAGTGCTCATTGTAATAAATGTACTCTTTAATCCCCATCACCTATTTCATCCACCTCCCTCTCTGGTAAATATCAGTTCTCTATTGTTAAGAGTCTATTTCTTGGTTTCTTTTTTTTTTTTTTTCCTTTGCTCATTTGTTAAATTCCACATATGAGTGAGATCATATGATATTTGTCTTTCTCTGACTTAATTTGCTTAGCATTATACTCTCTAGCTCTATCCATGTTGTTGCAAATGGCAAGGTTTCATTTCTTATGGCTGAGTAATATTCCATTGTGTGTGTGTGTGTGTGTGTGTGTGTGTATACACACACCACCTCTTCTTTATCCATTCATGTATCCGTGGACACTTGGGCTATTTCCATAATTTGGCTGTTGTAAATAATGCTGCCTTAAACATAGGGGTGTGTGTATCTCTTTGAATTAGTGTTTTTGTATTTTTGGGTAAATACCCAGTAGTGTGATTACTGGATTGTAGGGTATTTCTATTAACTTTTCGAGGAACCTCCACACTGTTCTCTATAGTGGCTACACCAGTTTGTCTTCCCAGGAATGGTGGAAGAGGGTTCCTTTTTCTCCACATCCTCACCAACACTTGTTATTTTTTGTGCTTTTGATTTTAGCCATTCTGACCGGTGTGAGGTGGTATCTCATTGTAGTTTTGATTTGTATTTCCCTGATGATGAGTAATGTTGAGCATTTTTTCATGTGTTGGCTATCTGGATGTCTTTGGAGAAATGTCTGTTCATGTCCTCTGCCCATTTTTTAATTGGATTATTTGTTTTTAAGGTATTGAGTTGTATCAGATCTTTATATATTTTGGATACTACTCTTTATTGGATATGCCATTTACAAATATCTTCTCCCGTTCCATAGGTTGCTTTTTAGTTTTGTTGATTGTTTCCTTTGCTATGCAGAAGCTTTGTAATTTTTTTTAGAAGCTTTGTATTTTGATGTTGTCCCAATAGTTTTATTTCCCTTGCTTTAGGAGACCTCTCTAAAAAAACTGTTACTATGGCTGATGCCAGAAAAATGCTGCCTGTGTTCTCTTCTAGGATTTTTATGGTTTCAGGTCTCACATTTAGGTCTTTAATCCATTTTGAGTTTATTTTTGTGCATGGTGTGAGAAAGTGATCTGGTTTCATTCTTTTGCATGTAGTTGTCCAGTTTAACCAGCACCATTTGTTGAAGAGATTTTTTTCCCATTGGATATTCTTTCCTGCTTTGATGAAGATTAATTGACCATATGGTTGTGGATGTATTTCTGGGTTTTCTGTTCTGTTGATCTACATGTCTATTTTTATGCCAGTACTGTATTATTTTAATTACTACAGTTTTGTAATATAACCTGAAGTCTGGAATTGTGATGTCTTCAGCTTTGCTTTTCTTTTTAAGATGCTTTGGTTATTCAGGGTCTTTTGTGGTTCCATACAAATTTTAGGATTTTTTGTTCTAGCTCTGTGAAAAATGCCATTGGTATTTTGATGGGGATTGCATTAAATGTGTAGATTACTTTGGATAGTATAGGAATTTTAACAATATTTGTTCTTCCAGTCCATGAGCATGGAATGCCTTGCCATTTCTTTGGATCTTCTTGAACTTTTTTCATCAGTGTTTTATAGTTTTTAGAGTATAGACCTCTCATCTCTTTGGTTAAGCTTCCTAGATATTTGGTTTTTTAGAACACCTGTAAATGGGATTATTTTCTTGCTTTTTCTGCTGCTTCATTGTTGGTGTATAAAAATGGAACAAATTTCGGGCGCCTGGGTGGCTCAGTCGTTAAGCGTCTGCCTTCGGCTCAGGTCATGATCCCAGGGTCCTGGGATTGAGCTCCGCATCGGGCTCCCTGCTCTGCGGGAAGCCTGCTTCTCCCTCTTCCACTCCCCCTGCTTGTGTTCCTGCTCTCGCTATGTCTCTCTCTGTCAAATAAATAAAATCTTTAAAAAAAAAAAAATGGAACAAATTTCTGTACATTGATTTTTGTATCCTGTGACTTTACTGAATTCATTTATCAGTTCTAGTAGTATTTTGGAGTCTTTAGGGTTTTCTATATATAGTATCACCCCATCTGCAAATAGTGAACGTTTTACTTCTTAACAATTTGGGTGCCTATTATTTTGTTGTCTAATTGCTATGGCTAGAATTTCCAGTACTATGTTGAATAAAAGTAATAAGAGTAGACACCCTTGTCATGTTCCTGATTTTATAGGAAAAGCTCTGTTTTTCCCCATTGAGTATGATTTTGGCTGTGGGTTTTCCTTTCCTCTTTCTTTTTTTTAAGATTTTATTTATTTATTTGAGCAAGCACACAAACAGGGGGAGGGGCAGAGGGAGAGAGACAAGCAGACTCCCCACTGAATGGGGAGTCCAAGATGAGGCTCGATCCCAGGACCCTGAAATCATGACCTGGGCTGAAGTCAGATGCTTGACCAACTGAGCCACCCAGGTACCCCAGCTGTGGGTTTTTCATATAAGGCCTTTATTATGTTGAGGTAATGTTTTCTCTAAACCTACTTTGTTAAGTGTTTTTATCATGAATGGATGTTTTCCTTTGTCGAATGCTTTTTTCTGTATCTATTCAAATGATCATATGGTTTTTATCCTTACTGATGTGATGTATCACATTGATTGATTTGCGAATATTGAACCATCCTTGCATCCCAGGAAAAAATCCTGCTTAATCATGGTGAATGATTTTTTTTTTTTAAATGTGTTGTTGGATTCAGCTTGGTAGTATTTTGTTGAGGATTTTTGCATCTATGTTCATCAGAGATACTGGCCTGTGGTTCTATTTTTGTGTGGTATCTCTATCTGGTTTTGATATCTGGTTTTGATATCAGGATGATATTGGCCTCATAGAATGAATTTGGAAATTTTCCTTCTGCTTCTATTTTTTGGGATAGTTTGAGGAGAATAGATATTAACTCTTTAAATATTTGTAATTCACCCGTGAAGCCATCTGGTCCTGGACTTCTGTTTGTTGGGAGTTTTTTGATTACTGATTCAATTTCATTCCTGGTAATCAGTCTATTCAAAGTTTCTATTTCTTCCTGCTTCAGTTTTGATAGGTTATATGTTTTTTAGGAATTCATTTCTTTAAGGTTGTCCAATTTGTTGGCATATAACTTTTTATAATCTCTTAAAACTGTATTTCTGTGGTGTTGGTGTTTCATTTGTGACATTTGTGACTTTATTTGGATCCTCTTTTGTGATGCGTCTGACTAGAGGCTTATCCATTTTGTTCTTTCAAAGAACTAGCTCCTGGTTTTATTAATCTATTTTTTTTTTTAATTTCTATATTTGTGCTCTAATTTTTATTTCCTTCCTTCTGCTGGTTTTGGGTTTTGTTTCTTTTTCTAGCTCCTTTATGTGTAAGCTTAGGTTGTTCATTTGACATTTTTCTTCTTATGGTAGGCCTGTATTGCTATAGACTTCCTTATTAGAACCACTTTTGCTGCATCCCAAAGATTTTGGACCATTGTCTTCATTTTCATTGGGAGAAGTGATATTTTAAATTGTAAATGTATTTATGGGGATAAAAGGATAGATTATTACTGAGAGCTGCTTTAGCAAATTTGGAACATAAGATCACTGTAGCTGTGAGAGCTCTTGATCTGATATTAACATCTCTGTTGAGCAGGGGTGGTGGCATATCCGTGGAACAGAATTATAGTCCTAGTGAAGGACCTATACAAGATTCTATACATACACCTACTTAAATCTGTTGTCTGGGACATTTCTGGATTTAGGCCTGTTTTGAAGTAATTACTAAAAGCCACCCCCCTTTTGTGCTCAGAAGTCTCCTGGTTTAGTTAATGAATTAGTCACTTATTTATATAGATTTAGGGTATTGGAACTTATCTAATGGCTAGACGTACCTCTATTCACATGTAGGGAATTCAGGCCCACTTGATTGAACAGACTTGGCCAGGATACATCTATTGGCCATTGTAAATTTTTCTTAGCTAGAAATGCCCAGCTAAGTACGTTTTGACTTGAAGAAACTAAGACCCTGTTATTTTCCTTATATATAACATTTCACCTTAAATTCTTATGATTATATGTGCTTAAGAATACATGGCCCCTGTTGCCTAAGCACAGTATCTGGTACAAAGTGGGCATCCAGTAGTTAATGAAAGATAGAATGAATAGTGATTAAAGTAATACTTTTTTTTCAGAAAGCATGACATCGTAATAGACCCCAAAAACAGATGATTCAAAATGATTTCTGAAATTGTACAAAATGGACACTTGTGGCCTTGAAATTTAAAATCAAAACAGAGCTATAAATAGAAATTTGTCCTGATAACATGCTTTTACCTCTGAATCTGAAGTAATTAAATGTGTAATTATCTAGATGTATAATTATCTACATGTGGGTGTTGCATGATCATTATGAGGGGATTCTAATAAGAGCACGGACACAGAGGATGTTTGTTGATAATATAGGATATTGAATCAATTATATGGACCAGTATAGGATAAACTTTGTAATTTTAAATGGTTAAAGGAGATATTCATTAAGAAAATTGTGGGGAAGAGGGTAGGGATACTAAAGGAAAATATTAGATTTTGTAAATGCATCAGATTGTGAAGACTGCTTAATGATGGGCAACTTTGATACCTGTGCTATGGAAATATGGACTAGAAGGAGGAAAGGAGAACAAGAGGAATGTTTATTGAAAAAATTTTGGAATAGCTACATGCAGTTTTGGTGATAATGGCATCCTCAGAAGAGTTTTTGTTACCTGTATTTCACATAAAAATCAATATAATCACTGTTTGGAAGATACTGTGACATAACCTGGAGATTACTGAAGTTGTCCGTGGGAGTTTTAAGGCCACAGTTCATCAAGGGCAAAACAGATCTTTTGACTTCATAGAAAGTAAATCAGCTTCTCAGACTGCTTGAAACAGTAGCCCAATGTATGCACGTATCACTTTCTAGGTTCTTAGTCCCACTAGGACGGCCAATTTCAATTGAAGATTAGTTTATAGATCTAGTCAGCTGGTTGTGTTGAGCTCTCATTCACAAGGAGATGGACCACAGTGGGGTTAGGAAAGAGGGAAGCATTCCAAATGTAGATGGATAGGAGGAAAAATTTAGAGTCTCTCTTTTGAGGTGGTTTGGGTTTTGTATATATTTTCTTTCCTCTTCAGAGGTCAAATTTCAGGTGATTTATAAATTACCTTTTTCATTAAAAGAATGTGTGTAATTTAAGAAACAAAAATGAGGATAGGGATAAAGAGGCAAACCAAGAAACACTCTTAACTATAGGGAACAAACTGATGATTACTAGAGGGGAGGTGGGTTGGGGGGATGAGGGAAACCGGTGATGGGGATTAAGGAGAGCACTTGTGGTGAGCATAGTACACTGTATGTTAACTAACTGGAATTTTAAATAAAAAGTTAAAGAATGTTCAGACAAGGATACAGGAAAGTCAGCAGACTTTCTGCATATATATATATTAGTGAAAAGCCGTGATCACAATTATATTTGCAGATAAAAACCTGCAGATATAAACCACGCGAAAGGAAACTCTGAGCAAGAATGACAGGCTCTCCTTTTTTTGCCTGGGACTTTCCTAGTTGTGATGTTAAGACTCATGTCCCTGGAAACCCTGTAGTCCTAGGCAAACTGGGACCGTTGGGCACACCTTATAGAGCTGGTCAAATTTAGTTCAACTTGTTTTATCTCCACAACTGAATTCTATTTCCCAAAATTGCTCTGAAGAGGTAAGAGGAATGCTGTCTCCAAGTAAGTGTACACGGATGTTTCCAACTGAGGAAGGAGCTGTTGAGATTTTGCACATTCTGTCCTCATTTTTAAGAAGGTATTAACTGCATTTATTCAAACACACACAGGATATTGGTAATGTTCTTGGTGATAGTGATTTAGGAAAAAGACAAGAAAATGTGATTTAGACTTGAAGTATAATTGTGAACCACTTAAGAGTTCAAAGTCACAAAAAAGTTTTTGTGTGTTGGCTCCAGATAGGGGAAATAGCTGAATGCTTCAACACTGAGCAAATGGATTATATACATCATTTAGAGAGAGGATTATCTACCGTTAACCATCTTGCACAAAGTTAACCTTTGTAGTGTCTTAAACTTTTTCTTTACTTTCAACAATTTAACAAAATGTCTACGTACAGTGATAGAGAAATGTTGTGTGATTTAATTCACTAGAGTGCTGTACAAATAGTGTAGTGATCTCTTATTCAAAGTGATTTCAAGGGGCACCTAGGTGGCTCAGTCAATTGTTTGCCTTCAGCTCAGGTCATGATCCCAGGGTCCTGGGATCGAGCCCTGCATCAGGCTCCCTGCTCAGCGTGGAGTCTGCTCCCTCTGCCCCTGCCCCTCCCCCTCCCCCTGCTCATGCTCTCTCTCTCAAATAAATAAAATCTTAAAGAGTGATTTCAACATTAAAACCGGAAAGAACAGAATTGTGTATAACGTGTCTAATGAAATGAGTGTTAAATGATCAGAGATGTTCAACTATTTTCTATACCAGAGCTTTTATCTTTAAAGAATTTGGGTGACAGTTTTTGACTAAAATGGCATTTACGTATAATTAAAGTACCAAAGTAATTGTCATCTAGAGGAGTTACTTTCTTCAACAGACTTACTTTGATATTCAGTGACATATTTAATAAACCTTGAAAATATTTACTAGGTCAGGGTCTTCTATACTCCATTGGGTTCACAAAGGTTTGACTTTATAATATTCACCTTCTTACAGATTTAATAGGGTAAATTTAAGGAGTACCATGTGATCATCAGGAATTAGCCCTGTTTATTAAAATAGAGGCATTTATCAACTAAAACCCTCACTTGCGTTACGCTGACTTAATATCATTGCTTTCACTGATGTTATAAGTCCTAGGGGTGTAACACACAGCGTGGTGAATAGTTGACATGGTGATTATTTTATGTTTGAAAATTGTTTAGAGTAGATCTGAAAAGTTCTCATCACAAGAAAAAATTATAACTGTGGTGATGGATGTTAACTTAATGTGATCATTTCACAATATCTACATATATCAAATCATTGTATATCTAAAACTAATATGTCAGTTATCTCAAAAATGGCAAAAATGATAAAAGTGAAGATAGCCTCTAAGCATATCATATATGTACATTTGCTGAAGCTCTATATACAAATTATTTCAAAATAGTTGGTCAGTTAATGGTGACAGTAACTTCATGATTTGCATGAAGTGTATTTTGCCTAGAATTTTCTTAATATTTAAACAATAGAATGTATATCATTTCTTCTCTACCTTTTTTTGATAAATGTCTGTGAATTACTGTTTTGTGAGACCTGTAAAGAAACATAAACCTGATAATGCCAGAAGAACAAACACTTAAAGAATGAAAGATTCAATACATTTTAATTAGATCAATAAAAATTCTAAAATGCAGCACTCTCCATAGCAAGAAGGGGAAGATAATGTTCAAGCATTTGTGTGAAATAACACCTCTCACTAGATTATGTGTATATGTTAGCCTATTCAAGACCCTGAAGATAGCTACTTAACTTTTTTACTCAACATTTCTCTAACTGTGGAATGATTTTGTTCTTTAGAACAAATGCCCTCTACACTCCTCCCCCAACAGCACCTGGTAAATACTAATTAAATACGCTAGGGCATTGTGACCAAGGGTGCTCCGTGCCTCAACATGGTTGCAGGTATTGAGACAAAAAGTAGATAGACCCATTTCTAGAGTTGAGAAACTTCCTTGTAACTAGTAATAGAGCTAGAACTGAAACCAGGGTCTCTTGACTACATAACAGTTCTCTGAGGCCATGGTCAAGTGACCATAGCAGGGCAATGTCATGAAACACATTAGGGTTCTGAAAGAAATTTTTGTACCAAGAGCTAATTAGAAGGGCTTAGAGTGGAATGCTGAAATTCCCTAAGATAGATACAATGGTTAGAGCTAAAACCAATAAACTTATAAATGTATTCATGAAGAAGTAGCAAACATGGTACCCTACCATCATGGAAATCTAATATGGGGTGGTAGTTTGGGAATGAGAGAAGCACATTGTACATGCCAATTAGAAAAGCCTCTGAGTAATGAAATGGGCCTTGTCATCTGCCTGCTCCACGATTCCATTTAATTGAATAGTTATACCATAAACCTTTAAATATCCAAATATAGTAGAAGATACATATATTGAATATGAGCACATAGATGATGGTCAGCACATACAGTGGGAAATGCATACAATTAAATAGGATACCCTTAATTACTTCATGATACCATTTTAGTATAAAAGCAAAATATCCATCTGAGTTTTTGGGGGAGAGGTGTGTGTGAAGAATTAAGCTGAGCCCTCTGTTTTTATAATTTTTGCCTCTCAAAGAATAAGGTTTTATTTAAGTTTTCATTTAAATTCCAGTTAACATACCGTGTAATATTAGTTTCAGGTGTACAATGTAGTGATTCAACACTTCCATACAACACCCGGTGCTCATTATAGCAAGTGTGCTCATTAATCCCCCCACTCACCTCCCCTCTGGTAACCATCAGTTTATTCTCTATAGTTAAGAGTTTGTTTCTTGGTTTGCCTCCCCCCCCCCGCCCCCCCCGACTTTGTTTCTTAAATTTCACATTTGAGTGAAATCATACGGTATTTGTATCTGACTGATTTATTTCACTTAGCCTAATACTCTAGCTCCATCCATGTCATTGTAAATGGCAAGATTTCATTCTTTTGTATGGCTGAGTTATATTCCGTTGTAGATCTATATGCCACATCTTGTAGAGACGTTACAGGTGCAGTATCTGGTTCCTTCTGAAACTCAATATTTTTAAGACTATGTATTTCGTAGCTGATACTAAAATATCCGGATTGTCATTGATAGTCAACATCTTTGGGGCAATGAGTAGAGAAATTAGCTATGTAGATACTTCATAGTACTTAAGCTTTTTTCTCTGTGGTGTAACTGGGAATGCATGGTTTCCTGTGACATAGAAGTCTTCACAACTGTTCATTTTTCAATCAGCAGTAATCGCGCCGCAGATAAACTTCGTTGGCTACGATACTGCCACTGTGCAAAGCTCACAACTCTTCATTTTCAAGGCGGGGAGAGCCTTTGTGCATACCTTTGAGGTGTATTATTTACTCTGTAATTTGACTTAGAAAAACATCCACTTTTAAACTCACTGAATCAGAGGATAACTCGGTAGTTACAAGTATGGGTATACTTTATTTTCCCTGGGAGATAAGTATTTTTTTTTAAGTTACATGGAAAATATCAGTTCAGCTACAAATTTCCACAGCTCCCATTTTCAAGTGAGCAGTACTGCAGCGTTAACAGACCTGCTTGAAATTGCCAACCATTTGATTGTCCCTGTTTTAACGTACTCTCAACCCCACAAGATGCCCACTTTTGCCAAAAAGGGCTACTGCCAGAGCTGAAGGCACCACCATTGGTAGACCATTGTAAACATTTGTGGCCGTGCAGCTAAAGCAACAGAAAAGGTGCTGGAATGTGTATTGAAGTCCATGCTGACCCTACAGTGTCCGCATTTCCAGAGATGCTTTGGGCTCTGGTTGTGGTTGTACTCCACGTAGCAAAACAGCAGCAACCATGTATATTATTCAGTTATATTGAAACCGCCTTGGCTGCTAGTACTTCCAGCAAATTCTAAGCTTCAGAAGGTCAGGGTCCATGTCTTCCTTAGCTCTCTGGGTTGCTAGCCAACAAAGCAGGGTGTAGATGCTGAACATTTATAAAAAGATGAGACAAGTAGTAACTCCTCAAGCAATTGCTATCTTGGTTTGGGTAGTGGTCCGGGAGATGGTGATTCAGGTTTCAGAAACTTTAAGCTGAGGTATAGTTGACAAAGTGTACAGCAGTGATTCGAGTGATTTGACAACTCTACGTGTTATGCTATGCTCACTACAAACTTAGCTACCATTTGTCACCATACAATGGTCTTACAACACCGTTCACTGTATTCCCTATGCAGTACCCTTCATCCCCATGACTTATTCCATAACTGGCAACTTGTATCTCCCACTCTCTTTCACCCATTTTGCCCATTCCCCACCCCCTCCCCTGTGGCAACCCCCAGTTTGTGCTCTGTATTTATGAGTCTATTAATGCTTTGTTTTGCCTTTTAGATTACATGTATAAGTGAAGTCATATGGTATTTGTCTTTTTTGGTCTGACTTATTTCACTTAGCATTATAGTCTAGGTTCCTCCATGTTGTCACAAATGGCAAGATAATTGTTCTTATGGCTGAGTAATATTCTGTTACGTATATACCGTGTCTTAACCATTCATCTATCAGTGGACACTTAGATTACTTTCATATCTTGGCTAGTGTAAATAATGCTGTTGTAATAAACATAAGGGTGCATATATCTTTTTGAATTAGGGTTTTCTTTGGGTAAATACCCAGTAGTGGAATTACTGGATCATATGGTATTCCTATTTTTATTGTTTGAGGAACCTTTATACTGTTCCACAGTGATTGTAGCCACTTTACATTCCCATCCATGCTGCACAGAGGTTCCTTTTTCTCCACATCCTCACCAACACTTATTTCTTGTCTTTTTGATATCTTATGGTTTTGGTTTGCATTTCCCTGGTCAGTGATGTTGAGCAAATTTTCATGTGTCTGTTGGCAATGTGTACGTCATCTTTGGAAAGATGTCTATTCAGGTCCTCTGCCTTATTTTAATCAGATTGTTTTTAAGTTCTTTATATATTTTTGATACTGATCCCCATTGAATATATCATTTGCAAACGTCTTATTTAGTAGGTTGCCTTTTAATTTTGATGATGGTATCCTTGGTTGTGCAAAAGCTTTTTATTTTGGTGTATTCCTCGTAGTTTAGTTTTGCTTTTTTCCCCTTGCCCGAGGGGACTTACCAAGAAAGATGTTACTGAGGTCATTGTCAAAGAGACTACTGCCTATCTTTGGAAAAAATTTTCATTACATGGGTGGCCTGGGTCCTGAGGGGATTATGTCTCTGAAGGAGTGCAAGACCCTGAGGCATTGGATGTGGAAGAAACCACTACTGCAGAGGAACCTTTATGATGGCTACAAGTAGAGGAGATGAATCTAGTGAATTAGCACCTTAACGAGGAATCACAAACTGAGCCCATGGAGAGGGCCTCATAGAATTGCTTTTTTCAGTCTTGGAGAATTAAAGACCAGGTTGTGACCTGTGACCTCTTCTAGGGTTCCTTATGTGATTTTTGGATGAATCTGTTTCCATGGATTCCAGTAGTGCTAACCATTAAAAATTATAAGCATACTCAGAATTGGAAATATGTAGCCATTGTGGAAAATATTAGGTAAAACTACCAGAAAAATAGGTAAAACTTATATATTTTTATGGAGAATAATGGTTGTGTAAATTATGGATTGTGACACAGAATGAAGTGAATTCCTGCTGAATCATCTATTTTCCAAGCTCTCAGTGTCAGGTTACTTGAGAACTTTGTTAAAATGCAGATTGATTCACTGGTCCAGGGTGGGGCCTGCAATTCTGCGTTTCTGATCAGCTCGAGGGTATGCCGCTGATCTCAGTAGTAGGTTTAAAGGATACTGGTTCTCAAGCTCAGGTTCACATTGGAATCATTAAAAAATGCTGGGGAAATTTAAAAGATACTGATGCCTGCATCTCAACCCTAGAGATTCTGATCTAATTTGTAAGGGATGTGGCCTGGGCGTCTGGATTTGTGAAAAGGCCCATAGGAGATTCCAGCATGCGGCTGAATCAGAGAATTGATGTTCTAGGACTGGTTTCAATTTATGTTTGAGAAGAAATAACTCATTTAGGCATCTAATCCTACACTTTTTAAATAAAACACTTTCAGTATAATTTTATTAGCAGTTATTACATCAAAATTTACAACATCTAAAGGACTGTCTTAGAAGAGCATATGTAATAAGACTTTAACACTAAGAAGATAGAACATATTCTCATTATAGCACAGCACAGTATTAATTAAGTACAATTCTATTAAGAACTAGAAGTAAACTCCGGTGCTGCTTAACATTCTACAATCCAGATAATCCTACATTTTTTTCCTTGCAGGTTGCAGCAATCTACAAGGACTCAAGTATTGGAAATCTTATCAACATAGTAATTGTAAAATTAGTCGTAATTCATAATGAACAGGTAAGAAACAGGCCTGAAGTTAGTAATCTTAATTGTAGTAGGCTTCTAGTAACAATATATATAGATCACAAAATTGTTATTGGAAATGAGATATTCCTAAAATTTACATTTAAAAACTTGATTTGAAAAGGAGTGAGATTAACTTTTTATATTGTGATGGAAACAAAAAGAAAGGAAGTAATAAAAACACCTTAAAAACTTAAGGCTTAAAAACAATGAGGTATTCCTTTTATAATCCTGTCATTGAAGGATTTAAAATACAGTTTTTTAGAAGTTTTTTGATCCTCAGTATTGGATGGTTACATTGAAAAGTTCTCACTAGATCCCCTTTTGACCATGTCTTAAGTATTGCTAAAATATTCCTGAATAAATACGAGGGAGAAATGCCACTTCACTTGCCTCTGAAAATGCTATTTAATAAATTGCAAGGATGCTGACAAACTTGGGGAGAAAAGGGGCTATGGATGTTTTAATGTAATATTGAATTGCTCATTTTTTTGTGTAGGAAGGACCAGTCATCAGTTACAATGCAGCTACCACGTTGCGTAACTTCTGTTTATGGCAACAAACTCAGAATGTTCTTGATGATGCTCACCCTTCTCACCATGACACTGCTGTTCTTATCACTAGGTACAGTTTTAGAAATAACCCTTCCAACTGCAGTTGTTTACCCTTTCTCTCCTGCATGATCACTGATACTTCTTGTTACCTTAATTCTTTATCAATAATACACAGAAGTGTTCTATGAGAACTTGTATTGCAAAAGATACTATTGTATGAAAACATTATTCTTGCAGACCAGAATGCTAGTTGATTCCTTAGGAAATTAGCAATGTTAGGTTGTTGAGTAATGGATTGACCAAAACAAAATAATTTCCTTATTTAGGGACAGAATTATGAAAAATAATTGCAAATAAACATAATTGTGGAACTGAATATAGGTTATGTTCATTCCCCACTTGATATTTTAATTGCTTGGGAAGAAGAGCTTTTGAATTTAATTGGTTGTCTACTTTTTGGACTTCTTGTACTTTAAAAAAAAAAATCTGTGTTTTGATGTTCAATACATGTCTTAATTACTAGACTGCATTTATGAGGGTGTTTCTCAACCTGCTTAAGGAAAACAACTTCTGTTATTACAAAATGATTGTGCATTTTACAAGCACCACTATATATTGTTAATTCATGCCTTTGCTTCAGCAACACTGATGGCTACCAGGATATTTAGATTTTAGGATTGGTTGGTTGACAAAAGGAAATAATTCTTCCACTTAAGGGACAGACTCCGAAATCTCTGCTTTCTAGAACTCTGAAATGAAACACTTAGTCCATATAAAATAGCTGTAAAATTTTAGAACTAAAGCAAAATTGACTTAATTTTATACACCATATTGTATCATCAGTCCATGGTTCTTCCCTGGATTGTAATTAGAGGCCAAGCAACAAAGATTGGAGATAATGAATTATAAAATGTGAGGTAGACAAAGGAGGCTAGAAGAGGGAGACCATGAGAAATGACAAGAGAACTGTCAAATTGAATGCGTAGAGACTAAGTAATGCAGAAGAAAAAAGTAAGCAATTTGGTAATATCTGAGAACATTATCTGTGGTGGAGAATAATAGCTGAAGCTCATAATGATGTTGGAACATCTAGAAAACCATAAACTATATTACACATAGAGCATAAATAAAAGCAGAAATGAAAAATACACTTAGAAAGTTTATCGTTGAATGTGGTTAAAGCTTCAGCTCTTTTCAGCAGTCACTTTTATATAGCATGCATTGCTTATTGGTATATACAAATGGTGTATTATCCTAGGTTCAAATTATTGAGAGCTTAATAAGATATGGATTTGGAAGTGAGTTTGTGGTAATAGTCACATCATAGTTCAAGCTTCTTTATCTTTGTTTTGACTTGTAAAAATATTTTCTGAAATGCTTCAAACTTTTTTGTTTTAAGGGAAGACATTTGTGGAGCTAGAGAGAAATGTGACACATTGGGTAAGTTACTTTGCAAATTAAATATAACTTCTAGAGATGCCTGGGTGGCACAAGTTGGTTAAGCATCTGACTCTTGGTTTCGGCTCAGGTTGTGATCTCAGGGTCGTGAGATAGAGCCTTGCAACCAGCTCCGCGGTCAGCATGGAGTCTGCTCAAAACTTTCTCTGCCCCTCCCCCCAGCTTGTGTGCTCTCTCTCTCTCAAATAAAAAAATCTTTAATAAATATATAATTTACTGAATTGTTTAAAATGTTTATTTTCCTTTTACATCATAATCATTTTGATTGTCTTGATTAATGATTGTCATTATTAGCTTCTGCCTCAATACATTTTAAAGAATAAGAACTGATATTGTGCCAATTACTATATACATATAAAATATATGCAAATTTAAAGCAAAATAATAAAAAATAATAAAATGAATAGCCATAAATCCACCACCAGATTTAAGAGCCAAAACTTAATGCACTCATATGGCCTTTGCTAAGTCCTTATTCTATCCCAAGAGGTAGCCAATACCATGAATTTTATATGTTCCAATTCCTTTCATCCATATTGAAAAATAATCCTGTATATCTATATGTTCATAAAAGAAACTGGTTTTGCTTCTTTTTGAGCATTGTAGTTGTAGTTCATGGATTTTCACTCCTGTATAATAATTCATCCTCAGTTTACATATTTACACGCTATTAGTGGATATTTGGACCAATTCCAGGTTTTCATAATGAACTTCACTTTAAAATCTAGGGTATATTCCTACAATTGAAATTGTTATTAAATTTGCTGATGTTCAACTTTGGTATATCTTAAAGTTGTTGTATCAATTTACATCTTTATCAATAATGTATAAACATTCCTTTTGATTATGTCCTCAACACAATGTACCTTCAGATTTATCATTTTTTTTTTAAGATTTTATTTATTTATTTGAGAGAGAGAGAATGAGGGACAGAGGGAGAAGCAGACTCCCTGCCGAGCAAGGAGCCCGATGTGGGACTCGATCCCGTGACTCCAGGATCATGACCTGAGCCAAAGGCAGTCGCTTAACCAACTGAGCCACCCAGGGGCCCCAGATTTATCATTTTTGCCAATCTAAATGTAATATATTTCATTATAGTAGTAATTTTCAGTTCTATGATTATTGAGTTTGAACATCTTTTCATATCTACTGGCCATTTATATTTCCGTTACTCTGAGGAATGAAAGAAATATGACCTATTTTTCCACTGTGGTGTTTGTCATTTTCTTACTTTTTTTTTTTTTTTTTGAATTAAAAATTTTTTTCCAGGGGTGCCTGGGTGGCTCAGTCTCCTGGGTGTCTGCCTTTGGCTCAGGTCATGATCCCAGGGTCCTGGTATCGAGCCCGCATCGGGCTCCCTGCTCAGCGGGAAGCCTGCTTCTCTCTCCCCCACTCCCCCTGCTTGTGTTCCCTCTCTCACTGTGTCTCTCTCTGTCAAATAAATAAATAAAATCTTTAAAAAAATAAAATAAATTCAATTAGCCACCTTATAGTACATCATTAGTTTCAGATGTAGTGCTCAATAATTTATCAGCTGCATATACACATCCAGTGCTCATCATATCATGTGCCCTCTCCTTAATGCCCATCACCCAATTACCCCATTCCCCACCCAACTCCCCTCCAGTAACCCTCAGTTGGTTTCCTATACTTTTTTTTTTTTTTTTAAAGATTTTATTTATTTATTTGACAGAGACAGAGACAGCGAGAGCAGGAACACAAGCAGGGGGAGTGGGAGAGGGAGAAGCAGGCTTCCTGCTGAGCTGGGAGCCCGATGTGGGACTCGATCCCAGGACCCTGGGATCATGACCTGAGCCGAAGGCAGTCGCTTAACCAACTGAGCCACCCAGGCGCCCTATACTTTTTTTTTTTTAAAGATTTTATTTATTTATTTGAGAGAGAGAATGAGAGAGAGCACATGAGAGGGGGGAGGGTCAGAGGGAGAAGCAGGCTCCCTGCCGAGCAGGGAGCCCGATGCGGGACTCGATCCAGGGACTCCAGGATCATGACCTGAGTCGAAGGCAGTCACTTAACGAACTGAGCCACCCAGGCGCCCGGGTGGTTTCCTATACTTAAGAATCTCCCATGGTTTTTCTCCCTCTCTGATGGCTTCCCATTAGTTAGGCTTTGTTTTAAAGTCTATTTTGTCTCATAAGTATTGCTACCCTAGCTTTTTTTCCCCCCACTTCCAATTGCATGAAATATGTTTTTACATCTCTTCACTTTCAGTCTGTGTGTCTTTAGGTCTGAAGTGTCTTTTGTAGGCAGCAAATAGATAGGTCTTATTTGTTATCCAATCAGTCACCTGATGCCTTTGGAGCACTTAATCTCTTTACATTTAAGGTAATTATCGATAGGTATGTACTTATTGCCATTTTGTTAACTTCTTTTAGTTGTTTTGTAGTTCTCTGTTCCTTTCTTGCTCTCTTCACTTGTGATTTGATGACTTTCAATGTTATGCTTGGATTCCTTTCTCTTTTTTGTATGTATATCTATTATAGGTTTTTGGTTTGTGGTTACTATGAGTTTTGTATATAACACCCTACATATATAGCAGTATTTTAAGTTTGTTTCTTAAATTCAAGGACATTCTAAACTCACTACATTTTACTCCCACATACTTCATGTTTATGTATTTGATGTCATTTTTTTAATCTTTCATTTTGTGTATCCCTTAACTAAAGATAAAGTTGATTTTACTACTTTTGTCTTTTAATCCTCAGTGCAGCTTTATAAGTGATTGCTCTACTACTTTGTAAGGCCAGTTTAGTGGTGATGAACTTTTTTTTTCTGGGAAACTTTCTTTCTCCTTCAATTCTAAATGATAACCTTGTTTGGTATAGGGTATTCTTGGTTTTAGGTTTTTTTTTTTTTTTTTTTTTTCCCTTTCAGCACTTTGACTATATCATGCTATTCCTTTCTGGACTGCAAAGTTTTTGCTGAAAAGTCAGCTGTTAATTTAATGGATGTCCCCTTGTATGTTAAGTAGTTTTTCTTTTGCTGTTCTTAAGATTTTTTAACTTTACACATTTTAATTATTATGTGTTTGGGTGTAGACTTCTTTGGGCTCATCTTGTTTGAGGCTATATGCTTCATGGACCTGGATGTGTTTCCTTCCTCAGGTTAGGGAAGTTTTCTGCTATTTCTTCAAATAAGTTTTCTGCCTTTTCTCTTTCTAGGACCCCAAAATGCATATGTTAGTACACTTGATGTTGTCTTAGAGGCCCCTTAACCTATCCTCAGCTTTTAAGTTCTGTTTTCTTTTGCTGTTCAGCTTGGATGATTTTCACTACTGTGTCTTCCAGATTGCTGATTAATTCTTCATCCTCTAATATGTTGATTCCCTTTACTGTATTTTTCATTTCAGTTATTCTTCAGTTTTGACAGGTGCCTTTGTATATTTTTTATCTGTTGAAGTTCTGAGTTCACCTGCTCTGAAGTCTGGTGACCATTACTTTGAACTCTTTATCCGGTAGGTTGCTTATCTCCATTTCATTTGGTTCTTTTTCTGAGGTTTTGTCTTGTTCTCTTGCTTAGAAAATATTTCTGTCTCTTCATTTTGTCTGACTTTCTGTGTTTGTGTATTAGGTAGGTCAGCTGCATCTGCTGGTGTTAAAGGTATTGTCCTTTTGTAGAAGGCATCCTGTGCGTCCCAGAAGTATAGTCCCTCTGGTCACTAGAACTAGGTGCTCTGGTGGTGTCCTTTGTGTGAAGTGCATGCACTCTACTGTTTAGACTACAACTGCTGTGGGTGCACCAGTGGGTGAGGCTGGCCTGTAGTCTGATGGTTATAATGCCTGGCTCTCCGTGCCATGGGCACACTAGTGGGTGGGCTGGCCCCTGATATGGCTGACTGATAGGACTGGTTGCTGTTGTGTGCTGGTTAGTATGGTTAGAACCCAGTGTGATTGGTTCCAATCACACTGTGATTGGTTCCAATCACACTGTGATTGGTTCCAATCACACTGTGATTGGTTCCAATCACACTGTGATTGGATTGTAGTTGTGCTGTTGGACAGGGCTAGCATCCTACACTAGGCGAAGGACAGCTAGGAAATATTGCCTCCCAAAGCTTGTGTTCCTGGAGAAAGTTCCTACAGATTCCTGCCCCTTTGGCACATGCCCTAAAGTTAGTAAACAAAATCTCCTTCATGTATGGCCCAGGTGCTTTTCAAACTGCTTCCTCTGTGTTGGGTCTTAGAGTGAGTGAGATTGTGTGTGGGTCCTTTCAGAGCAGAGTCTCCATTTTCTATTACCCTCTAGCTCTCCTGGAGTCCTGCTGATTTTCACAGCCAGACAAGGAGGCTCATCTTCCTGGTGCCTATCTTCCAGGTGGGAGGGAGTGCCTGATGTGGTGCTTGAAACCCTAACTCCTCCGGAAGGAACCCTGTACCTGTGATATTCCTCCTGCTTGTGGGTTGCCTTCCTAGGAATTTGGTTCCCAGTAAGCCTGTTATCAGTGCCCCTTCTACTCTTCTCAATGTGGCTTTTTCTTAATATCTTTAGCTTTGGAATTGCTGTTCCAATAGTCTTCAGTTTGTTCTTAGGGAGTTCCTCTGTATGTAGCTGCAGCCTTGATGTGTCTGTGGGAGGAAATGAGCTCAGGTTCCTCCTACTCCTTCAGTTCCCCCTTGCCCAGGCATATGCTTTCTTTTCTTAAATGGTTTTATTTTTGCAGACATTGATACGAGTATTTACTTAAAATAATAAATTCCTTTTATAGATTTTCTAATGTTATACCAATCTCGATGAGGAATTTTTTTTTAACTGTTAGATTCCATTCCATGGATGTATTTTCAGGAATGAAGTGACCTTTTATCATACTTGTCTAATTTTGATACCAGGTTTTATTCACCTTTTAGAACTGGTCAGGGTATACTATTTTTTTAATTCTCTGGAAGATTTTATAGAATATTTTAATGATCTATATCTTGAAGCTTAGGTGATCCCACCTAGTGAACCATCTGTTTCATGGGGTTTTGTTTTGTTTTATGGGAAAAATTTTTAACTAATTTCTCCAGTGGTAATCCGACTATATTTTTTATCTTCTTGAATGTATTTAAAAAGCACTACTTACTAGATATTTCACTGTCATTAGTAAAATTTATTAGCTTAAATTTTCATAACATTTTTCCTTTATTTTTTACTGAAATATAACTGACAATGTTACATTAGTTTCAGGTGTATAACATACTGATTTGACAATTCTATACATTACTCAATGCTCATCACAATAAGTGTAGTCACTGTCACCTTAAGATATTATTACAATATTATTGACTGTATTCCCTATGCTGTGTACTTACCATCTCTGTGACTTATTTTATAACCGAGAGTTTGTACCTCTCGATCCCCCTTCATCTGTTTCACCCATCCCCTCATCTACCTCCCTTCTGGCAACTTCCAGTTTGTTCTCTGTACTGAAGAGTATTTTGTTTTTCAGATTCCACATATTAGTGAAATCCTATCATATTTCTCTTTCTCTGACTTACTTTACTTAGCATAATACACTCTAGGTTTATCCATATTGTTGCAAATGGCAAGATTTTATTTTTTATGGCCGAGTAATATTCCATTGTATATATACACCACAGCTTCTTTATCCATTCACCTTTCAACAGATACGAGTTGCTTCCATATCTTGGCTATTTTGTAAATAATGCTGCAGTAAACATAAGGGTATGTATATCTTTTTGGATTAGTGTTTTTGTTTTCTTTGGGTAAATACCCAGTAATGGAAATCACTAGGTCATGCAGTATTTCTATTAATTTTGGAGTACCCTCCATATTGTTTTCCACAGTGGTTGTACCAGTTTACCTTTCCACTAACAGTGCATGAGTGTTCCCTTTTCTTCACATTCTTGCTAACTCCTATTATTTCTTGTATTTTTGATACCAGTCATTTTGACTGAGGTGTGCGGTGATACTTCATTATGGTTTTGATTTGCATTTCTCTGACAGTTAGTGATGTTGAGCATATTTTCATATGTCTGTTGGCCATCTGTACATCTTCTTTGGAAAAATGTCTATTCAGGTCCTCTGCCCATTTTTTAATTGGATTGTTTTTTGAGTTAAGTTCTTTATATATTTTTGATATTAATTCCTGTTGGATATATCATTTGCAAATATTCAGTAGGTTGCCTTTTCATTTTGCTAATGGAGTCCTTTGCTGTGCAAAAGCTTTTTATTTTGGTGTAATCCCAATAGTTACTTTTGCTTTTGTTTCCCATGCCTCAGGAGACATGTCCATAAACATGTTGCTAAGGCTGATATCTAAGAGATTATTGCCTGTGTTTTCATTTAGGAGTTTTATGGTTTCAAATCTCACATTTAGGTCCTTAATCCATTTTGAACTTATTTTTGTGTATGATGTAAGGACGTGGTCAGTTTCATTCTTTTGCATGTAGCTTTCCAGTTTTTTTTTTTTTAAAGATTTTATTTATTTATTCATGAGAGACCGAGAGAGAGAGAGAGTGAGAAGCAGGCTACCAAGGAGCAGGGAGCCCAATGTGGGACTTGATCCCTGAGCCGAAGGCAGACGCTTAACCATCTGAGCCACCCAGGCACCCTAGCTTTCCAGTTTTCGTAGCACCATTAGGGAAGAGACTATCTTTTCCCCATTTCATATTCTTGCCTCCTCATAGATTGCCCATAAGAGTGTGGGTTTATTTCTGGGCTCTATCCTATTCTGTTGATCTGTGTGTGTGTGTGTGTGTGTGTGTGTGTGTGTGTGTGTATACGCGCCAGTGCCATACTCTTGATTACTGTAGTTTTGTAATATAGTTTGAAATCTGGGATTATGAAACCTCCAGCTTTGTTCTTCCTACCCTGAAAGCATTTTTTTTAAGGGAGAGAGAGCGGGGGAGGGACAGAGGGAGAGAGAAAATCTTAGGCAGGCTCCATGCCCAGAGCAGAGCCCAATATGAGGCTTGATTTCACAACCCTGAAACCATGACCTGAGCCAAAATCAAAGTTGGGCTCTTAACCAACTGAGCCACCTAGATGCCCCATATCTCTGGTCTTTTTGATGACAGTTATTCTAACCGGTGTGGAGTGTGGTTTTGATTTGCATTTCCTTGATGATTAGTGATATTGAGCATTTTTTCATATATTTGTTGACAATTTGTATGTCTTTTGAGATTTGATCCTTAATAATATTGACATGTCTGTTAATAATATGTAATGCTTATGAATAATTTAACTTTTTGAAGTTGGACACTTAACTGACTGAGGCACTCAGGCACCCCTGAAATCATTCATTAGGGTAATGATAATAATAGCTGACCTATCTGGAGTGCTTACTGTGTATCTTACACTATTGTAAGGTTTTATGTGATTTAACTCATTTAATCTTCACAGCAAACCTATGAAGTAAGAACAACTTTCAGTTTCATAGATAAGAATAAATAATTTGCCTAAGGCTGCACAACTCGTATTAACACAAGTATTAGTATTTTATTTTCTCTTCTAAAATAGGTGGAAAAATTACTAGGTATCTTGCTATATGTTATCTTCTGTAGATATCATTGTCCCACTCTCTGAGCCCTTTTTGCAAAGTATGTTGAAAATGATTTTCATTCTTTAAAATGGCTAGATTGGGTGATTGTGCAGTTTCTTGAACTTCCAAACACAGGGAACCTGTATCAGATTTCGGCCCATCCTACTTTATTCTGTCTCTGACTGACCACTTTTATAGAACCCAATATCAGCTTGAATGAATTTAGGCACAAACCATCAATTAGCTGCCTGGTGCCATGTTATATATTCACTTTGATTTGTTGTTGTTCTTGTCTGTTTATGGGCATATTTGAGTTGGGTCTTTAATCATATACAATACATACTTCCATAGATCTGTTATGTGATTAAAACATTTAGCTTGGAATATAGTCCCTTAAAGCATGAAACATAAAATTTGGGTGATAATAGAGTCAATATTTTGTTTGAAATATCTACATAGTCCTGAAAATGAATAGATGGAAATTGAGCCATTTTTAACAGATTGAAAATACTAAAGGTGACACAGGAATAGCAAGATATTCAATAAAAATGTGTTTAGTTTTAACTTCTACTAAAGGAGAAATATAAAATTGACTAAAATTGAGTAAAAAAGTGCACATACAAGTAGAAAGTCATACTTTAGGAAAACAATAATTCTTTCATTCTTGGGATAGCACACTGTTAAATAATATTTTTTTCCTTGCTCATTTTTGGCCTTGATTCTAAGAAAATGCTTTTGGGGGGGACCTTTGCCCAAGCCATCCCTTTGGCTGTGCGTTCAGAAAGAGAGCAAATACTTTTTGTTTTGTTTATTAAAATTAAAAAAGTATTGGTGATTGAACTTGTTAGTCTGAATTGTCCAGCATTTATAGATCCTCAGTTCAAAGTTTTTTAAAGCACAACAAAAACATTCTCATTGTTAGGAAATTTACCTTAATGCTAGGAAAATGTCCATGCTTTTAAGTTTTATGAATGAAAGAATACAGAGGAGTATAGAGCTAAAGCACAATAGTTGATACAGGTCTACTCTATATTAAGAAATTTCTAAATGCAAAAACTTTCCAGTAAGCAACTGGCTATATATGAAAAATTCTTTTTAATGAAAGGAATTGTCCTAGGAGAGCAGATAATTTACAAGAAAATACTGGAGGAAAATAGTAGCAGAAACTATGCTAATAAGGTAAATAAATGCCAACTGAGTTGATGGACTATGGATTGTTGTAAGGAACATTTATTTTCAATTTCTTATTCTAGATTATTTTAAAGACTCTACCAGCTGTAATTTTTGTCTTTGCTGTCCAGTCTGTTCATACTGTATCTTTCAGCAGCATATTGGCATTGCATGATATTCTTTATATTAAAGAGTGAATAGATCTTAAGAGGATACATTTTCTAAAATATTTTCAAAATTATTGGATGCTTAAGTAAGTGAATCATTTTATTTAACATATATTAGATGCCAGGTGCTATTCTATGCACTTAACATATAATCACATTTAATTATGAGTACCTAATTGTATACTGCCTCAAAACTTTAAATATTAAAGCAAATTCATTAATCTATAGTGTTCTGTGCTATTTTCTACATTAGTTCTGTTACCAATTTAAACATTCATTGCCTTTTCTAGTATCCACACTAATGTTGCCTAAAATTTCATCCTTCCTGTAACAAATACTTTTTTTCCTCTTCCTTTTTTTAAACAATTATTCACCCCATATTTTGGGTTATTTTCTCCAGTAAAAGAATCCAGGAATTGGTAAAAAGATTTCAACTGCAGATAAATCATTCTGTTCTTTTTTTCCTTCACCTTATAAAATATTTGTGGTATTAACAGCCAACTCTGCATCCCTTTCTAAGTAGTAGTAATGGCAATAGCAAATGCTTTAACATTTAGTTCTTTATAGATGTGGTACCTATATACAGTGGAATATTACTCAGCCATCAGAAAGGATGAATACCCACCATTTGCATCGACATGGATGGAACTGGAGGGGATTATGCTAAGTGAAATAAGTCAAGCAGAGAAAGACAATTGTCATATGGTTTCACTCATATGGGGAACATAAGGAATAGCACTAGAAGACCATAGGGAAAGGGAGGGAAAACTGAATGGGAAAAAATCAGAGAGGGAGACAAACCATGAGAGACTATGGGCTCTGGGAAACAAAAGAGGTTTCAGAAGGGAGGGGTGTGGGGGGATGGGGTAGCCGGGTGATGGGTATTAAGGTGGGTAAGTGTTGTGATGAGCATTGGGTGTTATACGCAACTAATGAACCGTTGAACACTACATCAAAACTAATGATGTACTATATGGTAGCTAACGAATGTAATAAAAAATAATTAGTTCTTTATGATTTGATGTTTCCCATTTTGAAATACAAACATGAAATTTTTCAGGTTTAGCAGAATTAGGTACCCTGTGTGATCCTTTACGGAGCTGCTCTATTAGTGAAGAAAATGGACTCAGTGCTGCCTTTACCATAGCCCATGAGCTTGGGCATGTGTAAGTACCTTCTGCTACCTCAGTAATGTGCTTTCTATTAATCATTGCACAGAATGCCTAAAATTCCATCTTAAATTGAGTAATTAGCAGCTTTATGTCTTTAAAAATATTGTTAGTGTAATTTTCATCCCTGAAATGCTAACTCTGGCTCTTTTGTGATCTATGTTAGGTCAGACAGGCTGCACAGATCAACAGACTAAGCAAAGAACTAGAACTTGGGAATTCTTTTATTTCATTTACTGTATTGGATTACATGACAAGCACTTCTGGCCTCTATCCCTTGTTATCCCATACATGACCAGGTACTGTCCTCTTCCATCTTATGGGAGGGCCTGCAGGGGCTTCTGGTTCTGGGGAACTCCCGATAATATTTGTAATACCAACTCGTTGCTCTTATAGCTCAGAGCCCCAGCAGAGAATGTGGCATGTGGGAATTTCTTAATCATTAAAAGATTTTTTTAAAGTTATTTCTCCAGCTTCATAGTTGTTGTTGTTCTTTGTTTTTGTTTTTGTTTTGTAAAAATGAGGGGTTCTATCTGTTCCTGCATTATTAAAAATTCTACTGGGGTTCTATGCTCTAAGAATGGAGGCCATGATTTCCTGTGATAGCCTCGGAGCTCCCATGGGAAGTCAGAAACCCCTACAAACTCATCCTCTGAAAGGGATTCCATATGTGTACCCCCAGCACTCCTGGGATTTCTTGTTTATATGCTAATAAGGAATTGAGGCTAGAGTTGCCTCTCTTAGTTTGACTACATTTTCTTTTCCTGGTCATGCCTTACATCATTAGAGTATTCAACAGGAATAATTTCAAGTGGAAATCATTTTTATTAAACTAGTGCGTCTTCAGTTCCCTTTTAGCACGGTTATATTTCATGATTGTCAGCAAGGTGCACACGCAAATTGTTGAAGTGGGTTAGGCTCAGGAGCTTACCTGAGGGCTGTCGCTGTCTAGCAGCAACATCTGGGAAGCACTATTAGCTGGTTTCCAAGGCTACTAACTAATGGAAAACTGTTCTTGCAGAGACTACCATCTTAGCCATTTATTTTCTTCCTGAAAAACTCTTTAGGTGTCTTTAGAATATGGGTAAGTAGTTTAATTAAAGGACTGATTTTTAAGTACAAATCTCAGCAGGCAAAGAGCTGAGCTAGGTGGTTTCAGTGTTCCTTCTAAATGCAAGTTCATACTTAGGTCCTCAAAAGAATGCATAGGCTCTGTTGCTGGCCAGCTAATTATTTAATATCCTGCTCTTAGGAAGATTTGATTTAGGAACGTTTTTGTTATTCCAGTTCGATCAATAATCACTTACTGAGTATAGACCAGAAACAGTACTGAGGCTGTTTCATATAAAACAGATGGATACTATAGAATGATAAGGAATTAGGGATTAAAGAAGTTTTGATACTGTAGTAATAGTGATCTGCAAACTAGTGTGGTATCACTTTTATGTAATCTATCTACACACATCTCTTAGGATATGCATGCTGAAACCTTCAAGTATTTATGTGAATGCTATATCCATTATCGTGGTGAGGTGAGCCAGAGTCCACATATTTTGATTGTTTGGACTCACATACCAAATCAGCAGACTGTGCTACCAATCAAAGTTATAATCTGCTGTTTCTCAGATCATGTGCTTCTGAACATGAAGATAACCTTGGTTTTATAATGCTTTATGGGAGAGATCAAGAGTATAAATTTTGATGTGATTGGATTTATCTGTATTTTACCTTATAAGGGTAAGAGATCTGTTATTAATGTTGTATTCATATTTTCATATTCTTTTTTTTAAGTGTTTGTTTTTATTTTTAGATTTAATGTTCCACATGATGATAGTTTTAAATGTAAGGAAACTGGAATTAAACATCAATATCACGTAATGGCTCCAACTTTAAATTACCACACAAGTCCTTGGACCTGGTCAAAATGTAGTCAGAAATATATCACTGAATTCCTAGAGTAAGTCTGAAATTATATTACTTTATTTAAATAATGAAACCTTTATTAGACTATAAAACTTGAAATTTATATGTTCTTTTAAAATGGTTCAATTTCTGTTTAGTTTTTCTGTTTAAATTTAAGTGTACTTTGTACAAATGTGTTTTTTAAAAAAGGAAAGGGCTGTATATACATATTTCACTCCTAAAATATTTTAGGAGGGGGACAGGTCAGACCTAGCTATCTTTTTTTTTTTTTTTTAACAGTTTAGGTGCTCTATTAGGATCACCCCTTTTCGAGGGGAGCCCTACTGAGATTCGCAGCTTCCTTGTGTATGTTTGCATTTTTTCAGAAGCTACTGGGTAGTATTTTGAGAGGAGTTTGAGTAGCTCATGTTTGAGGTGTCTTTGAAGGACAGACGATAGCTGAAGTCAAACTATGCACATTCCAAATAGCTGTGTACAGCCAGAGAGATGTGGAGTCTATATGTTTACATATTCTTTTGGAGGATTTTCCTAGGTCTGAAGAAAGGAAGCAGATCCAGATTTTTCTTGCCTCGTCTCTCCATCTCCCACCAGGTTTCTTTACTTCCCACTTTTATTTAAATGGTATTTCTATCCTAGTTACTGAAAGTTGCCAAAAGGCAAGGCCGAGCTCTTTCCAGGGAATTTTTTTTTTGTATAAATATGATATTCATTTCTTCTACATATTATAATCCCCGATCTATGCAGTTTCTGTTTACCTCTACTTATGAGAACTGTGGGAATGAATGTAACCATGCTTTGGAATATATGTTCATAAATACATCCCCAAATTATCAGTGATTATTTATCCTTGTATGGGGAGTTAATTTAAAAGCATAATACACGGGGGCACCTGGGTGGCTCAGTCGTTAAGCGTCTGCCTTCAGCTCGGGTCATGATCCCAGGGTCCTGGGATCGAGCCCCACATCGGGCTCCCTGCTCGGCGGGAGGCCTGCTTCTCCCTCTCCCACTCCCCCTGCTTGTGTTCCTGCTCTCGCTCTCTGTCAAATAAATAAAAATCTTTAAAAAAATAAGTAAAAGCATAATACATGGTTGCTGATCTATACGTGCTTCCATATAGCTTTGTTCAACGGCTAATTGAGTTATTAACAGTACCAGTGGATGTGTTTATTTTTGAAAGGGGTTAATGGGATTCTCTACAATGGGAATTTTAAAAAATATATTTGTTTTTTTTAATTTATATGTTCATTTTTAGACAAAATTTAATGTCTTTGTAGCCAGTAAAAATTTCTGAATTTTTAAATTATGGCAATGAAACAAATTGTTTCTACCTT
Organism: Neomonachus schauinslandi; assembly: GCF_002201575.2. Lineage (NCBI taxonomy): Eukaryota > Metazoa > Chordata > Mammalia > Carnivora > Phocidae > Neomonachus > Neomonachus schauinslandi. Next base: position 68,829,892 of record NC_058407.1, read on the forward strand.
TTTGGAACAAATTGTTTTTAACCCAATTGGAATGGTTGAGCATTTTCAGTTTCCTAGACACTAGATACTGCATTACAAACTAGGAGTAATAAACACACATTTCCCCTGCTATTTACCACTTTTCTAAGTCCTTTATACATATACTCTGATAGAAACTGTCAAGGTGAATAGTATCACTGTTAACACAGATGAGAAAAACTCAGGCTCAGGGAAATTAATTTGTCCAGAGCCGTGCATCCTGGGAAGTGGTAGAACCAAAACGCAAATCCTACCTTTTTAAAGTGGAGGCAACATGACACTTACTGAATGAAATTCCTTTGTTTTGTTGTTTAGAACTATTAATGTACTTTCTCAAATGATTTGAAAACTTTTAACATCTTGACAATTTGGGCATTAAATATAAGGCATTACTATTGGGCAACAAAATAGATCAAAAGTGTAGAGTGATTATATGAATAGGTTTCATAAATTATATTCTGATGAATTTGTCCTTGTTCTTTTTAAAAATTGTATCTTCAAAGCAATTGTGGGGCTCAAATGAGAACAAACACCTTAAAAGTCCTTTGTGAATTGTGGGGTTTTCTTCCTGACTTTGGTATGAATTGGTTTTTAAATTATGAAAAAATACTGATACTCTGTTTGAAAGTCTAGAACACAGTAAATGTGACAAAGAATCTTATACATCCATATATAGTCACAATATTTTTGGTCATTGGTACAGTACTGGTCATGGGGAATGCCTTCTTGACAAACCAAATGGGAGAATGTATGATCTGTCTTCACAACTTCCTGGATTAATGTATGATGTAAACAAGCAATGTGAACTTATGTTTGGTCCTGGATCACAAGTATGTCCCTACTTGGTAAGAAAAATTCTGTCCTTTTTTTAAACTACAAAGTTATAGTTAGAATATATTTCAAAAATGTACATTTATTTTCTCGAACAAAAGGTGAACTAATGTATCTTAGAAGTTTGTAAGTCTGAGAAATTTGCTGTTTGCCAGAAAGGGGTTAAAAAGGAAACTAAAATTGAGTACTTATTATATGCCATGTACTGTGTTAAGTACTTAAAAATTATCTTCATTAACCCTCACAAAATCCTATGTGAAGTATTCCCATTTAAAAAATAGACACTGAGAGGTTATTGAAAATTAAAAGCATTCAAATATTTATATTCAAATACTATTTTTTTGGGGTAGGGGGAGAAAATTTAAGTGTCTTGATAATGAGTTATATTAAAGGCCCAGGGAACTTAATAGACTACATTTTAATTTACATAGATTTGAATCCATAGAAACGAAATTTAGGGCCTGTTGTTTAGTTATCACTAAACTCTTATTTTACAACTTTGAGGATTTTTCATAGGTCAGATATACTCCTAGGTCATGAGGATCATTGGACCAGGAATGCAGCCTCATTCACTCATTGAAATATGTATCCCCAGTGTTCAGGATCTGCTAAAAACTAGGTGTCACAAACTAAATGCTCGTTGAATGAATGAATGAATGAATGAATGATAGTAACAAAACAGTAAGTGCAGAGATAGGCAAAGCATATTCCGCATAGTAGTATTGTTTTTAAAATCTTAAACTTATAATAAAAAATGTTACTAAGCTTTTAAATATCCACTATGGAGGAGGGAAGATTTAACTTAAAATTTTTTTTTTAAAGATACATTTCTTTTTTACCTGACTTACACACTAAATAAACTTTGAATTTAAATTCAGAAAAAGAAGAGAATTATCTTGGGTATAGCTCCCGTGAACCTCTGTGGATTTTGTTTCTTGTGAAAACTTGAGAACCCTTTGTTCAAAAGTTGAAAGTATGCATTATATTCACAAAGTAGGAAACCAGTACATTATACAGTATTTCTATGCACATTATTCATACATTCTATCATCTTATCAAAAGAAGCTTTTGGAAACTCATTGTGAATAACATTTTAACAACAAAAAGTTCTTTAGAAGAATGTCTTGCCAAGAGAAAAATGTCTCCCATAATTGTGAATATTTCCACCCTAATTTCTCTCTCCCGTTGTTCAATGTATGATGAAAATCTGAAAGGTCTTAGAAAGTAAACATTGCCATTTTGTGTGTGTAGAGGTAAATCGATGACTAGAACTTAAAGATTCTTTTGCTGATTATTTCTAGCTCTGACCATGAAACCATGAAACCTGTAATTTCAATGTATAAACGAATGCCTTGCACTAAATCGATCCAGTGGTTGTCGTGTTCTTTTACTCTTGTCTGCTTTTTGTTTCCCTCCAGAAGCAATGCAGACGTCTCTGGTGCACGAGCGCAGAAGGAGTTCACAAGGGCTGTCGCACTCAGCACATGCCCCTGGCAGATGGGACAAACTGTGGTCCTGGGATGGTAGGTTTTCTCGAAGGGTGAGTCTTGTATCAAGAGATTATCCAAGGATGTGATCGCTCTGCATTTCGACGCTCTTCATTGTTCGTCAGCTCTTGCTGTGCTAGTGAATCAATGTTGCCATGTTGGTTCAATGTAGTACACAGTCAAGTGAATTGAATTTTTAATTTCACCCTTTTTTTTTTTCAAGATCTAGCAGATGAATGTTAAAGTTACAGTTATATAGGTAACTACATGGATAGTTATCTAAGTATATTATAGACTTGTTAAGAGTTGAGTATAGACATAAAGGTCCTAATATTTCAGCAATTTCCCCAAATTCAAGATGTTACCATTGTATACATTTTTTCCCATAAAATCCAGTTAAGTATAATTGAAAGTTTTAAGTGGCTTCTTCAGATATTTATTGGTTGTAAATGTCTTAAAATATATCCCTTAAAATTGCCAAAACATTTTTACCAACATTTTTACCATTCTAACATCAGCATGAACTAATCTAAATCTGCAAACATGATGCTGAGTGATAGGGATCGGCGTGATAAATATGTAAGGATAAAGTCAGGTTGTACTTGGTGCTTCAGGATGAAGGCAACTGCCTTTGGCCTTGGTAGCCAGTGTTGTCTGCACTGAATAAGTTTTAGTCTGTTCCACGCCTTTTCTGAGCTACCTCAGCAAAAATGGAGAATTTGCTTGGGGATGGGTTAGCGAGTACTGCCTCTTTTGTTAACTCCACAAGTAGAAACTTGAGATGGGTTCACTAGCTGACCTTGTGCTTTACCAGCTGTTGCTTTTTGAAATGTTTTGTGCTTACTACCCTTGTCTCTGATGCCTTCCATCAAAAGGCATGTGTTTTCCATGAATATAGCTTGCATCACAAATGAATTGAATATTTAAGTTGTATTTGGGACTTCAGCAATTTTTGCAGAAGCTGAAGTACTCTGAAATGGTTGAGCACCCAAATTATTTTAGGACCAAAATTCTAGTGGACTTCTTCAGTTCATAGTTTGGAGCTAGAACTGAATTTTAAAGTTTGATCTTTAATATGTGTATCATTTTAAACTCTCGCAGGCAATGTATGAAAGTTCCAGTTGCTCAGTATTTCTTGCCAATTTTTGATATTGTTAATCTTTTAACAGAATAATAGCCATTTTCGGTGCAAAATGGAATATCATTGTGGTTTTAGTTTGTATTCCTGATTATTGTCAGTCTTGGGCATCTTTTCATTTGCTCACTAGCCATTTGAATAATTCCCCAATGAGGTGGTTTGAAGGGCTTGGATTTGTTGGAATTCAAGGTAAATGTGCTCAGATACTGGGACCTACTTTAAAGCCTGTGTACTTTAAAAGCAGAAATGGCATTTGGGGTAAAAACATCTGGATCATGATAGATATAAACTCCTTATTTTTTATTAATTGAAAATAGTGAGCTCCTATGCATTAGCCATTTTCAATACGATGGGCCTTTTATTCAAGAGAAATTTTAAATAAATGTCCTATATTTTGCCTTAACACTCTCTTTTAAATACTTAAAAGTGGTTGTAAATCCATTTGCATGAAAATATGGTGGAACTCACCTGACAATGACTTAATTTAGTACATGGTGAACAATGTAATATTCTATTTTTTTCATTCTTGGATTTATAAGAAATAGTGCTCAAGGATTATTTAAAATGTTTCTGCAGATGCCCCCCCAAATTTACATGCACATAGTACATTCTATTCTGAGATTTTCTAATATGGCTTTCTCATTTTGAATGATTTGTTCTAATGGAGGGCACAAAGTATTTTTTCTGCTAATAAGCTTGGTTATAGGATTCATTTTTTCGACAAAGATTTATCAAGGGCCCACTATATGTCAGGCACTATTCTAGGTGATTAGGATACACCAGTGAACAAAAGAAAAAAGATCCCTGACCTCATGGAGCTTACATTCCAGGGGGAGACTACAATATTACAAACAATATAATACTACCATAAAGTCGATAAGTGCCATGAACAAGAAAAAATAGAAAAAGAAAAGGACTGGAAGTTTTGTGGTAGGATAGGGCCGATTACAATTTAAAATGTAGTGGTCAAAGATCTTACGGGAAGTTGCCAATGAGCTGTCTTAAAGAAAGTGAGGGAGTTAGCTATGGAGGATATTATGGGGGAAGTGAGCTCCAGGCAAAGGGACCAGGTAAGCTCCTAAATCCTGGAGTATTGGTGGAATGTTCAAGGAAGAGCAAGGAAAGATATTGTGGCTGGGGTGAAGAGAGATGTATAGGAAGTAATTGGAGGACTATTATGTAGGGCATTGTGAGCCATTGTGAGAACTTTGCATTTATTCAAAGTGAAGTAATTGAAGGATTTAAGCAGAGGAGTCACCTAACGTGAGTCAATTTTTGAAATATAAGTTGAAAAGGACCATTCTGATCACTGTTGAAACTAAACTATAGGGGGCAAGGGTTGGAAACAGGAGATCTACTTAGAGAGGCATGGCAGTGATAGAGATGAGAGAAGATGATGGATTACACCAGAGTTGGGGTCACTGGGGTGATGAATGAAAGTCAGTTTTGTTTGTTTTTGAATGAATTAGATCACTTACTAACCTATTAAATGTGAACCGTTAGAGGTAAGATGACTGTTTTTAGCTAATCAACTCAGATGAACTCAGAATTTTGAGGGGTCAGCAGTTCAGTTTTGGGTATGATGTCTGAAATTTTTATTAGACATTAAAGTGAAGATGCATAAGCAGCTGTATACATGAGTCTAGAGCTCAGGAAAGGGATCTGGGCTGGGAGTGATTGTTGATAGGGAAGAATAAAGGACCAAGATCTGAGCCCAGGACATTCCAGCATTAAGTTGAGCCCTAGAAACCAAGGGGGATGAGGAAGAATGATACTGCTAAATCAAGGAAGACAGACAGAGCTGGCCACTGGTGGTGTACACATGAGTAGATACATGGCGGGTGGGACCATCAGAGCACAGGCATTGAGCATTAGACAATGAGCACAGACAGCTCGTTCAAGGAGAAACAGGACAGCAGCTAGTGAGAAAAGTGAGATCTAAGAGTGTTGTTTTTAAAGAGGGAAAATAGGGGCACTTGGGTGGCTCAGTTGGTTGAGCATACGACTCTTGATTTCGAGTCAGGTCATGATCTCAGGGATAGAGCCCGCATCATGCTCTGCACTTACAGGGAAGTCTGCATGAGGATTTCTCTCCCTCTGCCCCTCACCCTGTTTGTGCGTGCACACACACACACACACACACACACACACTCACACACTCTCTCTCTCTCTCTAAATAAATAAATAAATGCTTAAAAAATAAAGAGGGGAAATAAGTATGTTTGTATATTGAGAATGATCTAGTGGAGTACTTCTCAAATTATCTCTAGGAAAGGACCAGTCTTTTTAAAAATTTCTGATAATTTAAACTGATACTTTTACAAAATGATAAAAATGACTAGGAAAACAAAAGGAAAAAAGACATTTGAAATGTAAGCCAAATTTTTCTATGGAAAACAATGTGGCAGATCTTCAAATTAAAACTAGAATTATCTGATCCAGCAGCACCACTTCTGGGTGTGTATCCCAAAGAACTGACAACAGAGTCTTGAAGAGATCTCTGCACACTCCTGTTCATATCAGCATTATTCACAATAGTCAGGAGGTAGAAGTAACCCAAGGGGCCATCCGTGGATGAATGGATAAATGAAATGTGATCTACACTAATGCAATATATGTTAAGAAAAAAAAGAAGAAGAAGAAGGTAGCGGGAGGGGAAGAATGAAGCGGGGGAAATCGGAGGGGTAGACGAACCATGAGAGATGATGGACTCTGAAAAACAAACAGGGTTCTAGAGGGGAGGGGGGTGGGAGGATGGGTTAGCCTGGTGGTGGGTATTGAGGAGGGCACATTCTGCATGGAGCACTGGGTGTTATGCACAAACAATGAATCATGGAACACTTCATCTAAAACTAATGATGTAATGTATGGGGATTAACATAAGAATAAAAAAAAAAAAAAAAGGAAGGGAATTCTGACACGTGCTACAGCATGGATGAACTGTGAAGACAGTATGCTAAGTGAAATAAGCCAGTCACAAAAAGACAAATGATGCACGATTTTAATTACATGAGCTATATAGAGTAGCCAAATACAGACAGTAGAATGGTGGTTCCCAGGGGCTGGGGGCAGGGGGAGGGAGAGAATGGGGAGTTGATTGTTTCAAAGGTATAGAGTTTCAGTTTGGGAAGATGAAGAGTTGTGTGGATTGATGGTGGTGATGGTTGCACAACAATGTGAATGCATTTTAATGCCACTGAACTGTACACTTAAAAATGGTTAAGATGGTAAATTTTATGTTTGTGTATTTTGCCACAATGAAAACAAATATAAGCCAACGTTTAAATTAACTTTGACAAACAATGAAATTACTGTCAAAATCCTATAAACATTTCTAAATGCTAACTTTCGATTTCTGTACTCACAGTGACTGGCAACAGTGCATGGACTCTTTTTTTTGTTAGCTTTGAGCTAGTGGTGACTGGAACAGTGATGATGTAGGAGAGATGGGAGAATTGTTGCAGTGCTATTTTGAGCAGTGAGGGGCTGGGATTAAGTACACGGGTAGAGGGATTGACTTGCCATAGGATCCTTGATTTTTCATGTGCACTAACAGGTGGGAAGGCTGAGTACTGAGCACAGATGCCGTTAGGTGGGTAACAGGAGTACGAGGAGATTGTGAGCAGATTCTTCTGTACATTTCTGTTTTCTTAATGGAACTAAGAAAGTGATCACTGAGACTTTGGATGAGATGAGGCAGAAAGTTAGCTAAAAGAGTGGGAGAGTGATACACATCTTTGCATAGAAAACCAGAATCACAGATCTAGATCATTCACTTAAATTTTCATTTTACTACACTTTACCCATACAGCAGGTCTTCCCTCCACCAGTGAGACTCAAAATCTCAAAGGCAAGGGAAATTTCCTGTTCTTTCTTCATTCCACAGATCTTTTTACAGTTACTTAGCAGATATTCAGAAAATATTTATGCCTGTCAAATGGAATCACATTTCTGGATTAATACTGTGCTTTCAGTTGTATACATTTTCTTTGTTGATATTTATGCCGTTATAATTACCGATATTCTAATTGGGTACGTACGAATCATTTTCTGTGTTTGTTTTTGTTTTTAAAGCATTGCCACCATGGGCTGTGTGTAAACAAGGAAATGGAAGCACGTCCTGTAGATGGTGAATGGGGACCGTGGGGACCATACAGCTCTTGTTCAAGAACATGTGGAGGTGGCATCAAAAGCACAACCAGGCTCTGTAATCGCCCCGAGTATGTCTTTTTTATGTCACTGTAAATTAAGATTATCTCAAGGCACCAGAAGGTAAACACCAGTTTCATTCACTTCTAAACTGGAGGTCAGTCTGTAAGTTTCTGAGATTTAGAAAACTTCTGGAATACATCTAGCCATCTTACCTTATCTTGGTAGATTCAAATCTTGAAAAAAATATTAACCAGCTTAATCTTTAGAATATGAATTAAGACAGGATCGTTTTTTTTTTTCTGATTATATAACTTTGAGAAATAGTTGTAAAAATGACAGTTCTGTAATGGCATTTTTACATTTCCTGTGTTTCCATTGAAATTCCTGGCTCCTTTAAACATGTCTTGGCTCTTCTGCATAAAACATGTATTTTCATTACCCATTTTTTTACTGTTTTATGTAATTTGACATGTCCTATTTTCTTTCTCTGCTTCTCATGTTATAGATGCATCAGTGTGTTTAGCTTGAATAAGTACGAAGCATATTTTCCTCCTCATCAAAATATTTCAAAGCATATAGAGATTCCATAAAGATTTTTAAATGTCCCCCCAGTCCCCTTTTGTTATGGTATATAAATTGGTAAGCAATAAAGAATTTTCAATGCAGAGATAGGACACACTCCGAAATAACTTAGTTCATTTGAATTTCAGAATATCTAAATTATGCTAGAACTCTTTATATTTAAAAAATGCTGACCAGGAGTTTTTATTTTCCAGTGTAAGTTGAAATAAAGAGATGGGTGGATATAGATTAATACCATTAAACTCTTTGAAGTGAGTGATAAGTAGTATATACACAACAAAGATGCCTATATATTTCTTTAACATGGTATCATCTTTATCATCTATGGTTCACTAGGTCTTTTTTTTTTTAACCCCCCCCAAAATGAACAAACCCTATTTTGACGTTTTATTTTATTTTTTTTTATTTTGACGTTTTAAAACAAATTCCCATGATTAGTTCCCTGTGACTTAACCAAGTCACGAATAAGTTATCATTGCTGCCCTCCAGACCACAGCGTCCACCCGAAGATGAGTATTTTTACAATTCATTAGCCATTGAATTGCTTAAGAACCATGTAACGTACTTCTGTTAAAAAGTGTCAGTGGGACAGAGGTGGTTTTCCAGATCCTGGGACAGAATGGAACAGTTTTAGAAGTAAATGGCAGAAAGAATATTGTACTGATGTGCTTTAAAATGTAATGAATTTGACTAGGCCAAGAAACGGAGGAAAGTACTGTGTGGGCCGCAGGATGAAATTTCGATCATGTAATACCGATTCATGTCCAAAAGGCAAGCAAGGCTTTCGAGAGAAGCAGTGCTCTGATTTTGATGGTAAACATTTCAACATCAATGGTCTTTCCCCTAATGTGAGGTGGCTTCCAAAATACAGTGGGAGTAAGTAGTTAGAATATTTTTTGATGTAAAAATTTCTTGAGACCTAGGAACATACAGCTGTCTTATGGTATGCCCCAATTTTAACTTTTTCTTACAGTTGCCATAAAAGATCGCTGTAAACTCTATTGTCGGGTTGCTGGAACCACTAGCTTCTACCAGTTGAAGGACAGGGTTGCTGATGGTACTCCTTGCGGAACCGAAACCAATGACATCTGTGTTCAAGGCCTCTGTCGGGTAAGTAAACTCAGGTTTAACGTGACTGTCAGAGTATTCTTTTTCTCTCGCCAAATATTACGTCTGTTACCTTAGAATACATTCCTGTGAATTCCAATGCAGCACCCTTTAGTGCTATCACCCATTCTTTAGGAGTAAGGTCAGGAGACCTTGTTACCAGGCAGCTTTCTGTCATCCTGAGTGACTCTTGAAACATTAATCATTTTTTTTTTTAAAGATTTTATTTATTTATTTGACAGAGAGAGACACAGCGAGAGAGGGAACACAAGCAGGGGGAGTGGCAGAGGGAGAAGCAGGCTTCCCGCTGAGCAGGGAGCCCGATGCGGGGCTCGATCCCAGGGCCCTGGGATCATGACCTGAGCCGAAGGCAGACGTTTAATGACTGAGCCACCCAGGCGCCCCGAAACATTAATCATTTAATCATTCTTAAAAAGATAGAAAATATTGGCACACAGGGTTGTAAAGTCCTTTGGCTACTTCAGATGCGACCTCCCTGGTGACCCCTCCCCATTGATTTGTGATGATATTCCCCCCCCTTTTCTTTTCCTTTTTTTTTTTTTTCCTTTTTTTTAACCATCTATTTATTTGAGAGGAGGGTAGGTAGAGGGAGAGGGAGAGAGAAACCTAAGCAGATGCCATGTGGAACCTGATGTGGGGCTCCATCTCATGACCCTGAGATCATGACCTGAGCTGAAACCAAGAGTCAGGCACTTAACTGCGCCACCCAGGCACCCCTCCTTCCTCCCCCTTTCCTCCTTGTCTTTGACTTCCTGGGTATATTCAACAGACATTCGCTGAGTTACCTACTAAATGTTGGATACTGTTCTAGTCACCTGGATGAAAGACTGCAGCAGAGCCATCAACTCCAAGGTGGTCACGGATTTGTAGGGGAGATGGACACGTGAACAACTCAAATGTAGGGCTATGGAGTCATCAGCAAGGTGGCATAGTGATAATGAGGAAGGAGTGTTTTGTGGGGAAGTGTGTAAATGGTTCAGAGAATGCTCATGGAGGGGGTGAGGCTTGAGCTAGTTATTGAGGATGAATAGGTTTTAGAAAGGTGAGGAAGTGGACTGGTGGGACATAGGGGCTAGCTGTTAAATGCACCTTTTTTCTGAAGTCCCCCAGAAGGATTTGGAGTTGAGTGAGAGATGTGATTTGATCTGCATGTTAGAATCTTCAGAATATACTGGGTTAGGAGAGAATCAGAGATAGGTCAGCCACTTCGGATTCTAGGTGAGAAGTAGATGAGACCCAGAATTAAAGCACACACATTGCAGAAGGTGTTCTTAAAAATGGTGAGTTTGAGAACTAGGATAATGAATTCCGTCTAAAGAATACAAATGTAATATTATGAACTCATTCCGTGGGTTAAGACACCAATTTTCTCTTAGCCAAACATCTATCGTCAGTTACCTCGTGATAAAATGCTTTGTACTCAAAGGTCTAATGAGATGTTCAAAGAAAAGGAAACAAGAGACTAGAAAAAGGGTACTCAGTGGCCTGAAAACTTAAGTTTTATCTAAATTAACAGCACAAAGCCCTACACAATGAAAAACAATGATGATCTGAGTTTATAGGTGCACATTACTTTCAGAAAACATCTGGTTGAAATTCATTTTGGAAATATTCACCTTGTGTATAAAAGAATGAGACTTATGAAATTTTCTCTTCTGATCATGAAACATTAGAGGAGTATTTTAAAGAACTAAGAGTTATGGCAGTGTTTCTGCATGGAGAACTGCACTTGTTCTTTTAAACCCCTGAACCAAACCATTCACTTTCAACCTTTATCCAGTTATTCATTCTTGACATAAACACAGCTTACTAGGCTGGTTATTAATTTTGGAGAAATAAATTTTCAAATAGACTCAGTTTATTCCCAGAGTTCTAAGATCATGAGTTAAAAAATCATTAAAGACATCTTTTTGAAGTTTTTTTTAAATGTGTTACTTCCTAATCATACTTTTTGTCTCTTTGAAATACATTTTTTTAAAGAATGGCTTAAACGGACAGTGGACATAGGAATTATTGTCCATGTTTGTTGCAATGCAGATTCCTATTTTTTTACCTCCAAGAATTTTTAATTCAGAAAATCTGGGAATCTGCCTTTTAAAATGCCATCCCATGTGGTTTTAATGCAGGGGGGTTTGTGGATAACCCTTTGCAAACACTTTTTTCAACCATGTGATGAAAAGGTGTGTGAAAATACTGATGTACAACAAAACCAGTAGATATTCTGAAAAATCCCATTGTACCAAATCTCATTAATTGAAAGAATATTTGTGAAAAGTTTGTAAAAGCACCGTACTTATAATTAGTCACTTTTATAATACTGATTATAATCATTGTTATTTTGAAGCAAGCTGGCTGTGATCACGTGTTAAACTCCAAGGCCAAGAGAGACAAATGTGGAGTATGTGGTGGGGATAACTCTTCATGCAGGACAATGGCAGGTGTCTTCAACAGTGCTCATTATGGTAAGCTGTGTATTTGTTTTTAATTTTCCCTTATATTTGATATAATAATGGAGTATATAATGAAGGCATAATAATGGTTTATTGTTTTGCCCTCTCTGTACCCTTAGTATTTAAAAATGAAATATATTTTATATCCCTAAATATAAAAAATTATACCAGATGTATCCTTGAATCAATGAATTCATCTGCTAAAGGCAAATCTGATTCTTGAAAATACAGTAGGTGCATTTATTAGAGTAAATCCGGTGCTATTTGACAATGATGTTTGCATAGTTCCCCAATTAATAGAGTCTTTATTGCTGTTCCTGTAATCTGAAATGTATATACTTATAATTTTTTCAGGAAACTTGCTTTCAATTACTTTTCATCATTTGTACCACTTTTTTCTATAACCTGTCTTAGCTGTCGTGTTTCTTATTGATATACTAAAAATGATTGAAGGTGAAGGATGAAACCATTTCAGTGTTGATTTGGAATTATTTGGTTTTTCAGGAAGTATCTGGATTATATATATAACTGATATTTTGCCATGAATTCATTTTGCTTTAAAAATGATATGAGAAGATATCGGATATTTTCTCTTCTGAGACTTTTCTAGGAAAACCTTTTGCTTTGTATGGTAACAAATGTAGTCCTTTAGAACTTTCCTTGCAAAATGAAAAATGTATTTTTTACAGTTTTGTCAGCCTTAAATTATGTTCACATGTGTTTGAACACAGTTAAGTTAGTATGAATTGCTTCAATTAAAGCAGTATAATTCAAAACACAAAATTTATATTTTTATCTGTATCAAAAGTATACTACATTTATACTCTGGTGACACTTATGAATCTTAGTTGCTAGCTATGACATTTTTGTAGTTAGGATTCATTATTTCATGGGATCCCTTGTTAAAACCAATGGCACATTTGATCCCTTGTTAAAAACAGTGGCACATTTATTGAAGCTTGGGCTCTCTCCACTGAAGAACATTTTTTTCTATTTAAAACCACATGTGCCAACTTAGGATCAAATATATAACCTTGCCAAAATTGTATTATGAATTAATCAGTTTGCAAATGGAAAAAGATACTAAACTCGTTTGTAGAGTAGCATTGGCACATTTCTGCCCCCTGGTGGTAGCTTTTGTCTTTCACATTTGTAATGTCTAAGAATTGCTTTCTTCAAAAACCCTATCTGCAAGACATAAATAGAAGGTAGTAGGAATATCTTATGGTGAAAAAAAATCATAAAATTCTTGTATACTGATGACTTACAACCAATATGCATGTAGTGTAATCACAATTAGCAGACCATTTATCACTTTATATTTGAAATGTGATGCCTTAAAGGGGTATAAAGCACTCTAAAAACATACCAAGTAATCTCACATCAGGGCTGAAAATTTAACCTTTTTTAAAACTTCTCTTAATTTCATTACATATTTATCAAAGTTAGTGTACAAGAAAAACTCATACAACTCCTTTTACTCATGTATTAAATAGAAGGAAAAACTAAGGAAAAGGAACAACTTAGAATAATCACTAGAGCAAAATTGCTGTTTAAAATCATAGTATTTGGAAAACTATGTAATGAGTGTAGTGTAGGGGAAACATTCTTTTTTGTTTAATATGTAGTATTTCCTCATCTTTCAAGTACTGCCAGTGTTGTTGAATTTGGTCTCATAAAATAGAAATACTATTTTCATTTCCTTCACATAAATGCTTTACTTTTCTCATGACAATTTGTTAGTAGACTTATGAAAATAATGTAAAATTTGGGGGTAGCTAGAGGAATTCCTGCTTACGCTAGAAATGAAAAGCTTAAAAAATGTTACTAACTTTTGTTATTTTGCTGTTCACTGAATCTCGGTGTAAACATAGCACAATGACTAACTATTTTGATATCTTTTGGATTGGTGAATAACATTTGAAATCCTCTATTTTTTCCCCACTGCGAAGTATAAAATCTAAAAGTATTAGTGTTAAATTTAAAAATGAATGTATTCTTAAATATCTCAGGAACTGTAATATTAACTCCATTCTCATTCTATATTTAGAATTTTAGAAGAAAAAATAAGTATACTTAAGGATCCCAAACTGTATATTTCTAGACAACCATTTTTTCCTCAATCCTTAGTAATTGTGTAATGCCTTGATTCAAAAAGAGTAAAAACACTGTATCATTTTTGAAAGATAAAATGAAATTAAGTCTGTGCTATTCAATGTTTGCAGTCATTCAGCCATAATAGCCTCTGGGCCATCAGCTCATAAGAGTTAACATGTATAAAATTATATTGCAGGTTATAATGTTGTTGTCAAGATTCCCACAGGAGCAACAAACATTGATATTCTTCAGCACAGCTATTCTGGAAAACCAGAAGATGACAATTACCTTGGTAAACATTTCTAGTAAACAAGCAATATGTGATTCGTGTGCAATTTCATGGAGGTCTGTGGTTGATGTAAATTCTTAGAAGGCAAGAAGAGCCCCTTTAACAAACACACATTTCAGTTCATACTGAGCTTAAGTCATCTGACTTCCTATACATGTTCTCCTCTTGAGTTATATAATATATCTTATTTTAAAAACAGTGAACAAAATTCTGAAAAATTTGCTTTTTCCCCATAAGAGTATTTTAAATAACCGAAGGTTATATTCAGTTAAAGTTGCATGTATATTTAGAATAAAATTCTTTTTATCTAAAATTAATTATAGAACTTCTTTGTGGTTAAATGTTCTTTAAAGAATTGAAGTGTTTTTACTGTGTATCAAAAGTACTTAACTATAGACTTTAAAAAACACTTATACGATTTCACTCATATGTGGAATTAAAAAAACAAAACAGATAAACATAGGGAAAGGGGGGGGAAAAGGGAAGCAAACCATAAGAGACTTAACTACAGAGAACAAACAGGGTTGCTGGGAGGGGAGGGGGATGGGGGCAATAGGGTAAGTGGGTGATGGGCGTTAAGAAGGGCACTTGTTGTGTTGAGCACTGGGTGTTGTATGTAAATGATTAATCGTTGAATTCTGAAATCAACATTACACTCTATGTTAACTAACGAGAATTTAAATAAAAACTTAAAATGCTTATGTTAAAGCAAGACAGAAAAAGAATTGATTAATATGATGTGGCATATTCATTAACATTTTTAAATGTTAATGAATATGCCACAGTATATTGTCCTTTAGCTACTTCTAGGGTATAGGCTTCTTTATGTTTATTTTTAGAAATTAGCTTTTAGCCTTAAAGAATTACACCTAGGGCCAAAGATGAAAAGAATGCTTTACAAACCTTTCCTTCTGTCTGGGAAATTCTGGAAAGCTGTTGTTCGGTGTATGTCAATAGTGATAGAGTGCCCCTCCATGAAAAAGATCCAGACAGTTATATAGAGAATAGTATGGTCATTCCGTGGCTCCTTAGGATATTGGCCCCTAGAATTTTATAGCTTTGTACGTTTTTTCCAAGAGAAGCATAAATGGACTATTGCAGCAGTCTGGGTGGTGTTCTTTTCCTCACCATCAATGACCAGGACTGGTTTAGCTGATGTTTCTCCAGCGTCCCTGAGTTCTGTTTTTCCTCTTCCTACATGTCCCTCCTGAGGCTGCAGGCCTCTTGAAAGATGACATTCTCAGAAAAGTATAGGGTAAATTTAATATCTTTAGCTGATATGCTGTAGCTTCCCTTCGTATGGATTAGATAACACATTATAGTAAAATACAATTTATTTCCTCAAAAATAATTTACATTTACATTAATTTCAGAAACGGATTTGCATTTTAAAAGTTAAAATACTTTTTGTATTGTTGATTGTACTGTTTTATTATTTCATGAGTCCTGTTCTTTTACAGCATTATCTGACACTAAAGGGAATTTTCTTTTGAATGGGAATTTTGTTGTAAGTATGTCAAAAAAAGAAATCAACATACAAGGAGCTATTTTTGAATACAGTGGTTCAAACAGCTCAACTGAAAGAATTAATAGTACTGATCGGCTGGAAGAAGAAGTTGTTTTGCAGGTAAATTCTCAGGAGTCATTAATAAGACTTAGTTTTAATCCTATTAGTAAACTGATGGTTAAGGACTTTGCATTTATTAAACATAAAAATGATGTCTTTCAAGAATATCTTTTTATGAATTAATTATATGCTCCTGTGTATTTCTATTGAGGTTTTGTGTGTGGGTAATTTATACAACCCTGATGTACGATATTCCTTCAATATTCCTGTGGAAGAGAGGAGTGACCTATTCACATGGGATCCATATGGACCATGGCAAGATTGTACCAAGATGTGTCAAGGTACACTGGTATTAAGTAAAAGAGAAGTTTGCCTGTGCATGCTGGTATAATTTGGAGTACTTTGGAGGCAGTCTGCCTATGGAGTCCCCCAACTGTCTACACACACACACACACACACACACACACACATCACCACACCAACATACAAAGTTTTCCTACCCTTATTCTTCTACTTTTCTCCCCATTCATTTTTTCTGATACTTAACAGCCTCATTAGTCTCTCCCCTTTCCAACATTCTCAATTACTGCTTTTTTTTCTCATTCTTTCTTGCAGTTGAAAGAAGTTTCTCTAACTTGTAATCCACCCCTCTCCCCCAGTTATTGGGGGGTATACATTCCAAGACCCTCAGTGGATGCCTGAAACTGTGGATAGTATCGAACCCCATATGTACTATGTTTTTTCCTATACATATGTATTACGATAAAGTTTATAAGTTAGGCACAGTAAGAGATTAACAATAACTGATAATAAAATCAAACGATTGTAACAATATACAGTTGACTCTTGAACAATACAGGGGTTAGGAGTATCAACCCCCACGTGCAGTTAAAAATTTCACATATCGGGACGCCTGAGTGACTCAGTGGTTTAAGTAGCTGCGTCCTGCTCAGGTCATGTCCCAGATGGAGCCCTGCATCCGTCCATCTCCTTGCTCAGCGGGGAGCCCACTTCTCCCTCTCCCAGATGGAGCCCCGCATCCGTCCATCTCCTTGCT